>NC_046979.1:5170565-5543065 GCF_009769545.1 Cyclopterus lumpus | reverse complement strand
TTATACAAAATAACTATGAGGACTTTCTATAAAGAGTCTGTCTCCTCCCACATCTGACTGGACCCAATCAAGCTTTTTTTGTGGCAGGAGATTACGTACATCGTGTACAGCGTATCAAACTGTATTCAGCAGCCGGGAAACAAGTTTTCAACGATTCAAAGCGTCAGACATCAAATAGGCCTCTGTTCGTTGTTTGACTTTTAAAGAAACTACTTTCACATTAACACAAACACACACACACACACACACACACACACAGTGGTGAGTGTGTTGACTGAGTGTGTGTGTGTGTGTGTGTGTAACTGCAGCTCCCAGACGCTATCCAGAGGCGTTTCATCAACTTCAGGGCCGGTTTGAAAACGACCTCTGTAGGGCCACACTCAGACCTAAAGAAAGCAGCCCTTGGTCAGTCACTGGGAGAGAGAGGGAGGGAAAGATGGAGAAAATATGTACACTGTGTGTAAACAGAGAAAGAAGTCAGTGGCGGACTTTGATAACGTCTCTCAGGCTGAAGCATTTACCGGCAACAGTGTTTGTCTTCATCTTCCCATAAATAAAGGTGCACCTCTCTGATTTTTTTTTTCCATTCATTTGGTAAAACACCCTGAAGCAACACTGCTCACACCTACATTTGTAATATCTTTTTTTGTTTTTTACCTGTTATCACTTGGTTAAAGCATGTCAAGCCCAAACCAGAAGAAATACCCCCAATACAATGCTTGTGATGTTATTTATGCCTTATTAACCCACAATCCAAAGTGAGCAGTCATGAACCCGGTTGGTTCACTTTGACAACCTTACCATACCTTAGGTAAAAAACAAGTTACAGAAAAGAAATTGAAAATACAAACTTACTGGAGGAAAGAAACAATTAGGTAACGGTTGAATAGAAAGGAGGGAGGAGGATTTGTGTATTTTATCCATTCTTTGAAATAAGAATGCATTCAAACTGACAGTTGGGTTAAGAACTAGTATTATGGGTTAGATTATGTGTTATAACCTGATGCTTTAATTACCCCCACCCAACCCCTTGTCCAATCCCCGACCTTCTCCCCCATCCCTCGACCGCACTCTTAGATCTCGGTGTGGTGCTGCTGCGTCAGCCCAGGGCCCGTATGGCGTCCTGCATACCGTTGGTTCAGACCACAAAACACACACTCTTCAATGGCTGCCCTTTAATCGGACGACCAACACACACACCCAAAGCGCTGCGAGCCTTTAATGATCAAAATAGCCTTCGAGCACCGAGGAGAGAGGAGCCGAGCGGTTGAAGAGGAGCTCTGAGGTAGTGATTTCAATGTCCTCTTTGGTCAAAACAGTTTAACCAGGGAAAACATTTGCCTTTTTTCACTTCCACGGGCTTCATCTCGGTATTAATCAAGCCAAATCTGCCACCTGTAGTTGTTTGGTATTACCGAGGCCGAAAGATTTTGTGCTGGAAACAGGTTGCAAGAGGAGCCAATAGTAGACGTAAAAGTACCCTGTGAAGTTTGGTGATGCTAGAAACTAAAGTTGTGTATATGTGGGTGGTATTTACACACATTCCTGCCAACGGTTTGACACTAATCCACTGATCAACAGGTGGATGTAACAGAAAAGAAGCATTCGAGCCAATAACCATGGATGCAAAACTGCAGCTTACAAAGTTTTTAGTAAACTGGGCTTTACTAGTGTTTTATGAGGAAGAAAATGCATTCAGCAAATGAGACAAACAAGTAGTTTCTGGTGAGTAACGCTGAATGTAAAAAAAAAAAAAAAAAGACACTGAAAAATCAGTTAAACGTGATTTGATTGGACCCATCTTGAGAACTCTTCGTGGCTCTTTCGGTTGACGGCTAGAGAGGAATGAAGAAAATACATTTCGCAGATATTTCATTATGCTCCACAAACAAGTTGACAAAAAAAAAAGATCCACTCTCGTTGACATTTTTTTTTTTTGTATCTCCTGCCCCAAAAGCTAAATTGTGTCTAGTAAGATGTTTGAGGTCATTCACACTTTTCTGGACTTGAAAAACAGATTAAAAAAAAGTCATGAATTGAATTCCTCTTCTTTGTGGGGGCAATGATCATATCACTTATCAGACCGGCATCTTTTCCCCCGAGGACCTCTGAGCTGAAGGAGCGTCTCTGTGGTTGCTGACGTGTCGGAGGTCGTTCAGGACAAGCCTGCAGTACAGTTGAACCTCTGTGGCGCTGACACGCATCCACAAACATTAGAGGAAGATTTGTAGGTCGACCCTGAATGCCTCGCTGTCTGTGTGGCTTTCACAGAGGAGTAACTAGTCGCTCTTCAACCTCCCCACAGTTGGATGAATGGTCGTTACTGTGGATAGTACGCCATCCATCCATCCGTCCGTCTAACAGCAGAGAGGAAAGGGATGTAGTAAGAAGGAGGGATAATGAAAATAATAGGGGGGTGTAGAGGAGGGAGGGAAGACGTCTGGGTCTAATTTACGGCGCTAATAAATCCCCACTCTTTACCCTCTAACCCCTGAACCAGCCACGCAGCTCCCTAAAATCGTAATCACTCCCCAGCCGGCCCCCTCTGTATCCTCATGGGGGCGAGACAGAGAAAGGAAAGAGGGCGAACAGTGGCCATATTATTCTGCTGTAAAACCAAATGGCGTCCTTGTAATCACCTGACTGCCCCCCCCCCCCCCCCCCCCCCCCCGACTCAGCCAGACAGCCGCTGGAGCAGTCGGCCAAAGAGACAGTCAGTTATTCAGTGAGCTGTGTGGCGGGGCGGCCTGACTGGATGACTTATAGAGGTCCTTCTAGCTTTAGGACACACACACACACACACACACACACACACACAGACGTGGCCTTCTACCCACCCGTTTTTACCGCCAAAAAACTGTGCTTTTTTTTAAAAACTGTGGATGGATTTAAAAGCTATTGTAAAGTGGACAGAAAAAGTCACGTTTAGTCTGTAATTCACAAACAGGGTGGTTTCTTGCACAATCGAGCTACTTTTTGCACGCATTTGCCTCACAAAAAAAGTCATAAAGATCCCCTCGTCTTCTCCGTTTAGTATAGACCTATCATTTAGATTGACCCAGGGTTCAATAGCCCCAACAGCTATGTTATAAAAGACCTTAAAAAGACACTTCTCTACCATTTGTAGTCTTCAGTGTCTGTCGGTTTATATTTTAAGGAGAGCTTAAACCATTGAAGTTTAGTAACTCAACCTTTTCGTTTATGGTGTTATTTTTAATAATCTAAATTAATAACAATTGTATCAGGATTGTCTGTTGAGATTCAGGCATGTGGACATCCACAAGTGGACAATCAAGCAGGAATGAAGGACATGAATCTCTATTTGTTCTCTCCGGACTTCAAGCTCAGTGTTCGGATTTACTTAAGTAAGAGTACTAATACCACACTGTGAGAATACAAGCACAATAAGTGACAGTCCTGATTTCAAAATCTCACCTAAGTAAAAGTGTTTATCAGCAGAAGTACTTGTGTTTCCTGTCAGTGTTTTTTACTAACTCCAGGATACACTGTGAAGTAGTTTTGACTACATCTTCGACTATACCTTGAATAGGGAAGGTAGAGCCGTAGTAGCACTCTAGTAGCACTTAAATGTCCCTTACCGATAGCACTTTGTAGTTTAGCACTTTAGTAGCACTTAAATGGTACTTATGGATAGTACTCTGTAGTTTAACGTTATTGAAGAAATTGTACTTGCTTGATTCTTGTTGTTCTGAGTTTGGACTCATGGTTTAATGCACTTATTGTAAGTCGCTTTGGATAAAAGCGTCAGCTAAATGACATGTAATGTAATGTAATGTAATGTACATCATCAAAATGTGTTTCGCATCGCTGTTTGTGTGGAGTGGAGTAACTCTGAGATGTAGTGGAGTTGAAGTACAAGTACCTTGAATTATACTTAAGTACAATACTTGAGTAAATATAGTCCCACATTATCTTTATGCGTGTTGCCCGGCTCTACTGACTGGTTAACATCACCTTCGCATTAACGCTCGTTTTCTCTGACTGACCGGCGTCCTGAATCCTGCTCGCCTGGCCGACCTGTCTGGTTGGCCGGCAGAAGACTCGCTGACTGACTGACTGACTGACTGACTGACTGACTGACTGACTGACTGACTGACTGACTGACTGACTGACTGACTGACTGACTTGTTTCCTGGCTGGCAGAGTGGTTCGTGTCAGAGCAGATTTATGTCGCCCGGCTCTGGTGATAACTCATTTCAGACACACTGAGCTCCCAGCGGGGGAGCAGTAAAACCACTCACTCTGTTAACCTGTTTTTCCCCTGAATGCCGTGAAAACAGCCAGTCACACTGGACTTTGTTGGTGTTGTTATTATGTATTGGGAAATGTTAACACCTCGTCTAGAACCGGGTGCATTCACATTTCGGGTCTCGGCTTTCATGGGTCCAAAATGATTGATTGCTGGAAGCTCTTGACGCAGAAACTTATTTTATAAAGATCATCTCAGCTTTCACATACACATAAACATCACTGTCGGTGCCCTTCAACACGGTTTTACGTTTCAGGAAAATGTAATTGCTGCCTGGATAATGTTAACGTTTCTTTATCCAGTGGTGTTTTCAACATTGTTGTACCACATTGCATAAGGAGGTATTGGGGGAAATAGTGGGAACACTGAATAGGGCTGAAACTCCGGATTATTTGAACCCAAACGACGATCTTTTCCTCAACCTAACTAAGTAGTTTTGTAGCCTAAACCCGACTGAGTAGTGAAGACGGAAGTTTGTTATGAAAACACTTTATGTATGTAATGAGTGAAAATGAACATGTGTTGCTGGCTTTTGTAGGAAGACGCACGAAAAATGTAACTTACGAACTGTTGTAGGAGGATGTACAACCAATCACTGAATGAGACATTTTAAAGGCTTCAACTTTCATAAAGTGAAAACACACTGAAAGACGAAAAAGAGACAACTCCCAGTTCGGACCTTAATTTACTAAATTAATTGTTTTTCCTTTTGAAACATATTCGCAGCCACGTATTTCTAGGAGACCGGGTTGTGGTGTCATAAGGCCAACAACAGTAAAAATATTAACCTATTTGACACAAAATTATAGAATTTCTCTCACTTTACCTGATCTCCAATACTACAAAACTTCTTTTCTACAGACAAAATGAGTACATTCTGGTTTTATTTCACCGTTCACTGATTATTTTATCGTCTGTTATGACTCCAGACATTTCAGAGTTTGTTGCACGAAATGCCTCAATAAATACTGAATAAAGACTTTAAGTGAAGACATGCGTAGCGAGGAGCAGCAGGTTTGCAGGCCGTGTCCAGTCCTGGTTCAGCAGGTTCAAGTCCTGGATGCGTTTTAAGGACACATGCACAAAAGGAAGCGGGCATTAAAGAGTGTGGCGTCTTGAGAGACACTCGGTCGTGAGGAAACTGCAGCTGTTAAGACAAATGAGGAACCCAAAGGTCTCATAAATCACTTTCTTTTTTTTTTAATGCAGCACTCACACCCACTTTCAACAACAATGACAGCCACTTCCTTTAAGGAAACCACATGCATCAAGCGAGGAAGAAGACAAGTGGGATGTGTGATGAGGGTGGAGCCAGCCAGCCAGCCACTGACACTGGCGGGGTTAGAGGTTTGGTCCCTCGAAGTGGGCATTCTGGGTAAAAAAACAACAGATGATGATGTTTACAGAAAGTTTTTATTATCTTCCTGTTGTCTCTAATTAACGAAATGTGCTAAAAGAACAGTGGTATGATTTTGTATGGTCTCGCCATATCTACAAATCACATTTATCTTTTTTCACTGCATGTCATTTTACTGTGTGTGTACTGAGGTACTACTTTATCGTTCAACTCCACGACGCAAATATTATATCTTTCATTGCACATTTGTCTTACAGCTTTAGTTACTTTACTTTTCAAACTTTTTATGATCAAGTTCAGGAAATATTATACCGTGCTATAGATTAAACTATCCTGCAGTATACAAACTAGCTCAAATGTGCTCCAACTGTAACACTAAAATGCTGCTTACGTGTTAAAGCATGATATTCCAATAATATATGAACCATATATAATAATTTGACTCTGAAAGGGAACTTTCTGGCCCACAAGTATTTTTACTTTAATACTTTCAGTGCATTTTTCTGGTTGTACTTTTTGACATTAACTTACATTAACTACTTTCACCAAATTAAAATACAAAAGTATTGGCATCAAATTAAATTAGACTATCAAAAAACTAATTGTACAAAATGGATGCATTTCAGAACTATATGTATTATGTTATTGGATTCTAATTATTGATGCAGTCATCTGTTCATCATTTTGATTTGTTTTGGTAAAGGTGGAAGCTTATTTAAGTATTTTCCTAATCTAAACCGATGATGTTACATCAAGTTATCAAATAAATGGAGTGGATGAAAAAAGTGCAAGATTTTCAATTGTACAATATTTCCCTGTGATATGCAGTGGAAGTATAAAGTAGCATAAAATACAATACTTGAGTTACTTTTCCACCACAGGTGAACCTGACGACAATCTAAACGCTCCTCTAGGAATATGTTAACTTAAAGTTATCAGCTGAAATTCTGAACTTAAAGTTGTATATGCACATTGATTTTCATATTGCAGTGACATGAACAGAAACAAGCAAATGGCTCTAGAAAAAAACAAACGGTATAACTCGCATCGGTTTCTGCAAAGAGGCTGCAGGAAGTCAGGACGCCCAGTTTAAAAGCAGCCATGTCCTTTAATAATACACAAAAGGTGTCATTTGTAAACAACAGATGAGTCTTTACTCAGCTGATGTGAACGATTACCGTCCACTGCAGCCCAGCAGGCCTGTAATCGTTGGCGCATGGAGCCCCAAGGATGTGACTGATTGGATGTCATTAAGTCGAATGTGCGTCAATGGACACGCAGCAAGTTTATTACAGTCAAACTCAACCCTACACTTTCTCCTCAGAGGGCAGCTCATGACCCGGAGGGTGCCGGTGGCAATTTAGACCTCTCAAGTTTTAAATGCTTCAAGTACACACATGTAAAACCTAGAGGGTTTTTTATTATTTCTGTCTACAGTAGTACATTTTTGGTTTGAACAAAAATAAGCGAGTATTGCTCCAAAATGCACATATACCTTCGCATCTATTAACAATAGTGTTTTTTGGGGGGATAGTTCTTCAAGTTTTTCTCTAAAAGAGAACATATATAAAATAAATCCTGATAACTGGTGCGATCATATCTTAAAGAGCTTGTAGTACCATATTGCCCCACTAGAGAGCTGCGCTCACTAAATGTGGGGCTGCTCGTGGTTCCTAGAGTACTAAAAATCAGGATGGGAGCAAGAGCCTTCAGTTATCAAGCTCCTCTTTTATGGAACCAGCTTCCACTTTCAGTCTGGGAGCCAGACACAGTCACCACATTTAAGACTTAAGACTTTCCTCTTTAATAGCCCTTATAGTTAGGGCTGAATCAGGTTTGACCTCGTCCAGCTCCTAGATATGCTGCTATAGGCTGCTGGGGGATGTGTTAGGATACACTGAGCACCTATCTCCACTTCTCTCTCTACTTATGGATGAATTTAAGTCTCTTCATTGCACCTTATTAACTCTACTTCTTCCCCGGAGTCTTTGTGCCTTCTCGCCTCACAGGTGTCTCACCTGCCTCCTTTTATTGTGCTTTTTCCTTCCCTACGTACTGGTCAAATCACAGAACTCTCATCACACACTTCTGTATTACATTTATAACCTGACAGGTGTAGTTTCCTCCTCTGTTCCAGGTCGGAGCATCTCCGTCTCCTCACTCATGATATTAAAACGATCTCCAGCTGTGCCAAAGCTTTGTTTATTAAGGGTGCGTTCCTGTTTGTGGGTTTTATATTGTGCATTTCTTTGAGAGGAAATTAAAAACATGTTCAAAGACAATTGACTTCTGCAGGATTTTATAACGCTGTGAATTCATGAGACTGTTTAATGGGTGAACTTTACAGCATGAACAAAACACACATCAAAGAGCTGAGTCTGTTGTTAATTGTTAAATTAACCAACCAAATATAACAAATTATGTGTGTCTGTTAGTTGTGGCAGTGCCTGTGAATTCCTTTTGGACCATTAGCACTTCTTCCTTTTGCAAAAAGAGTCTCCAGCCACACAAGGCTTTGAGCTAAATGCAAACATCAACACGTTAACATGCTCACAATGGCAATGCTAACATGCAGATATTTAGCAGGTACGTTTACCATGTTGACCAGACAGACGTCTAGATGTCCAGACGTCCAGACCTCTAGACGTCCGCAAATCTCTCTACCATGGCGGACGCATCCCTCATCAACATCCACAATCATCAACATCCACTTCCTTCCCTTAATTTATTTATCTTTTGTGGGGGGACGGGGGGGTTGTCTTTATTATAGTACAGCTAAAGATAGACAGGAAAGGGGGATGGTTTGCAGCAAAAGACCACAGGTTGGGTTCCTGTTTTACCATTTGAGCTACGAAGGCACCACTCATTCACTCTTGTTTTAATGGATTATCTGCATGGTTTATGGGTTTTCAAGGAGAAACAATTCCTTAAATGGAATTTCATTTTTCAATAATATTCAGGGCTTCACCCCAAAGTGTTTATCTCAAATTACAAGCTCTTAAAGTAGATTATTATTTACATTATAGCCAGCTAACATGACGTTAGTTTCAGGATAAGTTGTATGTATATCTACATTTACACTCGGCTCATTTCTGCCATGTGCATCGCTTTTTAGTATCCCCTGGAAACACTCACTGTTGAAGTACGGTTCTTCTTGCAACATATTTCTGTTGAGCTCTCCGGGCCAGCGTAGCAAAGGGCTACAAACAACACATCGGCTGATCAGGATCCACCCTGCTGATGGGAACACTCTTGGGAATCTTGTTTGTTCGCCTCCGTGGCAAACAAACAAGATTAACAATTACCATTGTTGAATGTAAGGACTTCGAATCAACACTTTGTTTACACGCCCTCAGCAAGTCAAACATGTTGGAGCAGAGTCTCGTGTGTTCAAGGAACCAGGAGATGAAGCTTTCCCCCCCGGGAGTCCCGTCTCCTGCCGAGAACAGTACCGACGAAGAAGAATGGTTGCATTTTATTTCGTTGTTTGTTCTCAAATCAACTTTAGCTCAGAGACACTTGACACAATTAACTTGTGTTTGAATGTGTGATTCAGATCATGTTTTGTGTTTATTAGTGTACCAGTAGAGAGAGAGACAGGGGGCAGAGATCCAGACGGGGGTGTCTCCTCCCCCCTCCTCCTGAAGAGAAGAGGAGGGCATTGGAGACCAGAGAGGATCCCAGTAGGAGGTTAATTAAAACAAACTGGCAGCGCTGTCGGACACGGAGACGTAGGTGAAACAACTGGAGCCTCGAAGTCTCTCGAACTAAAACAACTAGAAGACTCAGTTCCAATGTGAAATCATTTGAAATGACTATTTATGTCGGTTCATGTCTGTTTATTAAGGTGAATAGTTTGGAAAGTCCAGATAAATACCCTCGAAATGCACAAGCATTTGAGGTCGTGCCAGCAGCACCCCGAGAGGGAAATAGTTCAACTTTTCGAACACTTTGTTCCCTAAATATCAGCCAAGGGTTTGTAGCCCTGTCTGCGAATGATCATTTAGACATCATGATGTGCATAGTGTAGAAATAAGAGCGTCGATCTTTACAGTTCAAAGGTTAGAGTTCATGCAAATGACCATAGTGTGTGCGCCCGTGTACACGATTCATGTGCCTTCTGTCTAACAGCATAACTTGTTTTAGCCGAGTAATCTGTCAATCTTACTTGTTTCGGTGTGTTAATTGGGTTGTCCTGAGACCAATCCAATCTCTTTCTCAGGTAGAGGGGCGGGATTTAAGCGGATCAAGAGGTACCGTGTGTTAGAGGAAGGCAGAAGCTACTGTGAGCCGTGAATATTGCAAATTAAGTGCAATTTCTCTAACCTTCAACCCTGGGTCTCTGGCTTGAAAATGACATGCCCAAAATGAATAGAGTGCATCTCTGCAGCTATAATATCTATTATAATAATCTCACATTAACGGTAACTACGAGAACAGTGAGTCACAACAGTAAAAAATAGCTGAAAGATGCTAAAACGCTCTGTAAGTCTGAGGCAAAGTGTTGCAGGATGTTACACCCCTGTGGGTTTCGTTACTCCTTTCAAGTTACACATAGTTAGAAGATGAATTGATACTCTAAAAGGAAATACTGATCGCTTTGAGTTTTCACACTAACGTGTCCTAGTTTTCACCTTTCACACAAAAAACGCATTAGTATCTTAAAACAGATCCAATAAGTGAGGAAAGAAGTACTTAAATTGATGAATATGAGCGTGCGCATGTCGATGATATCAGACGGTCGTTTGGGTGACCGTGATCTCTCTGGTATGTCGGTTATTTCTGTGTTTGATGACAGATCAACGCTCCTCCCTCGGTTTGTTTGGCTTTGTTTCACTTTCAAAAACAAACCTCCCAAGAAAAACAGAAGAGGCAGCTGTTCTGATCAGAGGAGGAGGAGGAGGAGGAGGGAAAGTGACCCTCGGCACTCACCCAGAGGTCAAAGTTCAAGCATGAGGTTGGGTTTCTTCTAGCGTCATCGCAAGTTTAAGTTATGAAGATGAATTGTAAATTCATTAATACAATGACATGATTTTTAAATACATTTTCCTCCTAACGTTACTTAACGCAACGGCAAAAGTGTCTTGAAAGAAACGTGATGCCACTAGTAATTGCACCTTTATTATAAAAAAATGAGGAAATATTTTTTTTACTGAAAATTAAAGTAAAGTCACAAAAAGGCGAATTCCAATTAAGCAATTCGTGATTCAAGAAGAAGTAACAGAAGAAGAAGCTCAGTTTGTTGTCTGCACCAGGGGAATGTTTGGCCACCACAGTTTGATGAAATAAGTGACATAACTTATCTTTATTCTTTGTCCCAACACATAATCAACTGCAATAAATAACGAGGTGAAATCTAAATGTCTAGTGCAGTGGTGGAAGAAGTATTTAGCTCCTTTATTAAACTAAAAGTACAGTGCTGGAAAAATAAAGGTCCCGCATATAAAACCTCACTTAAGTAAAAGTACGCATCAGTTAAAAGTACTTAAAGTAATTAATGTTAAAATGCTCATTGTTGTCTCACAATTAAATGTTACCAGTGTTTCATTTGATGTTTCTAGATTAATATTACTTCAGTTTATCACAAACATTTAAGATCAACACATCTGGAGATACGTGGTTTTCACAGGACTGGAAGGGGAAATGATTTGATGATTAGTGGAGTAGAAGCATAAGTAAGTAGCATAAAATGGAAATTCTCATAAATGTACTGTGTTTATCTACATTCCTCCTCCGGTCTATTGTCAAACAATGACTGTGAAGACGAAACATGTGGTCCTCCATTAAAAGGAATCTCTTGTGCAAAAGGAGCTTTTAATATCATGTAGAAGGACTTTTAGTGGCAAAATAAGACACTTTTTGTGATTACAAACCTAGATATTAAGACTATTAGGAATCCACCAGTTCAGTCATAACAAAAAAAAAAAAGAAGCAAAAACCCGTTCCTTTGATTTCTACTCATAGCATAACCCAGATGACTGACATAAACACTGAGTGCAACAATGTGCAGCTTGTTATCTTGACAAATAACAGATGATAATGAGATTATGAAGAGGGGGGGTGAGACAGTCTGGCGAGGGCCCCGGTGACCGGGAGGCACCAAACGCACGACCACACAGCTACGGGTCAGTCTACACAGAGACAGGCGGGGAGACGACCACCGAGGTCTCCACCAGAAGACGTTGATGACCCGGAGACAAAGAAGAGACCGACAAACCGGCTCCAGTCTTGTCCGACTGATCTCGTCCATGAGAGATATCAATAAATCAAGTGGTGGAAAGTATGCTACATTTACTTAAGTATCTCCATTGTATGCCACTTTATGCTTCTACTCATCTGCGTTAACTTGATTTGCAGATTCAGATTGTCAACAAATAGGAAATAAAACTAATTATTATGAATTATTGGTTTAAATCATAAATTAGGACAACATTAAAGTGATTAATGCGCTCATGTTTTAATACATATTCAGAAACGGGCCATTCTGTACTTTTGGTGCTTTATCTTGACGCTTGTACTTTTGTGCTTTTACTTAAGTTACATTTTGAACGCAGGACTTTTATTTGTAAAAGAGTATTTTTACACTGTGGTATTCCTACTTTTTGTGTATAATTGTGTGGCAAATAAAAAAATAGTTAGGAACATTATATTCCATTTCTGCTAATAGTTCCCCTAAAATGCTACGCACTGGCCCTAATATATATATATATATATATATATATATATATGATTACCTCTTTCACTGCTTGTGATTGGATACAGTGGCGTTATCACACAGTCCACAATAAATGTGTTTAAATAAATAAGCCAGTTTTAAGGTCAACAAAATATTTATATCCAAAGTTTTCTGACTGTTATTGCACAAATAATTATATTTGTCTTATATATACAGTATATGTTACCTTTATCCTCTCCACCTGGGTAAACCTGCATCCTGAATGGTATCCTTTTAGCTGCTGTCTTGTGTATCGGCTGTATATCGAGGCAACTGTTACCTATAAGCTGCACACTTTGTCATTATAACATAAAATAAACCACAGTTTCCTGATTGGATAACGTGAAGCTGACTGCCAAGGTGAGTTCAACAGCCTGAACCTCGGAAAGTCCCATCGGCAGCGAGAACAAATGTTTCTTCTTCTTTTTTTTCCACACAGTCGTTTAAAGTTAGAGACATTTGGCCGGTGCAGATATATTTATAAACTCATGACTCACAATAGAAGAAAGGAAGAAAAGAAAAAAAACCGAACAGGTAAGTTTCCTTTCTCGCTGTTCAGAAGCCGGGCATTGGAAAACGGAGGCAGACAGAGGCCCTTTCTGTGTGAGCTGTGAGGGGAGCGAGTGTGCAGGCGTCACGCAGCGCCGAGACATCCTGACAAGCCGGGCCGCCGCTCGGACCAATTAAAAGGTGAGAGGAGAGGAAGAGCAGGAAGTCAGGAGCCGAGCGGAGGCCTGTCTGGACGCCACGAAAACACTGAGCTCACTGTGATCCTGTTTCACAAGCACTTGATTCTCAGTGGTGGAAGAAGTGCTCCGATGTTGTTACTTAAGTAACAATAACACCGTGTAGAAATACTCACGTTACAAGTAAAAATGCGTACATTTAAAAAAAAAAAAAAAAAAAAGCTTTCTAAAGTAAATGTACAAAAGTATCAAAATATACTGAAAGTACTCATTACGCCGAATGGGCCATTTCAGATTCATATAATATGTCATCATTCATGTGTTTCATCACTGAAATGTTGCAGCTGGTTTTAAAGCGGAGCTCAATTATATGCTGCTGGTAACTAACTTTGTTTTTTGTTGATTTATATTCTTTAAAATAATGAGATGTAATTCTTTGATAGCTTTGCTAGTCCAGTCTGTACCTCCGTACAGAAATAACAGATCTGGAATTTCTAGTAGCGCATCTCACATGAGATAATATTCTGGTTTTAATCCAGGACAGACTAACCTGGTATATTGTATGATTTTAATTTGATGTGTAGGTTCCTGAGTGTGTCTTTAACTATTGTGCATGAAAAGGGATCTATGGCAGACACGTGGAATATGCTACAGGAGGAACAATGGGACCAAATCTCCTTTCTTTAGCCTTTAATTGCGTTGCTAAATGTTCTGGTGCTGTGAGGTCTGGCAGGTCCAGCACCGTGTTGATGCTTTGGGGTTCTTTAGAGAGACGAGGCAGCAGAGAGGTTCATGGCCGTCTTTTTGATGAGGCCAGATGAGACCTTCGGCCACATTCCTGGTCAGTCTCCTGGGCTGCAGCTCGCCACATTACTGCCTGCTGTCTAAACAAACAGGGCCAGTCCCAGAGAGCCTCCTGAGCCGAGTCGTGCCAAGCCAAGGCCGGGACAAACCGCCCACCTCCGACGGTCCTTAAATATAGACTCTCCATTTTTAACTCCGGGAACAAGAAACCTTTTTTTTTTAATTTTTTAATTTTTCAGTTAGTCACAAACAAAGTCGTTCCACATGTTGTGTGGTACAAGCTGTCGTGGAAAAGCTGTTGCTGTCCGGACGTCACGAACCCGGACACTGGATTCTGTGTGCGTTTCCTCAAAGACGTTCATCTAATTGTCACCAGGCTCCTGGAGTCTTGTTTGTTTCTGTACGGAGGACATTGTGCTGTAGAGGAGTCCACTTCCACATTGTCCAGTCAGAGCTACTGTCACGAGCAGGCCCTGTCAAGTTTGGGATTTCTCTCCAAAGCCTGAAGGAGCTGATACACGGCAGTTTGTGAAATAGTCATAAAATTACATTTGTTTTGTACTGAGGGACACGAGATGTCTGTTTTCTATTCTTTTTTTTTCCACTCGGCAATAATCAGCAGATGAGTTTACATCTCTTTTCAAAAGTCATTTGTTTAGTGTTTCCTTTGGCTTGTAACTGAAGAACATAGCTGGCATGTCTGCATACGTGTGGCTGTATGTGCACCGCCTAGGAAGTAGTTATGGCAATAGCATTGTCAGAAAAAGTTGTTTTGTTGCCTAAAATAACTTCATAAGTTGATTTAACCTTCAGCCCTGGGTCTAAGTTGTTTTGCCTTCCAGGAATAAAAAAAGAAAACAGTAATCTAAAATATTTCACAATGAAAATCCCTCTTCAGGCTACAAGTAATGCTTTCGTGTCTGGCCAACCAGCGGCCGTCCAAGGCGGAGCTACAGGCAGCGATGGGCGTGGTTTAGGTGTGTGACGCAAGGACGACACTAAAGGTTTGATGGGAACCATGTTTAGTCCAAGAGACAGGTGTTCATCATTTCCCGTGCAAAACTGAAAGAACGTTTTTTCTTTAAACGTTTGCTTAAAATATGTGTGTATAAATATATCTAAATATGTGTTGGATGAAAACAGCTTGTGATGTTGTGTGGGCAGTTGTGTTTACTCTAAGTGCGTGAGAGAGGCCAGGAATGTGTGCGAGACAGAGGTCTTTAAACACGCCACAGGATTTTTATTCATCATAAAACGTAACCATATCTTTTTTGTAAACAAGTTTGTAAACAAGTATTCCTGAAATGTCCTCCCGCAGTTTTGATTGAGCCGAGACGGAAAAAAAATATCTATTTTAATTCAAAAGAAGGAACTTTTACCACGAGCACGTAATGCGCCGTTCAGAGGTAAGTGGTCGTTTCATGTTGCATTAAAGGGCGAGTTCACCAAAAATCACCAATCCATAGAATGAAGACTGTGAAAGGAAGTCTGTGGAAGTTTTTTTGACATTACATTTTACAGTACAAACTGTACCTTATGTCATGCAAATAAGTTCTCTCTCTCTCTTCCTCTTCCTGTCTCTCTCTCTCTCTCTTTCTCTCTCTCTCTATCCTTCCAGTAGCTCTCTCCAAATTTGAATCTCAAATTTAAAGACAACATTTTACATTTTAAACAAATGGTATTTACATGAAGCCAGACACAAGCAGAAACCAGACGGACGGTTCAGTGAAAAGACGGACAGAAGAGTTGTTACAACACGTGGAGTACATATTGTTACGCGGGTGTTTTTAAGTCAAATTTTACTTCAATAATCGTTTCATATAAACTGTATGAACTGTTTAATTTATAACTAAACATCATATTTATAGGCTCTCGGTGTATTTTGTATGCAAAACAAAATAAATCCTAATTAGTAATTGTAACAGTAATCTCATAAAAACTACATCATTTTACCTAATATTCGCATAAACACAATAGATGTAATTTAAGTTACATTTACATTTCTAGACAAATTCTAAATTGCAAATGTCACCCGTCTGGCACTTTTTTTCAACCAACATGTACCAACTGTTATTATTATTATTATTATTATTATTATTACATGTCATTTAGCTGACGCTTTTATCCAAAGCGACTTACAATCATACACTGTAGACACAGCTACAGGGAACAATTCAGGGTTAAGTGTCTTGCTCAAGGACACATCGACTAGGGCGGGGATTGAACCACCAACCCCCTGTTTGAAAGACGGACCTGCTAACCACTGACCCACACCTAAATGTAAACTTCCACTCCAGCTATAAACACATTGATTTGTTATACAAGTATGGTGATTGAACCCTTGACCTTGACAATATTAGCACCACGCTCTAACCATCTCAGCTAACCAGACATATATACTTGTCTCTTTTTTTAAATATATATATATATATATATATATATATATATATATATATATATATAGACCTGTTTGCCATGGGAGACCGTACCAGTTGTCACTGTCAACAGTTTAACAAGTCGAGGCAAAAAATGTGACGTCTAATTATATTTTATTGCATTTTATACGATCATTTAACTGAACTTTTCAGTAAAATGCGGACTTGAAGTGCAATAATTACAAGACTTGAGTCGTGTTTTTGTTAGGGGAGAGGAGACACAGTTCTTTGTAATATAATTGTTAAACTTCCCACTCAGACACGTTTTGAGACATGTAAAAAAAACTGCTCTCATGTCTCGTGTGTTTTTTACACAGAAAAGTTCCATTTCATGGTTTCATATTCTTCTATTGTCAAACTCTGGGGAAATCTGCACAGTGAAGCTCAAACATCCCAAAATAATGGAAACAATAATGCAAATCAAATCAAATGTTGAACAAAAACACAACAGTTAGTTTAAAAACTCTAAATAAATCGACCTCTTCGTAATGGTTGAGGGTAATATTTCGTGTAGTCGTGTTTCTACATGAAAAGAAAAGCATTCATTTGTTGATTCCAGATTGATTGTCACGATAATTAAGTGAAGGAAAGGTTTAAATGTGCACATCGCCATCACTGTACTTTCAGCAATGTTCAGTATTTACTCAGTATTTCCATTTTATTATACTTTTACTTTGCCAAATACTTATTAGTCCATATTTACATTTGTTTTACAATATAGGTAATATGACATATCTGATATTTCATGTGAAATACCAAAATATTGCACAGAAAAGTCAAAGATTAGAGAAGTCTAAAACCTGAATACAAATGTGGGTATCAGAACATAGTTCTTTAATATCTGGTGACTCTTTTGAAGGGGCTCAACCTTTATGTTTTATTATTAAACTGTACTTAAAACTCCACCTTCACCTTGAGCAGCTGACAATAAAAATGCTTGAATATTGATGCATCAGTAATGATTTATTATATCGTCGCAAGAGCCAATTTTTAATTGGTTTGGATATTTAAAGTCAATTTAACTTAGAAATACTTTGATTTTATTAAGGTACAATTTGAAAGACAATAATTTCACATGAATGGAGAATGGGAAAATGTCGGTATTGTATACTTTTTTACTTCTTCTACTTACGTAAAGGTACTTCCTCCACCTCCAGTCATGTTTTACACAATAAGTTATGTCGTGAAAGTGGTTTCACCACAGCATCAGTGAATTTGATGAATTAAACATTAATACGAGAGCATTAGAAGGTTTTTTTGCACGACACGATTTCACAACATTCATCTGGCGTTTGAATTCCTGAGCGGGGGTGTGAATCTAAAAGTGTTTATCATGGTTGTCAAATCAGATTGACATGTAACCTTTGAAGGAGAGTCTGTCGGGACGCCAGACTGCGACTCGGGGCGTGTCGATATGTGCGTGCGCGTCTTTGTGTCCGCGTCTCTGTGACAGACAGAGACGTCAAGTCATCAAGCGGGACAATGCGTCTGGTCCAGAGCTCTGAGCTCTGGGAGACGAAGACAGACAAAGAGATGGTGTGATAGGTGGAAGGAGGTGCCGGAGAGGCCAATGGGTGAAGCTGTTTGTGTCGCTCCCCCCCCCCCCCCCTTCCCCCTTCGCTGTCTGAAAACCTCTGCGAATGTCTCCGCGGGCAAATATATTCCTCCTTTTTTTTTTTTTACTGGAAACATTATGTATTTGGCTTGTTTGTGTTGACGCCGCACTGTTCTGGTTGAGGTAGCTCTTTGTCTCTTGGCCTTCTCGCTGGTTTTAACGACAAACACATTGGGGTGGAGGTGTTGGTGATCTCGAGAGGTCATCTACGCCCGTATGCAGACGATGTAGCTCTGTGCAGTAGTGAACGACTTGAAGTGTGTTTTCGTCCTCGATTCCCCGGGATCCATCGATAAACACTTGTATTTTGTTGTTCGTGTCTACAAAGTGATTTTCCAAGAATGTGCACTGTCACACGTTTATGAATTGACCACTTTGGTGCTGAATGATGCATTGCTTTGCGAATGGTTGCACAAAAATACATTTTATAGTAAATGTTAGCTCATTCATATTGGGAGAAGAAAATAAGCGTCAATGTAGTGCATGATGTTCTTGACTGTTTGATTTCCTTTTTTTGTATATATATATATATATATATATATATATATATATATATATATATTATAAACAACATGCACATTGGACACAAAAGAAAACACAAAACAAACAGATTCAGGACCATGCAAAGACAGAGGAATACAGACAAACTCCAGAAAACTGAAACGCAAATAAGCTGCACTTTAGCCATGTCAGGATTAAAAAGGAATATAACTTCCACTTGTCCAATTGTTACAGGCTTCAGGGAAAGTTGTGACATGCAGATCATACGACACATTTAACACGTTTAGTCATTTTGCTCTTTTTTAACTGGATGATTTTTTTGCCAGAAGCTCCTTGTCGATGAGCTCCATCTCATCTCCCCCACCTGAACCTCCAGTCTACCACACAGACCAGTGAGCCCGCGTCCCGTGTCCTGATTGGTCCGGTCCGTCTGCTGCCACGGCACCACAGGGGGTCATATTATGGGCCGGTGGGGGTGTCACTCAAACCCCTCAGAGGAGAAAGGGGAGGGAGGTGATGTTGCATTAGGTCATCCCCACCCCTCCTGGTCTCTCTTTGACAGGTCTCATCATACAGGAGACCTGCCGGGCAGATTGACAACTCAATGAGTCGACCAGCGCCGGGCTTTCACAAGCACCATTTCACGGCTCCAGTCTTTGTGTGACGAACCCCCTGCACCACCCAATATCCCCTTCGCTACCGCCCCCACACTCTGCCTCTTTTCTTTCTTGAAACAGCCCCTCCCTGTCTTATCGCTGCCCTGTCTCTGTTGTGCTGGTTTGAGATGGGACGTCGTGGCTCTAGTTATTATAACAACAAGAGATCAATTGGGCTTTCAGAAAAGGTATATTTTTCATTAATTGACAGAAAATGTTTGCCTCTGATCTACCTCACTGGGATTTTGGTTACTTTATTTAGCCCTCTGCCACACAATAGGTTGAATATGAGCAACAATATTCCTCAAAACCTCTCATATTGTTCTGTAAGTGTGTTTCAATCCACCAAAACTGGAAGTGGAAATGCCCCAAAATATGATTGGCTGAGGTGGAGTAATGTCTGAATTAATCAAAAGAAAGATTTGCTTTGTTGTTTAAGATTGTAGGAGATTTTGAGCTAATTTTATGTACTTTATTTCCTGCAAGGCAGTTTTATTTACATTAAAAAATCATAATGTATTAGTTAATTTATATATTGTATTAATAATCTGTAATTAACTAATATTGTCAGATAAAGGTAGTAAAAGAATACAATATTGGCTTCCATGTGTAGTGAGGTAGAAATATATAGTAGCCTACTGTATAATGGAAATACTAAAATACTCCAAATCCGTAATTAAAGGTCCAGTGTGCCAGGCTCAGAGGGATCTATTGGCAGAAATGGATTATGATATAATTAAAACAGTATTCTTTCATCAGTGTATAATAACCTGAAGATAAAAATCATTGTGTTTTCGTTATCTTAGAATGAACACTTCATAGCTACATATATATATATATATATATATATATATATATATATATATATATATATATATATATATATATATATATATACACGTCACACAGGAGAAGATTCAGTTGGTTGCAACCTGCCAACTCACTGCTAGATGGCACTAAATCATACACCTTAGATTTTTAAGTCCAGTACTTGAGTAAATGCACCTTATGGTTATGGTTAATAAAAAGGCAAATGCAGGTCTGTGACAGGACATGAACTTCAATCTCCACAACGCCGACCTCCACACCTCTTCCGTTGGGGATCCTGGGCTGAAGGATGGAGGGAAACGTGGATGCAGAAAAGAGAAGGTGGAGGAGAAGGAAGGAAGGAAGGAATGAAGGAAGGAAGCGAGGAGGGGAGCAAAGGAGGGAAAGTGGGGGGCATTGGAAGAGAGGGGATACTGTCACGCTTTGGTGCCTCTCAATTGAAGTCTGAACACCGGCCACAAAACCCGACTCGCTCCGTATACCTCTTCTTTGCATGTGAAAGGCCGGCTCCATTGTCCCGGCTTAACTGCACATTTAACCTGTCTGGGCTGAGAGAAAAGGACAATTTCTCTCCCTGTCTCTCCCCTCACACCCTCTCTCGTCTCAACAAACCAATTAGCCGGACATTTCTCCCGCAAAGACGACTTCTTTACACTCGCGGCTAAATAGCGAACAAGCCGTTCTCGGATGTTTCATTTTTTTAGCCGGAGGGAGAGAGCCGAACTCGTCCGGCTCTTGTTTGCTCTGGATTTTGGGCCTCGGGAGCCGTTAAATGATGCGTTGGAAAGATTTAAAGCCTGTTTTTTGACGGCCACTGCAGCCGGGCAGAAATAAACCTGTTGGTTGTTGTTCAGCT
Source organism: Cyclopterus lumpus (assembly GCF_009769545.1). Classification (NCBI taxonomy): domain Eukaryota; kingdom Metazoa; phylum Chordata; class Actinopteri; order Perciformes; family Cyclopteridae; genus Cyclopterus; species Cyclopterus lumpus. The sequence continues at coordinate 5,522,342 of NC_046979.1, read as the reverse complement.
TTGCATCCAGAATTTGACATTAATGCACAAATGAAACTCAACTACGTTCTTATGTCACATTTCGGCTTAATTTTTCTTGTAATTAGTCACAGAGTTTAGGGTTTTTCAGTGATAAAAATGTAACTTATTACATTTACTATTAAGCACTTCACCTACGTGCAAATTCGAGGTACTTCGAGGCATTTCCATGTTATGCTACTTTATACTCCATGGGATTTATTTCATGACATACTGTATATAGATGAAGTGCAGCTATTTCTGTACTCAACAGTTAAGTGTAAGCCTCTTTTTCTTTCGCCACAATAGACGCACAATGATCCCAAAGCTTGTGTCCACAGAGAGTCGGCTGCTCAAGCTGAGAGCCGAGTGGAGATCACTTCTTCTGCCAAGGCCTCCGGCTGTGCTTTGGGTTTGTGTTTGGCTCTGAAATGGCACTGACCAACAGCGTGTGTGTGTGTTTGTGTGTGTGCATGTGTGTGTGTGTGTGTGTGTGTGTGTGTGTGTGTGACTTGTAGGTGTTGTGATGGTGCATCTCTTCTTCGAGCATAAGACTATTTTAAGAGAAAATGCTCATGCTGTTTATTGTCTATTTTAAATAAGTCTACTACACGAAGATGTAAGTATTAGATTAAAAAAAAGCAATAAAAAAAGGATAAAAGCCATTTTAAATGATTATCTCTATTTCTTACTACGAGCTGCTTTATGATATTGACCTTAAAAGTTAAACCACACACATGAATCAACTCCATATTGTGTCACAGCACACACAGTTCAGTCGGGGCTGAAAGTAACTGTAAGTAGTGAATGCTCTTCGCTCGCCTGATGCTGATGATGGTAAAGAATGAACCGCCTTCCTGAGGCGTCGAAGTCCCGGAGAGAGAGGACGCCGCGTCTCCACCTGTGAAGCCGTCAAACGGCCGACTGGGGGTTTCTTTGCATGGACGGCCGAGTGGATCCTCAGCGAGGGGCTCTGCCAACACAATGTCCGACACCCCGGCTCCTCTTGCTCTGACGCTCAGTCGAGGAGGGGGGGGGGCGTGGGGGCAGAGCAGGTCCAAAGGCCTGGTGCTGGGAGGCTCTGAAAGAGGCGGCTGAATCCCGGCGGCCCCTCAATTCCACGCTCATTCTTCTAATTAGACACTTGGAGAATTGACTCCTGCGAGGGTGAGATCGGCCTCCACTCCCCTGCAGCCAGAGTGGACGTGTGATCCCGTTTTAAATTGTACATTTCACTCTCAGAGCTCAAAGGATTTTCTGCCTTTGACTTGATTCACTTCATTTTTTGAGGGGGGGGGGCATTGCTCTGGTGTACAGGTCGTTCGTCCATGTGTAACGGTCTGGTCATGTCGGTCCAACATGGCAAAGCCACCAGAGAGTTGGGAGATCATTCTCTCTTCCGTGCCCAGTAACAGCTTCTCCGTGTGGGCCCGGGTCAGCAGAGGCCTGTACGGCCTTGTTGTCATTCGACTAGCATTAGTTGAGTTTCTCAACGTTTTAGCCAAGGGTTCCAACATCACTCTCAAAGGTTTTCATTTACTCCTTTTCTATTGTTTCAGATATATTGTTGAAACCAGAAGCTGCTCAGTGAATTTTTTTTTTGTAAGACGTAACTTGTTGTTGACGTAACCACACTTTAGCTCCCATGCTTGCATATTTTTGGAGGAATCAAGTCATAATCACAGTCAAGATTTTGTCTGGATATATAAAGTTTGTACTATACTATATATTCATGCTGTGTTCAAGTATGATTTGTTTATGCCGGTAACTTTGTTACTGTTTGAATGTGTTAGTGAGAGTCAAATTCATGTGTTCGTTATAATAATAATAAAAAACTCTGATTTGGGTTGAGAGGCTTGCACATGTTTGTGTTTTTCTGCATAGTTGTGGGGACATTTCCTGGCCGATGTCGCTGCTCAACTCTCATCAGTGTGAATGATAATTAGCGGAGAGACGGGGACGCCCCTCCCTGCTGAAGCCCCACTTTGTGAAGGCAGGTGCAGCTTTAAATGACGTGACATTTTTTGCAGTGTGCAGGAGGTGGCAGGTTGTGATCCTCCAACCCACATCTCATATACATAATCCAGCAGGCAGGCGGGCCCCTGTGTTTGTTGAATGGGGGGGGGGGGGGGGGGGGGACTCTCCCTTTCCTCCGGGGACGTTTCAGGGCTGAAAGAGAAGCCTCACCACCCGGCTACCGGGGGCCCGTGGGCGCAGTGAGAAAATGAAGACCTCTGCGCCCCTCTAAATCCCCAGGAATTTCTCATTAAGCAAGGGGTCCTGGGCTGCCGAGGGCCCTCTGGGCCCTCATCCACCCACCCCCCCCTGCGAGGGGTCTCCCTCTCTGGTGCGGAGAATGGAGCCCTCCACTCCACTTTGTGCTGGCTGCCGGCTACCAGGGCCTGTTATTCACCTTCTCCTTTCTCACCAGCACAAGAGCTTTCTCCCAATCATGCTTTCAAAGCCCTCAGGACTTCCTCTTCCTTTCATTCAGTTTTTACATAAGTGTGTGTGTGTGTGTGTGTGTGTGTGTGTGTGCGTGTGTGTGTGTGTTTGTGTGTGTGTGTGTGTGTGTGTGTGTGTGTGTGTGTGTGTGTGTGTGTGTGTGTGTGTGTGTGTGTGTGTGTGATGTCTTATTAGACCCCAAAAGAGAGAAAGGCATAATTGAATTTGACATTTTTTTTTTTTCTCTTAATGGTGTCCTGAGATATTTTTTGTCTGGAGGCGCCAAAGCTGGAATGGAGCGGACTCTCATTTCAAAGAGTGTTTTTTCTTCTTCTTCTTCCTCCTCTTATTCACACGTTGTTCACGAGTACAAGGGGGATTAATGAGGATTATGTATATGAGCAGAGGTAATGAGTTTTGATGAGAGGAGAGTAGAGAGGATATTTAGTCTGAGATTTCAAAACATCTCAGAGCGTCAAGTTTTGGCAGCATCAGCTCTTTCTGACTTTTCCTGTTGCGGAGTCACTTCGTCCTCGTTTATTTATGTACAAGATACTTTAAAATAAAAGGACAAAACGTGCCTTTAGATTGAAAAATGTACCAATAAATTGATGAGACCATTCATCCTGTTTGTGTATTTGGTTCCTCGTGAAGAGATTACACGTGATTTCACCTGATTATCACTCGTTCTAAAGTTACGGCTAAATAAGTATAATGAACACGTTTACCTTGTTCAGGTGTACATATGTCCCCTTATTAATTATTGAGATACATTTTTCATTATATTTTTGGTTTATTTATTCTTTACTCTTGTTTTGGTTTTGAAGTTATTTCGTAACTTTGGTTTAAAAAATAAATAAATACGTTTCATAACAGCTCAAACCAAACACAATTTGGTGTGTTTTTTCGTTCACTGACATCCAAAAATGTGAAGTTACTCCGGCAACAATAAAAGGAAAAACATCGGTACATTTACAACTGCACATTCAAGGTATTGACTTGAGTTTTTCTATTTTATGCGACTTTCTACTTCTACTTCTTCCAGTACATCTAGAGGTAAATATTGTAATTTGTAATCTTCGTACTTTTCAGACTTTTCAACTTCCTGTCTTGATTTTTTTATGTTTATGATAAAGTGTTTCTTCTTAAACTAAATAAACTACCTCAAAAGCCTCTTGGATCAGCTGGATGCATCGTAACAAAGCTGAAAACAGAGATGTTAATGCAGCAGTAATAATAATCCAGAAACATCATTAATACTCGTAAAACACAGCACAATGAGTACTTGTACTTGTCATACTTTAAGTACATTCAGCTGATATAGTTGTATTGAAGTATAGCTTTGAATGCAGGACTTTTACTTGCAGTGGAAGGATCTGATTACTTCCTCTGCCGTTGGCTGTTCGGTCCAGCAGGAGAGCAGGATGATATCTGTCTCCATGGCGATAAGAGGATTCAGCATCAGGGGTTGTTGGTCAGCTGTCACTCAACTCCAGGTGTTGAGACTTCTGGCCGATTGCAGCCCATGAAAATGTGTTTCCTCTGGTGGCGTGTCCTCGTTTTGTTGCTGTTTAATAATATGTGTAAAATACCAACAGGCAGGGAGATTTATTCATGTCCTGGCAGCTCGATGGTAGAATCCATAGATTTATTGATTTTGGCTTGTGAGATGTACTATATGAAGTTAGTTTTTTAGATGAGCCAAAACATAGGTTTGCAGGTACATGTTAAAGTAAATGCAACCTGTAGACGATTAACAGTGTTTGTATTCCTGTTAAAAAGATAAATAAATACAAAAACAACCCGCGAATATGGTCTTTTTACCTTTTTTTACATTGTACTTAAGTACACATTTCTTTTCATACCTTTTTATGCTTATAAGTATTATAACTCATTGCTTTTTACTTTTAACAAAAACATACTATCCTACTAAACTACAGTAAAGTATCTCAACTTGGCTCCATATTGATGGAATATAACTTTTACTTTTACTTTTGATACTTTATACAATATATATATATATAGAGAGAGAGAGAGAGAGAGAGAGAGAGAGAGAGAGAGAGAGAGAGGGAGAGAGAGAGAGAGAGAGAGAAAGAGAGCTGTCCCATGCAGGCCAGGACAGCTGACAGCTGGGTTCAGCGGGGGTCAGAGGTCACGGATTGGCAGCAGTGGGGGAGTGAAGTGGAATCTAAAACAACAGGAAGACAAAAACACACACACAGACACACACAGACACACACACACACACACACACACACAGACACACACACACACGCAGTCATACATTTCCGGGAGAGGAGGCGAGCGTGGGCCTCCGGATCTCTCGTGTGACAAACAGTTGACTAAAACTTCATCAGTGTGGTGTGAACGCTTCCTCCCTCATATATAATCCAGGAGCTTTCACTGCGCGCGTGTGTGTGTGTGTGTGTGTGTGTGCGTGTGTGTGTGTTCTCTCTCACGTACTACTATCTTTATGAGCACCAGTTTCGAGACATTGGACAGTGACCACATGTTAGTAAAGTGAGGATATAAAAAGCCCAAAGCCCATAAGGAAAACTGAGTACTTTAGGGTTAAAATACGCATGTTGGCCGTGTGGTTGCAGGACTAGTTCCCCCAAAAACAATATAATTGAGTTTTTTTTAGTGTTCACCTCACAAGGCTTTCTATGGTCCCAGAAAATGAATGCATATCAGTGCAAATAGGATTTCAACAGAGACGGCGTGAACTATTCCTTTAAGATTTCAGATCATATTTCTGCATCTTTCCTAATTTGTTTCCGACAGGGGGACTATTTGCTTTATGTCGTCCCTCTTTCTTTCTCTACATTATTCCTGTCGGTATCTAGTGCTTCATCAGAGTGCTTCATCAGAGCTGTGATGATGGCAGAGTGAATTGTCAAAATAAAAGAACTTCTTCATTAATAAATAAAAAATGCTGACAAAAGAAAAGAAATTAGTTATTTCTGGGTTGTTGTTTTTTTACCATTTTTGATCAAATGTAGAAATATATTTCAGACATGTATTTATTTAAGTCCTATTTATTTACCCTTTTAAATTATTTTTTAATTTAATTATTTGTCTATATATTTCCGTCTTTATTTTAACATTTATTTATTCTTTTGTTTATTTCTACCTGTATTATTTTAGCTTTTATTTACATATTTCAGCACATGTTTCACTGTATTCCACTCTCCATTTTGACCAGTGTTAAACATACAACGACTATAAAGCACTGATTCCACTGGGGCTTGTTAATAAATATTGTAATAAATAATAAATAATTTAAAAGAGATGTCACCTCCAGGTGCTTTTATTTTGTTCAGTCACTTCAGTCAATTTAACCTCCATTTATGTGTTTATGTTTTTATAAACTACATGAACCCAGATTAAATACTGTGAAGTAATATAATCCTTAATCCTTTAATCATTAATCCTTAAAAATATTTTACCTTCTCTGATATCTGCGTTTGGCCACATTGTTCAACCTCCAGGTCTTTTAATGTGCTGTGCTGCACTCTAGTGGACTTGATGAGTCCCTACAGGAGAATGGGGCTCAGTAACAGAAGGGAGACGTTACCACAGTCTAAAAATACATTACATGGGAAAGTCTTGCATTCATAATGTTACTGAAGTTTTAGTATAGAAAGATTCTCAGTTAAATGTACTTAAAGTATAAAAAGTAAAAGCACGTGTTCTGCAGAATGTCTCCTTTTTCAGTGTTATACTATTATAGTACATTATTAAATGATTATGTTTTTCTCACTAACAAATAATTTAAGAGCAGTTCATCAATGTGGAGCCAGTTTTAGATACTTAATTACTAAGTACTAAGTAGTATTATGTTATACTGTATTGTACACACTGATTCATCAATATGTTAGTAGTGTTGTACTGTTGTTGCTGCTCAAAGGTGCAGATAGTTGTATCGTATACAGTTATCTTAGTCCAGTGATTACAGAGAGGGGTCAGGCCGCCTGAGGTGATGTCACCTGAGTACGTTTCAAGACTTCAAGTTTCAAAATGAAAAATAATCTTGGTGTTTTGGAGTTAGAAAGAAGTGAGACCTCCGTCTGGTGTCTGCAGCAGGCCGGAGGCTCCACGCCACGTTAGGCACGACTAGCACAGCACACCAGAACCTCTGACCTGAGCTGCTGGATCTCGAGTTGCATTGTGGGTAACGTAGGCCACATTTTGATAAGAGAAGGGGAATGTGTGGAATAGAAAAGACGATATCTCTGGTTCCGCTGTATCAATGTTAATACTTTTTTTTATTTTATTAAACTGTCCATTGTGAGTCTGGTGATGTTATGGTGGAATAAGCTTTTAATTGATAGTAAATAAGAAAAATAAAGTTCTGCAACCCACTTCACTTTTTAAACTTTTCTCTCAATTGAGTTTTTGTGAAATATTGGATAACTTGTTTTAATTTAACTTTGAAGAATGTTGTATGTGTGTTAATGTACATTCCTGTATAAGTAGAAGTATAATGACATAGAGAAACACTCAAGTGAAGTACAAGTGCATCCAAAATGTGCTTATATGCAGTTCTTGCGTTAATGTAGCACACAAACAATAAAAATAACCATTATTTGTAGTGTTATTATACTGCACTATAATAGAATGTGACAAGTACATGTACTTAAATATTTGTACTTTACCCAAGTACTTCCTTTCCTATTACTTTATACTATTACCCCACTATATTTCAGATATAAATCTCACAATTTAAACTCAACTACATTCATCTGACGCTCATAATTAGGATTTTACATGCAAAACGTGAGATTATAAAATACGTTACAATTAAAACTACCCAGAAATGTATGAAGCATCTACATATTGACAAATTACAACACTAAGTAATAATATATCATGATACACTGCATTATTATTAATAAGTACTTCTGAAAGGAGTGTTTCTGCATGTACTTTTATTCATACTTTAACTTGACATGGAGTATTTTTGGACTGAAGTGGTATTTCTATAAACAAATGACAATGTATTTTAATACTTTTTCTACCATTGATGTGCAGTCAGCTGCCAGTTTATTAGGTACACGTTGCTAAAAGCAATGAAACAGTCCTGCAATAAACATTACCGTCATAAAACTAATAATGATCAAGGTTTTATATTTTTTTAAGGCGGTTTCGGGTTATTTGGGGTCAAATCACTGTGATATGACTATTGAGGCTCAAAGGCGTATTCATTGTTATTAAATGTTCATTAACAAGTGTATTGTTGGTTCACACATCTGAGGGGACTTACTGTCACAATAATGACTTTTTAGTGAGTCAGATTCATAAATCAAAACCTGGTCCGACGTGGAGAGTCCGGGGAACCTGGGAACTTACCGGCCGTCTGTCTGCTCGTGACGCCGGTTCACCGGGAGGGCGCGCGCGCTGCTGCCGCCGCCGGTGCGCGGCGCTGTTCTGCGCTGCGTCAACCCGCAGCAGGCCTCGTCCCCGTCTGCCAGTCTCTCGCTCTCTCTCCCCTGTCTGTCTCTCCCTTCCTCACCCAAACCCCCCCCCCCCCCCCCCCCCCCTCTCTCTCTCTCTTCTGCTCGGATCGAGGCTGAAAAGCAACACACACAAAAAACGCATCCGTGCTTTCCTTTCTCGAGTTTTTTTATTATTTTTATTATTTTTTTACCCGTGGGAATAAATGAGCTCGCATGATTCACCGGGAGGGTTTCAGAAATGGTTTCATATTCACATGAACGGTCCTGCAGAGACTCGTCTTGTCCTTTTCAACAGTTACACGGCCGAGCTTTATTCTGAATCTGCAGAGAAGGAGGTGGAGGAGATGGAGGAGATGGAAGAGGGGAGGGAGGATGGGATGGGGGGGGGGGGTTGCTGTGTGGTGGTCGTGTCGATCAGAACCGCTGTTCCCCATATCGCCTCCCGAGGACACGAGTGAAGTGGTGAGAGGTTATTCTATGTTTCACCTGAAACACCCCTCTCTCTATGCCCGCCCTGTCTTGTCCTCACTGGTATATCGTCTCCATAACTCCCACCCCCCCCCCCAATAAAAAAAATCAAAAAGCAGAAATCTCGCAGCAGAGCTCACCGGCCGAGAGAAGCTGCAGTTGTTTTCCAGCCTTCACCCCTTCGTTTCTGGACCAAAAAATGAACAAGAATGAAAAACAGGACCCGTGTCTTCTCCCACAATCGACGCCTCAAGTGCCCTTAAATGTTTCATTTTGGAGCAGTGAGACGTGCGTTTGGCACACACGTGCACACACACATAGTGGGATAACTGTGGCTCGGTCCCCCCCCCCTCTGGTCGTGGCACACAAACGCTCACAAGACAGTGACTTGGGGAGGCATAACATGTAGGGGGGGGGGGGGGATGGTCCTGTCGTGGCATGGCTGATTCAAGACCCTGACCCGCCACCAGAACCACGTCCACCGGCTCAGAAGAGGGTCCGCTTTCAGGCTCAGTTCCTCCGTGGCTGGGTGAACTTTATATCGAGCATATATTAACACTTTGTGGCCTGCTTCTTTTTTTTTTTTTTTTCTTTTTTTTTTTCCTCCTCTAAGGCTGGAGGACTCCATTTTGAAGGGACCGGGTGTGCAAGCCAGAGACTCCACAAGCAACTCGTCTCAGAGAGAAGGAAACCCATCTGTTTTCACCGGGTCGCCTGCTGCACCATTTCACTGCTTCTCAGACGTGTTAATGGTGGACATTTTTTTTAAAATTACTTATTATTATTATTTTTCGTCTCCAGGACGCATGTGTGCCGGCCCAAGTGCGTGTCCGGGGGTGAGGGGGGGGGAGGAAGAAGGTACCAGTTTGCTGGCACAAGTTTTGGCATGTGACATGTCAATGGTGATGGCAGCCCGGTTTAGGATAATAATTGAGGCTTGTAATTAAGGGCAGGGGCGGGGCCGGATTTTGGAGGTGTTTTATGGATGTCCTGTACGGTTTCTTTTCTCTTTTTTTTGGTGGCTGTCAACAAGGTTATTGTTTAGTTGTTTCTTGGAAGAGAGATTTACGACCCCCCGTCCACGCTGTGGACCGGCTGGGGAGGGAGGCAGTGGTGACGCCTGGCAGTGCGCACAGCAGAGAGAGAGCGACTTTCAGGGGGCAGGCAGAGTCTGCAGGCAGGAAATAGGCTTTCAACAGAGCAGGAATCCACACGGGGCGAATTAGAAAGTTGTGGTTGTCACAAATAAGAAAGGTGCGGGGGGGGGGGGAGAGAGAGAGAGAGAGAGTGTCGCTGGAGGAGCACAACACGCCTGGATCTCGATTCCAGGGGCCGCTGGACCAGGCTTTAGCGCATGTAGAGGAGGAGGGAGGAGGAGGAGGAGGAGGAGGGTGGTGGTGGAGGGGGCAGTCAGCGAGTACGTTTCACAGGATCCGGGCCTAGTAGTGTTGCCGCTGGGACTCTCCTCATCCGCTTTCAAAAAATCGGAAATTGGCCCATTTAAACGCCAAAATGAGCGGGTTGAGGGTCACGTTGGCGGTGGCCGACACCGGAATGGTAAGATTCTCGCGACAGATCCCGTGTCATTCGGCGTTTTCTCCGTGATTTTTGTGTTGTTTGATGCACACATAGCCTGCTGCATCTGTCGGGGAGGGAAGCAAGTGTGTGTGTGTGTGTGTGTCTCTCTACGCGTGTGGGTGTCAGTGTGTGTCGGTGAACTTGTTTAGTGTCGTCTCGCGTTGTGCCGTTTTGTGTCTCTTGTTTCGTGCAAGCAACGAGCGACGCGCACACACACACACACACACACACACACAGACAGGCAGACACACACATTCAGTGGCACGCGTCTATGCACGCACACACACACACAAGCGCGCGCGCACGAACGGGTCCATTTTATTTCCAGTTGCAGTGCCGGCGTGTATGACGGTTGGTTTTTAACATGACGTGCCAACATTCATTGCATTTTTAGTGTGTGTGTGTGTGTGCGTGCGTGCGCGTGGTGCATGCACGAGCGGGAGTTTACAGGCTGCTGACCTCATATCTTACTTGATGTCATTTCCATCATATCGCGATCATTCTCCTCTGAGGCTTTATTATAGCGGCGGTTGCGATGTTTGCGCAGAATCTCCATCAAACTAAAAAAAAAAACATGTCACCATAGGCCGACCGGCGCGTCGTCAGTGAGTCTGTTTACGTTTTATTTTGACATCATGTGAAGGCAGGTTTGTGTTGTGTTTCACGGATTTGATGGCTTAGCTGTGTCCCTTTTTATATTTTCTTTTATGTACCTCTGCCACCGGCTGCCTGGGATAACTTTAGACAAGCTGCGGTGATGTTATGACAGATTGTAGCAACATGATGTGCACAAAAAAACAACAATGTAATTTGTTGTAGGAATATCAATGTAGGATTATAGGACATATCATAAAATTAAACAAAATCACAGCTGTGTTCTACAGGTATACTACAACGTGCCTTGGTGCAAGTACAAATGTGCAGAATGTTTATGATTTTGGGCTCCACTCTGTAATATTTTCTGTTTATGTTTCAGGGAGGAACCATGCCAGCATGAGTGGGCCTTACCCAGGCCCTGGCAGGGAGACTCATCAGTCCAGCTGCCCTTTGACCCCCAGCCGTGACCTCTCCGCCCACTCTTGCCATGACCACAGGATCGGGCTAACCATGTCTGCCGCCGCCGCCTCCTCCCTAAAGCATGCATCCGTTTATGGGTTCACACAAAGAGACCACTCCCCTTCCTCTTCTTCCACCTACAGTCCTCTCAGGAGGCTGCAACATCTCACCACCATGGTGAGCCAGCCGGACCTGGTCCTGCCGATGAGGGAGCCAGAGAGGAGCTGGGAGTGGGGTGGGAATAAGAAGGAGAGGGGGAAGGGGATGGAGAGGGACTCCTGGGCTGATTGCACTGGCAGTGATTATTCTGGCACCCAGAACACAAGCAAAGGGGAGAGCTTTGGCGGCTCTACCGGTGGACAAAAACAACCCGTGGCCCAAACTAGAAGTAGAGACGCGCCAGCGGCCAATCGCGGCGATCCCGTGGCGTCTGAGAAAAAGACGGAAGCTCTCTTCTCGGGCCCGCCCAGCCCGGCCTTCTCTCTGGATAGCAACAGCCCCTTCGCTAACGGCTTCCTGCACTTTGAATCCTCTTTGTTTGAGGATGACGACAACGATGAAGAGCAGGGCACTGTGTCACCTCTGGGGGAAAGCTCGCAGGACAAACGAGAGACCGCGGGGAATGTCCTCCAGTCCACTCCTGGACACTCTAACTCGGAGTCCAAGGATGTTACCGGCTCGTCAGCCAAGGTGGTCACCCGGTCCCAGTCCTCGGGGCAGCGCAGGAGATACTGGGACGGCTCGGATGACGAGTGGGAGAGCGACACCGAGCTGCTCCTGCTCGAGGATTGTCCCTCAATGCATTCATTGGCAAGTTTGATCCTCATTACTCCAAGTAAACAAAAGAACACATTTTAAAGGTTGTTTCTTTTCTAGCAATAGCAGCACCTCTATTATGAAACAACCGGCTTTCTTTCTGGTGTTGATGCAACATTGTACACTTTTAATATGGCCCTCAGTCAAAGGATTTTCCCCTTACTAGATTATGTGTTTGGTGCTGGATGACATAACTTTATTTTTTCACACACAGACCTTGTGCATGACACACTGAACACCTGCGCTGCCCTTTCACCTGCTCCACAAGCGAGCTCGGTCGTTGAAAAATATGTTCGTCTTCTATTTACAAAGAGCTGCAGGAGAATGTTCGGCTTCTCAAGAGGTTTCCAGAGTGTCAGGAGGGCGGAGGAGGGAAAGACGTGAGGCTAGCGGGCTTTGTAAGGTGAAAGGGACAGCTGAACGTAAACAGGAAGTAAGTTATGGCGGATCGGATGCTGATTTGGCCAGTTCGTCTACAAGGCCTGCAGGCTGCTAATGGAGGCAATTAAGGTACTTAAAAACCCGTGGCACGTGATTGCAAAAATTACACTTCTCTGAGTCCTAGAGTAGTCAAATCTGAGCTCATGGCATGATGCGCATACATTGTTAGATTCAGTGTGACTCCAGAATTTGCCTGAGAAACATCACGTTTAAGTTTCCTGCAGTCAATGATTCAAAAAACATATATATATAATTTTTTTTAACAAAGAGATATAATGTGTTAATTACTAAGCTTCTAGTTAGGTGGATTGTTTTCACTCTGGACAGAGCAAGGCAAGCTGGCTTTTTCCAGACTTTGTGCAAAGTTAAGCTAACCAGCTGCTGACTGTGCACAGGTGAGAGAGAGAGCAGTATTGGTATTTTCATATAACTCTCAGAAACCAAGGGAATCGGTGTATTTCCCAGCATTTATGAAATGAGTCTTGAAGGACCTGGATGCTTTTATCGTATGGTCAGAAATTCGTCATTGCAGTGTTCCCCAGGAATACAATTTAGGACCGCTGTTATATCTTTGTATACGGGGTCAAATATTTCAGTAACTCAACATTGATTATCTGGTCATGATGTGATTGATTACGTGGCTTTTATTTTTACAAAATGGCACACAATTAGAACATTATTGTGGAGGTCTATTTTCTTTATTTGTTATGTAGAAACCAATGAAAGGGTGAGTGTTTGAAAACAAACCGCTATAATTCATTCTAGCTTTGTGACCTATGATTTAACATCGATTTAACAGCCCCTGGAGGGAAAAACTAAAGATATACAGTCGCTGATTATAAGGCTAGTAGCTCAGCAGACCGTCATTTACTACGTAGATTCTGTGATAAAGATTCATTCATACATGTAATGAACACCTCTGGAGGCTAGCTGTTTCCCCTGCTTCCTGGATTGACTTTCTCTTCTAACCCTTGGCAAGAAAGCGGATAAGCGTGTTTCCCAAAATGTTGGGCTACTCCTTTTTTTTTTAAATGCAATCCTAGCAGCAGCCACTATCAGCCCTCTGGCCATTGCTGCGACATGCCGGTCATAACTCAGGCCGGCTCATGTACCCCGACATGTCCTCTCAACCTGCTGCTGTGAGCAGTCACTCCTATTAACACAAATGAGGTGTGACCAGGTTGGGATTCTCTTCTACTGGGGTTTGAAACCGGTTGTGGTACAAAGGAAGGCTAAAATTAGACCTCAGATAAAGCTTGTAGAGAACATTGTTGGTCCGAAGCTGAAACTTTTGACCGTGTGTGTGTGTGTGTGTGTGTGTGTGTGTGTGTGTGTGTGTGTGTGTGTGTGTGTGTGTGTGTGTGTGTGTGTGTGTGTGTGTGTGTGTGTGTGTGTGTGTGTGTGTGTGTGTGTGGATATGAAAAGACACACAATCGTAACGACAAAGCAAATCAAGACAGGAAGGCAAAAGACATTTACCTCACACATAAAATTAAAAAAAACAAGCTCAACCTCAGTATTTTTAATATCTGAGCAACTTTAGTCAATTAGTCCTTCTTTATGCTTTTTTCATGCTGAATGACTGCGTCCAAGAGCAAGGTAAAAATATATATAAATCAAATGGGTAAAAGAAATCCCTCGTAGTCTCCTATTTTGAACACTAACCTTCAAAATGTGTGTTAGCTTATCATAGCTTATAACACTATTAAAGGTACTTCTTTGGTTACTGTTCATAGATCTGAACTATGTTATTTATACACACTGTCTTGGAGGATCAGCAGGTGTTTGGCACAGCTAGAGATGTAGGATTGCCATCGTTCAACAATCCTCATGGATTATGCAATATGTCTATGTTGATGTCTTTGAAAGTAGAGCAAATGCACATCAAGGTTATGATGGACATCCTAAAATAACAAGCGACCAACACGTGTGTAGCAGTGATCTGGTGAAAACCCAAAACCCGTCTTATTTTCATTTGTCTGATTGCAGTTTTCTTTCTTCATTGTCACGTTGTCGACAGCAGAACAGCTTCAAGAAAAAGTCTTTGCCGCTGGTGAAGTTTTTAGAAGGTGAAGTTATTTGGGCAAAGTTCAACCGAAGACCATGGTGGCCGTGTGAGGTGACCCTTGACCCGACACAGGGAATCTATCACAAAGTGAAAGGTGGGCCAGAGACATTGCTGACTTCATGTGATTGCCTACATTGCATAAGGATTATCTTTAATCGTTGCATTGATAGTTTTGGTCTGCAGTAAATTGATATCCTCAGCTGGTTCTAGCAGAGCATGAAAGATGATTAACAAGGAACTATGATGCTAGAAATGTTTTGTTAAATACTACAAACTGCTGATATTGTGGTTTACTTTTATTTCCACTGTCTATACTAAAAGAAAATCATTCTCATACGAGCATGCACATTTGATTGTAGTTATGTAGAGAGTCCAGGTTTTCTTGCATTTTGCTCAGCTGACATACAAATGTATATCCTGTGCAGGATTATGTAGTTTTAAATCTCATATCAAGACATTGAGACTGATGTTTGTTGTTGTCTTAGAGCCGAGTGACCGTCCCTGTCGGCTCTACCATGTCAGGACCTTTGGGGAGCCCGTGGAGCTCACCTGGGTGGAGGACAGAGCAACTCACAGTTTCCACGGAGGCTTTGAATTTGAACAACTCCCCCTACTTCGCCGGAGGGGGAAGCAAAGGGAGCAGAACTACAAATACACTGTAATTACTATTTTAAGAATGATGAGTCACTGCTTGCATGCCCTTAATAAAAAGTTGGTCTCGATCATCATCATTGCTGGATGATCATCGTCTTAGACAATAAAACAAAGGTTTTAGACTTGTTCAGGAATGACTTCAGTTTACAATTAAGAAATACTTCTGTAAACTAGTATATTATGTGTGAAAAGATTGAGTATTGTTTACCTTTATCTTTCTGCAGATTGCAAAGCGTTTTCAGGACTCTTGGAAATCCAGTGTGGCAGAAGCTGAATCTGTTCTCCAAGAGAGACCCAAAATAGCTTCCTTCATTCCTTCGTCTCTAGACGATGCCTTCCATGACAGTTCTCCACCGAAGAGAGAAAACAAGGCCCATCCAGCCTTTCCTCCCGCCACTTCACCAACCCTTCCTGAGACATTGCACATTACCAATGGATCCATTTCATCCCCAAGTACAACTCCAGCAAAGACAAGCACTTTAAGGAAATCTTCTGGCAAGAAGAAAACAAGTAAATCGTCAAAGGACACGAGTAGTAAAAACTCTAAAAAGACGTTGCATAAT
Source organism: Cyclopterus lumpus (assembly GCF_009769545.1). Taxonomy (NCBI): domain Eukaryota; kingdom Metazoa; phylum Chordata; class Actinopteri; order Perciformes; family Cyclopteridae; genus Cyclopterus; species Cyclopterus lumpus. Next base: position 5,506,797 of record NC_046979.1, on the reverse strand, counting down.
AGCCCTGACCAATCAGATCAAGACAATGGAGAGTGCCCGTATTCTGACCTTGACTCAGTCCCTAAGATTTTGTGTCCCAAAGCACTTGAACGTCAGTCGAAGCTAGCTCCGACTCAGCCATCTGTTACAGTAGTCAAAGAGGTGAAAAAGCAGCCAGAGATTCAGAGTGGTCTTTGGTTCAGTAAATCCGGCAAAGACAGACGACCTAAAACATCCAGTCCGGTGCCAGACCGCACTCTGTTTGGTAAGGTGCCCTGTAAGAAAAAAAACTCTATTGTAAGTAAAAAGTATCAGATTCCTAGTGCGTCCTCCTCCAGTGGTGGGCCCACTGACCAGTCAGTGTTGTCAGACAAGCATAAGACTCCAGTACCTGCTGAAACAAATCAGTCACCTGAACAGTACGGACATTTAAAGTGTAAAAACACCCCAGTTGTTGATGGGCCTTTTGGTACAACTGGCAGTTCCACTGGCCAGTCAAGATTGTCAGACAAGCATAAGACTCCGGTACCTGCTGAAACAAATCAGTCACCTGAACAGTACGGACATTTAAAGTGTAAAAACACCCCAGTTGTTGATGGGCCTTTGGGTACAACTGGCAGTCCCACTGGCCAGTCAAGATTGTCAGACAAGCATAAGACTCCGGTACCTGCTGAAACAAATCAGTCACCTGAACAGTACGGACATTTAAAGTGTAAAAATACCCCAGTTGTTGATGGGCTTTTGGGTACAACTGGCAGTTCCACTGGCCAGTCAAGATTGTCAGACAAGCATAAGACTCCGGTACCTGCTGAAACAAATCAGTCACCTGAACAGTACGGACATTTAAAGTGTAAAAACATCCCAGTTGTTGATGGGCCTTTGGGTACAACTGGCAGTTCCACTGGCCAGTCAAGATTGTCAGACAAGCATAAGACTCCGGTACCTGCTGAAACAAATCAGTCACCTGAACAGTACGGACATTTAAAGTGTAAAAACATCCCAGTTGTTGATGGGCCTTTCAGTACAACTGGCAGTCCCACTTTCCAGTCAAGATTGTCAGACAAGCAGAGGTCACTTGTCACTGTTGAGACTGGTGTGTCATCTGACAAATGTGGATATGCAAAGGTTAGACAGACGGTGAGTAATACAGTTGACATTGTTACTGGCTCAACGTCAGACCAATTGGGTTGCTCAGATGTGAAAAAGGACTTAGAGCCCAGTCCAGTAAGTTTCATGAACCAAAGTAGGTTGAGTGTAAAGAAAGTCAGTCAAACTCAACATTCTGACTTTATGGCTGATAAAAAGGTCTGCGTAATTGACAGGATTTCTGACAAAGCAGAAGAAAACGAAAGTAACAAGAATACAGTGTCCACTGTAAATGTTGACACTACTGACCTATTAGCAAGTCTAGACAAACAAACAAGTCTGGTTTCTAAGTGTAGGCTACCTTTTGTCAAATTGATACGCAAGGACATAAAAGGTAGGAAGTTCCTGAACTCCAGAGTTACCATTAGTCCCGAGGACCAACCTAGATGTACAAAGAATGAGAAAACACCAGATACTACTGTGACTAAAATGTCCTCTAAACCGTCAGATTGGGTTGACGGTAAGGCAAGGGTCTCCATTGATCAGACTGACGGTTCAGAATCCACAAAGGTCTCAGTTAAGAAGTTAAAAGCTAGTGGTGGTACTGCTATTCTTCGTCTCTCGTCAGAATCACGTCAAGGTAAAACTATAGTTGCCTCAGAAGTGGCAAGTGTGTCTGAGTTGCGTATCCCAGAAACTGTAAATGTAAGCCCAAGCAATGTGACTTACTCATCCTCTAACCAATCAGAACAGTCAGAATGTAAGAAGACTCCTGCATCCAAAGCAACAAGCATGTCCTCTGAACAGTTAGGCAGTTCAGAGCAAAACTCTACTCGTACAACCCCTCCACCTTCTCACCTGCATGGCAATTTAGCCTGTAGGAAAGCTCCTGTGCACGAAGGCCTGTGTTCTGCAAAATCCAAGAAAACTGTCCACAAATCAAAGCAGGTTCTTGATGAAGTCAATAAAGTCCTACTTCAAGAGCAGCCTGCCCACCTCCCTGCCAGCAGTCGCTTGATGACCAGAGCCCTGAAGGCAATGCAGGAGGCGGATCAGAAGAAGCAGGAAAAAGCCCAAAAGGAGGCTGAGCAGCAAAAACTCTTAAATCCAGACAGAAAAGCTGAGGAACATGTGTGTAATTCTGCGCATAACTCCAAACTGGACTTTTTCTCTAAAATGAAATCTCTTAAATCTCTCAATAACAATGGTGAGTGTGATCAGGACATCTTTTCTAGCTGTAGTACCCCCGCTTCGACATTGTCTGACTCGGATGTTGGTGTCAAGAGCGAAGATGAAGATCTCTCAATATCCTCAACTCCTCCAATGGACTTCATACCGCTGACTTCTAGGGTAAAGGCAAAGAAAGAAGATCTTTCCTCTAGCATACACTCCTTGTCCTCCCCTTCCTCACCATTTTCTTTTATGAATGCCTTCAAAAATGTGGAGGAGGTATCCTTCCAGTCCCTGACAAATGGGGGCGATGGTAAACCCATCTCTTTCAAACCAGACACAAACTACAAGTTCAGCACTTTTCTCATGATGTTGAAGGACTTGCATGACACGAGAGAGCGAGAGGGCACCCCCTTAGAACTGGAAATTGGGCCACCAAGTGCACATGTGAAGAAGGAACCCTTAGTGATGCCTGGGGAGGCGACACCCGCAGGCCAAGATCAACAAATTGAACATAGTAATAAAAATCTATATTTAAGTCCAGACCAAATTGTAATCAAACACAATGAGAAGAGCACAAGTCAGATGTCCAAAAGGCCCTATAACAGAAGGGGCAGCACCACCACGGTGAAAAAGAAAGCCAACCGCAAAGTGCCTTGTCGTCCTGCCAGATCTGGACCTGGTTTCCCAGGACTGGAGTCACTGCCAGCAATGGACTCTTCATCAGGAGTGGATTGCTCATCAAGAGTCCAGTCCCTGTTGGGCATACAGACCAGCTGCTGGAATAGGCAAGCTGTCGGTGGTGAAGGAGTAGTTGGGGAGGAGATGGAGGAGGATGGGTGGGGCAAAGTAAATGAGAATCTACAGAACATGGTGCCTTTGGAGCAGAGGGGGTGCGACACTATGCTGTGTCTGGAACAGCCAAATGGCCTTGACGCAGACTGCACTGAGACTAACACTAGCTTGATGCACAACGCTGGAGAAGGTGACAAGGCTCCAAAAGGTAAGGACAGTCTAATTTTAGAGTCTGCCCAAAGTAGGAAAGCACAATGTGAACGAGATCCTGGATGCATTTCGAAAAACATCTCAAAGTTGTAATTATTGTAGTTTGGCCCCCTGATTTGGCATGCAATTGGCGTTATATGGGGCCTAGGTAATAGTTTTTGTAGGTGATACATAAATGGTAGATGATGCTTCCACCTGATAAGCAATGTAACATTGTTTATCATTGTTTGCACACTATTTTCTGTAGTATTTTCTACAGTTTTGGGTGTATTCAGCGCAAATGAATTGCTAATCCAAGCTCATGACAGGAAACCACCCCTGAACTCATAGTAATGTGGTTATATACAGATAACCAGCTTGTTGAAGTGGAAAAATAAAATGGCAGTTGATATATTAAACTGCAGGTATCCGTAGCAACAGTTATTTGTATGGTTGCTACATGCTAGCAGTTAAGCTAACTCTCGGTCATGAAACTTCCGACTACAAATCTCTTTGCCTGTGACAGGTAGCTATGGTATATGTGTGATAATGCACTCTGCTGTCTAGTAACCCTATAGACAACAGGGATTTAAAAACGCTAGTGTCTGTTCTTATATATCTTTTTCAGCACATAAACGAATTAGAAAACCAAGCAAGAGGCTGATCGAATGGACTGAAGAGTATGATCAGATTTTCTCCACCAGGAAGAAAACCAAAAAGCCTCTCCAGTTGATTGGAAAGGTAAAACTCATACAAAGTAAGATCTGTTGTAATTTTATAGTTATATGTCGTTAAATATGCATACTACTATGGCATTAAGCTTCCAATACCACTTGTTTCCAGCGACACACGAAGCTCGTATCACCGATTTGACAGTGAAATCTCGTCATTTGTTTCCTCAGGACAATCAGCCCATCTTGGCCATGTCCGAACCCCCGGAATCAGACAACAGCGCACACGACCAGCCATCCGTGAACTCGCTTCCTGAAATACAGACGCCACCTCCCGAGGACATTGCAGCAGCAGCAGCGCCCTCTGAGCTACAAATTCCCGGCACTGAAAACACATCCCCCCAAGAAGCACCGGTGCTCTCCGTAGACACACTAACCCCTCCTCCTGAATCTGACGTCTCGCTGTCCGAAGGCCCCGTCAAACGCAAGGAAGGTGAGGAAGTCTTTTTTGTTTCTTTCTTTGCTACTTAACTGTAAAGTAAAACGTCTTCTGGGTAAATGGCCAAAATAATGTGGACACACGAACATTACATCCATATGTGACTATTAAAACCACAGGTTTTGCAATACAATATAAATATAATAATTATATCTGCTGCTATAAACCAACCGTAAAGTCTGGGAACCACTGATGAAATATATAACAATCAGGGTTTTTATGTGACATTTAATTCACAGGAAAAGTTCCCGTGCTGGAGAAGAAGCGGAAGAGGAAACCCACTCAGAAGATCCTGGAGTATTGTATCGAGGCAGAGGCCTCAACGGTCCCCAAGAAGAAGGTAAATATATATATATATATATATATCTTCTGTGTGTACATTTACTAATCTGTGGTACATCTATATTACTTGTGTTTTACATTTTCTGCTACTTTTATACTTAAATATTGCACTTTTTACTCCGCTACATTTAATTGTTAACTTTAATTACTTTGCACTTTGGTTAAACTTAATAACAACAATACAAATATAATCAACTAATGCATTGTGATGTATTATTATCAGTTAAGAGCTTTATAATTAAGGCTTTATGGTCCCAAAGAGCAAATAAAGAAGTTACCCAGCAGGATGTAGTTCAAATGAGCACCACATTTACCAGCTGCAACATTAATGTGATAAATACACTAATGCATCAATTATAATCCAATTAGATAATATACATTATTATGAAATGAGCAATTCTGCATATTGAATATTATTTTTATATATATATGTGTGTGTGTATGTATATATATATATATATATATATATAAACTATATTTTGATGTAATACGTGGTACTTTTTACACTGTTCTTCCAACTCTTGAGGCATTCGTTAATCTGCTATCTATTAAACTAAGAGTATTTAAAGTCAGCTTTTAAATTTAAGAAGGTTCATATAATAGATGTTATCATCATTTTCGTTGAAAATAGACTTTTGGAAAATTAGTTTTAATTTCTGTCTGGATTCACAAACGAACGCAGGCGCATGCAAACTTCATGTTGGACAGACATTACATTTAAGATCAGTGAAGATGAGAAAAGAGGTTTATTTATGACGATATTATAAATCAGGGAGTTTCAAAAAGGTTTTTTCTCGTCACAGGTGAAAACAGTGAAGAACAACACGAATCCTGATCCCCAATCAGGTCAGTGAACCATCTAAGTATATTACACCGTTCAATTTATAATAATCTAACATTTTGCTTTTCTTGAAAAGCGGAAAACTAAATGTTTTAGTTTGCTAAACTCTTCTAAACAGTTGAATTTCCAGACAAGAAAACATTCTTCTATATATTTAAAAATATGATGGAAAATGATTGAGAATCTAAATTGGAATAAATAGTTGTGGAGGATTATTTTCCTGCAGTGTTGTGATTTATTTATATAGTTGGGAAGAACAGATTCTAACGCGTCTTTCTTATACCCAGATGCCGGACCACCATCTTTAATATCAAAGAGTAATAAGCAGCTCGTAGCCTCCAGCTCCACGCCGACGCCAACAGAGGCGTCCGCCTGTGTGCCCGCAGATGCCCCTCCCGGCTCTCCGGGCCCCTCCTCTCCGGCACCGTCCGAACCCGCCCACGTGGAGACGGCATCGGAAGACGTTGATGCTCCTCAAGCGGAAGACAAAAGGGACACGGCGGAGTCGGAGGTCGGCCGTCTTCCTTGTAGTCTTCCCCCATTTTGTGATTTTAATTTGATCTCAGCCAACGTTTAACAGAGCTCCAGTTAGAAATGACCAGAAGACGAGAGAAGAAGATAAAGAGCCAGTTCTGTGGGAGGAAAGACACGTTGGTTGATGTCAGTTAAAAGATACCGCTTTGATTTAAAACAAGAGTCAATCATTTCTTGATGGGCAAAAGAGAGAAACTTCACAGCAAGGAAAAGATTTGAAACGCGTAGTTTTTTGCAGTGATAAATCTAACATATATATATATATATATATGAATTTGTCTCCTTAGGGTGACCTGTCCAGCTTGGATCAAAGCTTCTCCTCGATGAAGGACTACTTGTCGCTGTGTGACGATACGCTTTTACCCTCCAGGAAGATCATAGGAGACAGAGGAGGTCCTGCCTCCATGAAGGAGAACATATGTCAGGTGAGGCCCCCCCCCCCCCCCCAGAACCCTAAATTCAAAGTTATTTCATACCAGTCTCCCCCAGAGCGGCGTCTTCATCACTTTCTCCTGAGCCTTATTTTCTGGACGACATTTCTATTTAGATTTATCTTTATCGATCCAACTTTTGACACCGCAGCGAACGACCTCGTAAAAAATACTAGACTCTCGAGTTTCTGCTTAAGTTCACGCTATATTTAGAAGATTATCATCGATCTACCTTTTTGCCGTCAGACATCCCATTAGGAAGGGGAGCTGCAGCCGTTATCTATGCACTCTTCAAAGCCACGGGACTCCTTTTGACCAAAACTGTATTTTTGTTTTTTAGCAATTCAGCCTCTGCTTGCCTTCGCCATTCAGTCTTTTCTTGTCATATTATAGAGCTTTGTCATTATTACAGAAAGTCTGTGTCGCTTGTTTTAACACCGTATCTCGTGGGATGAATTCAGTCCGTGCTGAAAGGGAGATTGTAGTGAAACCCGGGAGGGATCCAGTAATGATTGAAGTGGACATCTGGCTGTGAGGAAGATATTTAAAATGAATGGCCTGTAAAACACACTAAAATACATCCTCCCCTTTTCTCATTATCACAATAAATCAAAAAAAGTCCCCAAAGATGAAACATGGATGTGACACCAAGTACACACTGTAGCACCGTGTAGCCCCACCACCACCACCACCACCAGCATTAATACTGTTTGATAATATTTCCTGCCTCAGGTGTGTGAGAAGACGGGGGAGCTGCTGCTCTGCGAGGGTCAGTGCTGTGGAGCCTTCCACCTGCACTGCATCTCTCTGGCCGAGGCACCGAAAGGGAAGTTCGTCTGTCCAGAGTGCAAATCAGGTACGACCGTGTTTATGTATATGTGTGTATATATATATATATATATATATATATATATATATATATATATATTATACAATAACAAGCCAGAGCGGCACGGGCTCCCATCTGATTGTCAACGAGAATACATTCATTTAACCTGATGAACTTCTGCGGACTGAAACCTCACAAAATACAAACTTAATAATATAAAATGTGAAGAACAAAATCCCAGATTGTGTTCAATTGTAACATTTGATTTCACAGTTTTTTCCGCCTTCTGAATTATAGGATTTGACAGATAACAAACGAGAAACATTCGTATTTCGGTATCTCTGTTCTTCGCATTAACAATAATAATAGTAACGATAAGCTTCAACGCTAAACATGTACACTCACTTTTCTTATGTATATATTTGATTGTGTCGTATTTATGTTATTATTGTATCATTCAAATTGTATTTATGGAGATTTAGAGTTTGGGACGTATTTGTGTTGTAATGGATCTCTTGATATATATATTTGAATTAAAAAAAGCATGTGGTGGACGCTAAAATGCACCACTGTTAAGTACAGAAGGTGATCATTTGTAACAATAAAATTCTCCCCAGGCGTCCACACCTGCTTTGTCTGTAAAAAGCGCAGTGAGGACGTGCGTCGCTGTATGATTCCTGTGTGCGGGAAGTTTTACCACGGCGAGTGCATCGCCAACTTCGCCCCGACCGCACCTGTGAACCGAGGCTTCCGCTGCTCCATCCACGTCTGCCTCACCTGCTTCATCACCAACCCCAACAGCTCGTCCATCGCTAAAGGTCAAACCCGGAGGACGCTCGGGACGATTTTACCCCCCCCCCCCCCCCCCTCCCTTCCCTTTTCAGCGCTCTTGACCCCGTACGTGTTGTTGGTTCCGTAGGTCGTCTGGTCCGGTGCGTGCGCTGCCCCGTGGCCTATCACGCCACAGACCTCTGCATGGCGGCCGGCTGCGTCGTGCTCTCCAACAACAGCATCATCTGTCCCAACCACTTCACCCCCCGCCGCGGCGTCAAGAACCACGAACACGTCAACGTCAGCTGGTGCTTCGTCTGCACCGAAGGTAACGGATCAAGGAACGCGTGGCCTGGGCTTGAATCTGCCCCCAGAGCCGGTAGTTTAATGGAAACGTTGTGTAAAACAACAACTTGACTTAATTAGTGTGGTTTAAAGGAGCTGGTTGGTAGATGTAGTTTCCATCAAACACTGTAAACCACTGTTTCCAGTCTTTGAGCTCGGCGGCACTTATTTACAGTATCTTCACAAGAGTGGTATCAATCTTTTCAACTCACTAATTATCTGTACAAAAGAGTGAGAACACCTTCCCAAAAGGTCAATGTATTCCTTCTTGCACACCATCAATGGTAAAGGAATAATTCAGCTCCCATACTTAAGTAAAAGTACTCATATCACACTCATAAATACTCTGTTACAAGTCCTGTATTGAAAATCACAAAAGTATTAAAAGTAGATAAATGTAGTGAAGTAAAAAGTACGATATTTTCCCCTGAGATGTAGAAGTAGAAAGTAGCGTGAAAATATAATACTCAAGTAAAGCACGAGTTAATTTCAGTTACAAACGACCCTACACGCTGTCCATATGAAACTTATCTGAGTGTCTCAGGACCAACAACACACAAATACAGTGAGTACACGTGAGTTCTTTCACTGTTGTGTTATTTATTTGAAAAAGGCAAATTACTTGACATATTATCTTCTTATTAACCCTAATGCTGCTTTTTGCTGGGTCAATAGTTTCAGAAAAAAAGTTTCTTATTTACACATCCAGCAGATGCGTCCAATCTAAGTCCAACGTTCTCTCTCTTCTTGCTCTGTTTTTGGTCTCCCCCCAACTCCCGGGGGAAATATCTGTCCCTTTCGCCGCTAAATGTTTCTATTTATTATTATTATTATTATTATTATTATTATTTAGTCGCTAACAGCGTTTGTCTCAGCGTAGACTGAGCAATAAGCTAAAGTAGGCTAAAATGTCACCTTAACGTAGGTCTAGCTAACCTTCACGCGCAACAGTTGATGCAGTTGCTCCTCTCGTCCTCCAGGGGGCAGTCTGCTGTGCTGTGAGTCCTGTCCGGCTGCGTTCCACCGGGAGTGTCTGAAGATGGAGATGCCGAAAGGCAGCTGGTACTGCAACGACTGCAAGGCTGGGAAGAAACCTCGCTTCAAGGACATCCTCTGGGTGAAGGTTGGCCGGTACAGGTCAGTTTTTAATTTATTTCAAACAAAGTTCTTCTCAAGTTAAAACAATGGGGGACGTTTTGCCCTGAGGATGACAAAAAGTGCTTTTTAGTGAAATGTCTATTGCATAAATTAGCATGAAATCTGGTTCAGACATTCATGTTCCCTTCAGGTTGAACTGCTATTACTTTGGATTTTTTTCATTTGGCGCCATCATCAGGTCAATATTGTGTCCAATGCTTTGGTTTTTTTACCAAATACCTGCAGAATTGATGAATTTTCCATCAGCCTCACAGAGCTGCAAAGCGTGCGTTCAGACTCTTTAGCTTTCGCTGTGTAAATGACACACCTTTCGTGTTTTTTTTCCCTCTCCTGCTCCATAAAGGTGGTGGCCGGCGGAGGTCAGCCATCCCAAAACGATCCCGGAGAACATCCAGCGGATGAAGCACGATGTCGGGGAGTTTCCCGTTCACTTCTTCGGCTCCAACGATTACCTGTGGACGTACCAGGCCAGGGTCTTCCCTTATATGGACGTGGACGCCAACAGCAAAGAGAAGATGGGGAAAGGCGTCGATGCCACCTACAAGAAAGGTACCCCGCGCTGTTGGTTGTGTCTCCTGCTTGTTCCCGCGATGATGACTCGAAGGGGTCTGACTGGTGTTAACGCTCCTCAGCTTTGGAGGAGGCGGCTGTTCGATTTCGGGAGCTGCAGGCGGAGAAGGAGCTTCGGCAGCTTCAGGAGGACAGGAAGAACGACAGGAAGCCTCCTCCGTACAAACACATCAAGGTCAGGGGGACTCGTGGTCTTACTTTACGTCTCTAGTTTACTTCCGAACATGCTTCACCCTCCAGGTTTCTCTTCAAAAGGTGAAGCAGCGGTGTCTGTTTTAGTTTAAAATAAACTACCATTAAATACCATTTCCATAAACCACTGGAATCGGTGTAATTAGCCAGTTTTTAGTTCCTTTTTCTTTTTTTACTTCACTACTGTAAAGTCTCGTAAAAGATGGTATTTAAATAATGGCTGTTGTAAATATTAGCCACGTCTAGAAAGATATAAAGATGGTGTAAATGCTGAATCTGGTGCACATGTTAAATTCAGGATAATGTCCTTTAAACAGCGGCTCTGGTTCTGTGTTTTAACAGAAATATTTAAGTAGTGGTTTCAATCACTTATCAATTCATTTTTTCTGGATTAATGTGAATCTACTGTTTAAGAAATAGCAGTGGGACAGTGATGTGATTACACTTTGAGTTGAGTGGGGAAATTGGGAATTAAGGCGTGGTTCTTTCTACCATCGAGGTGACTATTTTCACTGCGTGTTTATTTATTAATTATGTATTATGAGTCATGCTTAAGACTACCGATCTGTGACAAACTTGAAATATTCCTTAATATATTCCCCGCTTCCACCTTTTTGACTCGCTCAGGTGAACCGACCAATAGGGAAGGTGCAGATCTTCACGGCCGACCTATCGGAGATCCCGCGATGTAACTGCAAGGCGACGGATGAGAGTCCGTGTGGGATGGACTCCGAGTGCATCAACCGCATGCTGCTGTACGAATGTCATCCGCAGGTAAAGAGACGCCTCCGTCACACTCGCTGCATGTTTTATAGATGTATAGGTATTTATGGCTGACGATCAAAAATCAAAAGCAAGTTATGCTTCGTGTCGAGGTGCTGAGTGACCTCCAACTTAAAGCTGCATGTAGGAGCTGCATGGAGAAGGCATGAGCTGTGATTGGTCTTCTCATTGGCTTATTGGAAAGTATGATGTGCATGAATAAATCTGTCTCGATATTGCTAATTAATAATTCTTTTTATTAATCAAGTTTTATTTCATGAAAACTCAACGAAAAAAAAAGATACGACTAGCAGAAATATTCATTGTCTTCTTCACCCAAAACAATGTCAATGTCCCTCTTTATTAAATTCACGCCTCTTCCCCCGCTGGCCAAACAAAGAAGTGATACCTGTACATGGATACATGGACACACATTCATGCGTACATACACAGCCTCAACGTTCATTCTTGACCCTGGAAAGAGAACATAAATATAATATCACCACGTGTGTCATCAAGATTAAGATCGTGTGGTGATAGTTTATATTTTCTGGAGATATTCCAAGGTGGCTGTACCCCCAACCTTATAAAACCTTTATCAATGTCATTTTTTGAGAGACTGTCGATTTAGACTTGAATTTTCACGTCCAATATTCACTCATTTTTAGCTCTGGTTTTGGTCTCCACCAAACTCCAGAGGAAGCATCTGTCTCTCCAGCAGCTCCTCTGTGTTCAGCAGGTTTTTCTATTCTCTGAAAAAGACGCTATAAGAACGACGAAAGCGAACCGCAAAAGGTTTTGGTCTCCGTAAACTTTGAGCTCAAAGAGGTTGAAATTGTTTCTCAGGTTTGTCCGGCGGGCGAGCGCTGCCTCAACCAGGCGTTCAGCAAGCGTCAGTACAGCCAGGTGGAGATCTTCCGGACGCTGTCTCGTGGCTGGGGACTCCGCTGTGGCCACGACATCAAGAAGGTGACTCCTTCTCTTATTGGTTGCTCGTTCAGGGGGATCGAATCGGGCCAAATGATGTTGAGTGGGGTTTTTTTTTGGTCTCAGGGTCAGTTCGTTAGCGAGTATGTCGGGGAGGTGATTGACGAGGAGGAGTGCAGGTCCAGGATCAGACACGCCCAGGAGAACGACATCTGCAACTTCTACATGCTGACTCTGGACAAGGTACAGCTCCACAGCCAGAGTGTGTCCGTTTATAAGTTTGTACTGATACTAAACATGTTGATGGCGCACTGTGTTGACAGTGAGGAAAGAAAAAAGGTGTACATTTAATTTCTCGAGGAAAAATGCTTTTCCTTTTTTCAACAAGCACGAGGATACTTGGACCCAATCCAAAAGGCTCTTCCCGAGTGAACTAAATAATAGACTATATCATTTAGCTGTCACTCAGGTCTTGATCTATACTCGTCCTACAAAATGTGTTTATTTACCTATTTGTTTGACCCTTGTGACCTCGCTCTCTTTCACTCGTTTCCTGTCGTTGTAACCGGTGCGTGTTATCGTGTTTTCTTTTTCTTTTTTTTTTCTTTATAGGATCGAATCATCGACGCCGGGCCCAAAGGGAACGAGGCTCGCTTCATGAACCACTGCTGTCAGCCGAACTGCGAGACGCAGAAGTGGACGGTGAGCGGAGACACCCGGGTGGGGCTGTTCTCTCTCGTCGACGTCGCTGCGGGTAAATACAACATTATAACCGCTGGAATCGGAGCAATAACGCACGCACACACACACACACACAAGTTTAATGGAGCATACATGCCGACGAGGAACGCTCACGTGGAGGTGTTTCGTGTGTTTCCGTTCAGGCACAGAGCTCACTTTCAACTACAACCTGGAGTGTTTGGGGAACGGGAAGACGGTCTGTAAATGCGGGGCACCGAACTGCAGCGGCTTCCTGGGCGTCAGACCAAAGGTGAGGGCCAATGACGCACGTTTAAATACTCGTGTGTATATTGTTTGCCACCTGAGGTCGGAGGTGGAGGAAGTATTCAGATATACAAAGTAAATGTAAAAATATATAGCCTGCCAAAGAAATGTACTTTTACTTACTATTATATATGATGTTTCTGAATTTTAATATTACTGCTGCATTAATGTTGCATTTTTCTCCTGTAGATGTTTACGGTTGTAGTCATTCTAACTACTTTATACATTGTTGGGTAGTTTCATCTACGCCAATGCATTATACTCTATGAGATCGTCATCTGAACACTAACTAAAGCTGTCAGACAAATGTAGTGCAGTCAAAAGACCCTCCGAGATGCTTTTGATTAGAAGTATAGTACAATACTTGACAAAATGCACCCAGTTACACATTATTTAAATGCTGAAATCGGTCAACTGAAAGGTAAACGTGAAGTCAGCTCATCAAAAGCTTCTCTCCTCTCCAAACCAGAACAACCCGCCTCCGTCTGACGACAAAGGCCGTAAGATGAAGGGGCGGGGCCACGGCAAGAGGAAGAAAAAGGTGGTGGTGGCCAAAGAGCGAGAGGACGAGTGTTTCAGCTGCGGAGACGGAGGACAGATGGTCTCCTGTAAGAGACCCGGATGTCCCAAAGTCTACCACGCCGACTGCCTCAACCTCACCAAGAGGCCTGCGGGTCAGTGGCTCTTTATTTAACACGATAACTCACGTTTTCCATGGAATGACGAAACATTTCAGTATTTCGTGCTGCAGCCTCTTTCCCATTCGACAAGAAAAAAACGCATTAACACCCACTTGGATCTGGCTTTTGTCCTTAGTGGGAACATTTATTGGTTTCCCACACATAGACTTTACTGGAGCGGGCCCCCCCAGGGATATAAACGGCCGCCCAAGTATATTTTGCAACCCGCAGTGCGGAGACATCTTAGCAGCCTACATTTTTTATGAAAAAAAACGGGCACCTCAAAAAAAAAAAAAAAAGTCAAACATTTAATTTTCATGATCGAAAAAACTTCTGAACAGAAACATTGATTCAGACCCTGGCCGTTGAAACTGACCAATCAAAAGGAGCGGAGGCTTCGGGCCACTGACTCAAAAAGTCAACGTGACCAGCGAGCGTGTGCTTATCACGGGCCCCCAAGCTTTTTTGTGCACGATAAGCAGAAATGATAACCTCCGCGAGGATGTTTTTTTTTTCCGCTGGCAGATATTGTTCCGCGCGCTCACATCCTGGTTTTAATGCGAGTGTGTTTTTGAGACTTAATTAAACGGTATCAAACTTTCACAGGTTCAAGTCCCAAACGCGAAAAGTTTCTTTTGTGCTTTCCATCGACGTTCTCGCCTGTGTCTTCATTGTAGGTCGCTGGGAATGTCCGTGGCACCAGTGTGACATATGTAACAAGGACGCGGCGTCCTTCTGCGAGATGTGCCCCAGCTCCTACTGCAACCAGCACCGCGAAGGCCTGCTCTTCATCTCCAAGCTGGACGGCAAGCTGTGCTGCAGCGAACACGACCCCTGTGGGCCCGATCCCCTGGAGCCGGGCGAGATCCGGGAGTACCCGCCCGAGCCCAGAGCCCTGACCGCGGGGCTGGGCATGGCCGTCATCCCCTCCGCTGCTTCTAACACCACCACCAGTCAGAAACCGACCGCCAGGAAGCTCCAGGAGATCGGTGCTGCCGGCGGCGGCGGTGGTGGCATCCCGCGTCCCTCCGAGTCGCTTCCTGCGTTTTCCATCCCGGTTCCCATCACTATTCCTGTCGCCGCGCCAGCTTCCTCACCTCCCCCCTGCAGCTCAGATGCTCCCAGCAGCCCTCCAGTGTATGACCTCCCGCACTACTCGCCCATCTCCTCGTATGAGGAGGAGAGGGATGTCTTGGAGGAGGAAGAGGAAGAAGAGGAGGAGGAGGAGGACGAGGAGGGGCTGCTGGAGGAAGTCGAAGAGGAGTCGGAGGAGGAGGAAGAGGGCGAGGTGGGGAGGCAGGCGTCAGTTTCTCATGAAGAGGATGGAGAGGCGGTGTTGGAATATGTTGAGATCAAAGAGGACGACGACGATGACGACGATGACGACGATGACGACGAGGAGGACGAGGAGGAGGACAACGAGGATGATGAGGAGGAGGACGACGACGACGAGGACGACAAAAAGGAGGACGATGAGGAGGGCGAGGAGGAGGACGATGAGGAGGGCGAGGAGGAGGACGATGAGGAGGGTGCGGAGGAGGACGAGGAGGAGGAGGAAGAAGAAGAGGAAGAGGAGTGACGCACAGTGGATAATTATTACAATCGCAGGCAGCGAGCCCTCCCAGGGAAGATGAACCAATCACAAGTAGCTCAGTCTGTCACTGTATGGAGGAAATCTTAGGACAAAACTAAATCAACGCATAAATAAAGTGTTCATAAATCAAATAAATAAACGGCATAAATACTGTATAGAACCATATTTATACACAGACATTTCTTCTATTATTTATTTAGTTTTGTCCTAATCATCGGTCACACGCTCGGTTCGTGACAGTGACTTTGCACACGCGCTGACTGCACCTTCATATGGGAGATCCGACAAAGACAATGATCTGGAACCGCTACACGATGTACAACTTTGAGATTTGTGAACATATTTCACTCCAATATACTTGTTTGTTTTTTTTCTTTCTGCTGGTTTGTTTTGGTATTTGTTCTCAGTAGTATTTCAGCAAGTTGACCCTGCAAAACGTAAGTAGTGGGAGACAGTTATTGTATCTGCAGAGCCAGTGTGTATACTGTAGGTGTTTCGTGCTAGAAAAGACTGCACTGTACTGTAGCTTCCTGTCAAGGTCGTCTTCGGCCCGCGTAAATGACCTCCACTCGGTTACATTTGAATCAAATAGTGGGCACGTTTTTTTTTTTTTTTTTTTTTTAAAGAACCAGAAGAAGAAGAAGGAAAAAAAAACATGAATTTATCCGGCCATCTGCTTTCAAACGTGAACATTTTATTTTTATTACCATTTCATCCCCCCACCCCCCAAAAAAAGGATCTCAAATTGACGAGGATTCAGTGTTTCCTTCTGAATACTCTAGATGCCCTTTTAGAGAAATAGTTGTTCAGCAGTTGTTCAGCAGCTCCGTGACGGGTCGGACACTCCAGAAGCTCACGTCCATCACAGAAGGGGGTCTCGCCCCCGGTGGTCTGAATGCAGAGACGGCCCTACTCATGCTGTGCTCTGCGGTCCTTTATTTATAAACTACTCTGTGAGGCACAAACGATGACAGGGGGGGGGGGGGGGGGGGGGGGGGGGGGGGACGAAGCGTCTTCGATGGGACGCTTACTCCAGTATATGTTCTTGCCACATTGTGTTTTTTTTTTTACGCTCTGTCTTTCAAGCTTAATATTGTCTGTGTGTTATCTGCCGATGCCTTAGCGTGGTTTTTTTCCTTTGGAGATGTTTTTAAGGAGTGGTTTGGCGCCTGTGAAAGCCGAGTGTCCCAATGCCTTTTTACGGTTGCCCAACAAGCAGTGTTTCATTCCAGTGTAATTATGACCCGTTAGATCTCAAACCATTGACCTGTTAAAAACAACTGCTATATATATATATATAAATATATAAGAAAATGAACTATGAAATTAGCTTTGTTCTGGCCTCGTTCTTATTACATGTCTTGATCCAACATGAAGCTACATATAGATAGATAGATCTTTGACATTATTTTTGATGACGCAAGGAAGGCTTTTTAAAAATCGTGTTGTGGCTTTAAATTTGTTTAATTAAATGAAATCACAATTCAGAAATGCCGGACGGTCATGTAACCTCTCAAGTGCTTTAAACACAGTAAGAAAACTACAACGACTCCCAACAAGCCCTCGTCAGAGTGCCAAATATCAATGAGCATTGTCGCTGAATGCAAACCAAACAATCATGTTTTTTTTATCCAGAGGACGAGATTAAAAATCCTTTTAATTCAAGCCGTGTTCATGTTTCACCCATTTAGCGTAAAATGTTGCAATGGAAAAGACCTATTTGCATGCTAAATGCTAATTAGCTTCACATGATAACTTTGTTAACCAAACAAGTCATTGTTGGTTTTCTCCAACGAGAGAAATAAACACACAAAATTGCTTTGCCAAGTGCATAATAAATATTATATGAAGTGCTTTTTTCCCCCTTGTTGCAATACCCTGAGTGGCCACTGAGACAGATTACCAGACTAGGTGGCAGTGCTGCATCCACCTCTCTCAATACATCCGTGACGTAGGGTAGCAAACCAGTAAAATGGTTTTAGCTGCTTCGGTTGCAGATCCCTCAACCTCCTGACTCGCATGAATAGAACCGAGCCATCGTTAATTGTTACCAGGAACACCTGCGAAAAAGAGTCCAGCCAACCTCCACTCTTGATTTATTGTTTCTCTAACGGAGGGAAACAAAACCAGCTCTAGTGGGAGGTTTCAATCTCTATTATCTGATCATCAAAAACAGCAGCAGCAGGAAATGGAGATGCCGTGGTCAACTTTATTTTTCACTTTGCACAACTTGGCTGAGACGTATCTTTTGGATTCAGCCTTGAAAAGGAAAGGGGAAGCCAGAGAGAGTGTAATCAGCTGAGATATGTAGAAACACATGTGCAGGTGAGAGGAAATAAAGTTAGAACATGTACCAATGATAGACTCAGAAACTGGTGTCACTGCATTTAAACATTTTAAAAGAGTTTTGCAATGAAAAGAAGTCCCAAAGCCCAAGAGTGTAAACACAAAGCGCTCCAGAGATAATGGCCATTTTCATAAATAATAAATGAGCCTTTTATGAAACTTTGTAAATTAAATTTAAGACGTGGATTTGTTTTTTTTTTCCTAGGGATCTGAATTTAATTATCTTAAGAACGGCAGATCCTCTGTGATTAGACCTTGTTTCTTTATTTCCCAGTAGTGTACCTCATCTGTGCTTTTGGGGGTCAAGATTAAATGTCCGAAAGTCCCTAAATGCACCACAGAGGATCAGTTAATATTGTATGTTATTATAATACAGGTTATGTTTTGCGGTACAAAGCACAGAATTTTTTTGTTTTTTTCATTCCAGTGACAGTTTTGCTGATTTCAAAAGGATTTTATTTGGCTTATTGTAACGTTTCTTTTTGGAGGCACAAGCGTTTATGTAAATGTTTGTTTTCTTTCAGGTTGGGAAAAAGTGTATGTGTAATATATATATATATATATATATATATATATATATATACACACACATACACACATACACACACACACACTTTGAAACCAGCAAAACAGATTACAAAAAAGGTTTTCTTAGCGCCACAGATTCGGTTCTGTAGCCCGTTATGCATTAACGTTAAGGTTGGTGATGATTTGCAATACATTTAAGCTTTTTCCAAACAGCATATTGCCATTGTTTTTCAATCAAATGCATAAAAACCTCCTATTATACACAAAGGCAAAAGAAAAAGTGTGGATCAATCACTATAAAACCCTTCAGAGCTTTGAAACATTAATTTAACAAGCTTTTAATTTCACAGAACATATTTGTACTCGACACCGGTCTGTCTTGAACAGCCCTCAATATAAAATATTGTGCATCAAAATATCAACACACGAAACGTCAACACATCAAAGCAGCAACATCGAGGAAACCGATATCGTGTCAATTTATTTCCCCACGTCTTCCTTAAAAATAAGGCAATAAATTAAGAGTGTTACAGCTGTAAATATTGTGCTGAGGACATTGAGATGACAGTTTGAGCCACGTTACAACATTTGCCCACAAGGTTTTGGTGAAATATGCAGTTCCTCACCACAGCGGAAGAGAAATGTGATCATCTTCCTGAAGAAGCGTTTCTTAAAACCATTCAGAGCTTCGGAGGATCATGTCACTGCCACAAGAGGACTGCAAGAAAACAAATTGACGGCCACAATTCCACATGTGTACTTTTGCATTTGAAATGACAAAATGGATCATTTAGAGAGTTTAAATGTCCCTTTTTATAGTTGTCTTTCAGTGAGCTCAGGCCATGCAATTGAATTAGAGACGTTGGCGTTTTTAGTCGCCTTCAAATCAGAATCGGAGCCGATGCTGCAAACGTACCAGAAACGTGTGGTCCGTGCCGTCACTACGGATGTATTATAAGAACTGGAGTCATTTGAAGGAAAGTCGCTCACTCGGCGCATAAGCCCAAAAAAAAAAGAAAAAAAAAAAAAAATTGCTTTTAGGATTGCCCAGGAATTTTGTTAAATAAAGTGCAGTACCACATATGACCACCATCGGCGTGGCAGCGCCCTATCCAGCTCTCCTAATCCATCCATAATGTCTTTGTAAACACTGAAGACTGCGGGGGTATTAAGGCCTTTTTATAAGGCTCATTGGTATCAATTAATTCACGAGTTATACCAGATTTGCAAAAGAATAATTCATTTTAAGTAAGTATGATGGGGCACATAAAGTGTTTAGATTTCTTTTCTTTTCCTTTTTTTTATAGCCGACTTGTCTTCATCGAAGATGACGATGAGAGGAAACAAAAAATGAACCGCTGTAAACAAACCATTCGCCCTCCTGACGCACTTCTTGCTAAAAACAATCAAGTTCTCTCTGCCAGTCCAACTTCAGATTGATGAACACCACCGCTTTAGAGAGACGTTTACTTCCACGGTCCCGTTCAAGAAGCTACAGAAGAAAAAACAAAAAAGGGACAAAACTGAGGGGAAAGGAAGTGGGGGGGGGGGTTTGTTTGTTTTTTTAAATCCCTCTCCCACCCAGCAACAGCCACAGCAGCAGTAGATCCTCTTCCATAAAGTCTTGCAGCCGTCCGTTCTTTATGGCACAAAATAAATAAACCTATCTAACAAGTGTTTAACAGAAACCGCTTGATTTTTACTTTTACTTTTCCTGCGATTTGGATTCCAGCTCCAGAGACATCCAGCCAGCATATCCACGTTTTTACTCCGTCCGAGGGAAGGCGACCCCCTTCCGTATCCCTTCCTGTTGCTCGGCACTAGTTGTTATGGCAACAGGAGTAGAAATATGAGTCTTTCTTCTGGCCCAAGTCCACTCCCGTTTCCTCTGCTGAAAAACCAGGAAGAGACTTTATGTTCAAAAGCTTGTATTCATAGCAGCTTTGAAGGAAAACTTGCCCCCATGGATACGCGTTATTTCCCACTTGGGTTTGGATTAAATAACCCAAGATTTAACCGTGATCTTTAGGAGGTGCTGGTGGGCAGATTATCTTTCCTTTTGCTGTCAACCGGCTATAGTTCTATCCAACATAGTATTTAGGTGTATTGTGTGTGTATAGTACATTTACAACAGTGTAGAAATGTACTCTATTAAAAAGTAAAAGTCCCGCATTCAAGATGTTAGGGAAAAGTAATGGCATTGAAATACAGTACTCATGATGAAAACTGGGCTATTTCAGAATAATGTATATTAATGTCATTGATGTGTAGTTAGTTCCATCCCAGACGAGTAAAAAAATGGTAAAACTTATTTTCTGTAATCAATGTAGCATTAAAAGCATGGTGTCCAGCTAGCTAATGGACAATTTGACAATTCCACCATGCTTATTTTATTTCTATGGTCCCGCTATAGATCCATATGATGTAGGTGTTGATTTATAATGGAAGAGATTAGTGAGCGGAAGGTCTGGTTTATAAAAGAGGTCGGTACATTTCATAAACCCCCCCCCCCCTTAAGATTTGCATAAGCAAACGTTTAGTTTCGAACACACTCACCCGTCATATACTGGAAGGCAGTAGTGTTGTAATCCTCAGCAACTTTCTGGAACAACTCATCTGTCAGATGGGCAGATGAAAGAATAAAGCTTGTTAGTTTCCACCGGGGTCCCGATAAGAACCGGTCCAACCCCGTGCAACATTTAGTTTCAAACAAGCAGTACGTTAGATAAGAGCGGCTCCAAAGTCCCTTCGGACACTTTCACCACTACATTATCTATTCCAGAATACGCGCAGCGGCTCTAAAAAGGCAACACACAAGCCGTCGCTCTCGTTCTCAAGTGGAGAACGAGAGCGCGTGTGCTCGTGTCTCTTTTCTGATCTGGGAAGCTTGAAATGCACTCGTGGGAGTAATGACAAGACGTGAAGCGTTGTCGAGCTTAAGTGAACCAAAAATGAGTGTCGAGCTCTAAGCGGGCATCTCTGTACAAAAGACGATTATCCGTGAGAAATCTTTTTTTTTTTACGACGGCTCTCCGTAGTGCTTCCGTCATCGGAGTCAAATCCTGGTAACGTGAGTCTGAGGAGTTCCCACTGAGGGTAGTCTGCAGTTTAGAAAAGCACTTCATTCTCACAGCCGAAGTCTCAATTTGACTCATGTCTTACATATGTATGCGCTGCGCTTCCCTTCCCCCCCCCCCCAATCATTCAAGAGTCAGAAATATTTCCAAATCACAAACAATTCACTATTACCCATTTTGATATTATTTGAATGTTTGTAATCAAAGAAATTCTGTCATCTATTGCTCAATTAAAGCTCATTTGAATTAGCTTGATTAACCAACAGCAGAAGGTTGACGCCCATCTCTTGAAAGAATGGCTTTTTGTCAATCACACATACTGTAGCTGTCCCCCCCTTAATGGGTTTTACTAAGCTGCCTTATTTTGCAGTTGACTCGCATGGTTAAAATCTTCTAAAATCTGAAAGAATACAGTGCGTTTTCTTTCATAATAGTAAATCAAAACGTTCTAAATTTGAAATTGGGAGTACCTCAGAGCTCTGTTTGCGGGCCTCTGCTCTTTTCTCTTTATAGTCCACGCTATTCCCGAAAATGTTTTTCTTACTTCTTGTGATTTTAACGTAAAAAAGTGACACAGGAGCTTTGATGGACGTTAAATTAGCATTTACGAATTCAAAAAAGGTGGTGAATTCAAAAAAGGTGGTGAATTCAAACGAGGTAAACCTGCTTAAAAAAGGAAACTTTCTAGTTAAAATGTTCCAAACTGACTTTTCATGTCGTTTACATTTTTTAAGTTTACTGCATATTGGGAGCTGGCCTTCAGCAGTGTCTCATCTGCTATGATAGGATGGGTGTTTATGAGTTTGTGTGCTTGAAAAGTTACCAGCATTTGTCAACGTTAAGGGTTCTGAGGGTCACTCACTTCCTCAATTGACAGGCTGGGAATAAACACAGCTGTGATCACAGCCAACCGCCCGTGGTAAATACGTTCTGCAAAGAGACTGAAGGTTTGACTCACCCACGTTATTTCCTGTTTTACTGGAGGTCTCAAAATGCAGCGCACCAATCTCTGTAAAACAAACAAACACACACACACACTGATAGAGGTCAACCCTTTCTTAATATCCTTTAACTATGTTCAGGAGGTGTACAAGTGCTTTTTATTCCCCGGTTTGGGCAGTAACCTAAAGGTTCAAAGATTAACTCTTAACACGGCTAGAATTGAAAGCCTTAAACTGCAGGGTTCACCAAGTTCAGATCTTTTAGCTTTTAGCCGCTTCACAGTTGCACCGGCCTAAGTGTGAAAGCAAGATGGAAAACCACAAGGGACGATTTGGCCGAGAATTAGGCCCCAGAATTCAGTACTTCCCAGAATTATATCATTATTTGTCATACTAATTATTAATTATTAATGTAATAAAAGCAAGATAAGTGGCAGAAAATGCATTGATGGATTAACATCATTTCAATTAATTAAAAATGTTGGTTATCATGAGACAATGAGCTTCATCGCTAAAACATTCAACATTTTAATTTACAAATGCTCATAATGCCCTTTTGAGGATACAAAATGCAATGTTTGGTAAGACTTTTCAAGACCCGCAGACCCCGTTAAGGTTTTATTTATTTATTTATTTATTTATATATATATATATATATATTAAATCAAAAAGGTAAAAAAAAAAGAAAAGCTAAATATCACCAAAATGATTTCTTGCATCGTATATAAAGAAACTATCAGTGCACACATACAAATATGAAGCCAAAATAACCACATCAATCTGTTGCTTTCTGCTGGTCAGACATCTTAATGAAGAGTCTATGGCATCATCAATCACACACACACAGTACTGTACAGACAAGAGCACCAGTATAGTGACCAGTAAGGTTTATAACTGGGATTCACCGTCAGCAAAGTCCTGAGCGTCGTGGTGGTCGATTTGCCGCTGGCTTCGATCTCCCTCAATCACGTCGCTCTTTGTGCCGCACAAGTAGATCTTACAGTGCTGGAGTAAACAAAAGAGACAAGAGAAACACGACAGAAGGTTACCGAGTTACACACACACACACATTTGCTCTATATTGTGCACATAGTTAGAGACCTGGGTGTCAAACCTAAATACTATTAAAATGTGTCCTATGGGATCAAATGTCTGATCAGATTCATAATCATGTTTCCTGGTTTTATATTAAAACATGTTTGTGAAATGTTAGCCTTCCAAAGTTCCAGCGAAGCTACGTGTATCTTTTTAAATGACCTTTAACATGTTGGTATCCGTGTTAAACTTTGGTCTCCAAATCGATAACAAAGCAAGCGCACACCGCTCCCGTATTGTTCAGCGGAGCTTCGTGAACTGGGAAGCTTTATGATGACGACGGAGGGTAAAACAGAAAACCCATCAGCTCTTTTACATTAAACTTTAGACTAGAAAAAGCGGCCTTACTTCCTCGCAGTTCTGCAGCTCCTTCACCCAGAACCGAGCTCGCTGGAAGCTGCTGCTGTCAGTCATGTCTAAAAATCGAAAAATAAGATATGCATGTAAACACAACGTTGCATGAAGCGCACAAGGATAGCAAAGCCAAAACTTTAAATCCCAGACTAACCGACCAGCTATTGATTTCTCTCAATAAAGAGTCGTATTAAAAGGAAAACGAAGGAAACACTGAAATAAAGGTTGAACACTAAAACAACAGAAACAGGGAAGGTAAACAGTGATATGTTTACATATAACAGAAGGTCCGTAACATTGAAGCCCTTGACAAACAAGATCACACAATGCTGATCAAGTCTATCGCCACCCGTGAAAGCTCTCAGTATTTTGCAGTACACAGTTCTGCAAGAACTGTCACAACATTTTAATGTTTTGTTCTACGATATAAAATACGTCATTAAATACCGTACTTGTTTAATTTTGAAAATTGTACGTGCCGGCGCGGCGCCGTTCGTTTATAGCCCAACGTTAGCTTTTTACCTGAAATCATAACAGCGGTGTTCCTTTTGCGAAGATTATCGTGCGGAACAAAAACGTGTAAGTAACATAAACTTATTTTCTGTAATAATCCAAAATGCGATGGGAAAAATCCCATTTGAGGGAGCCAGCGCGATGCAAACTTCCGGTTGACCTACAAAAAGGTCACCCCTGCAACCATCTGCAAGGATGTTACATAATAAGATACTGCGTTTCTTAAACCTTTTCAAATAAATTATTCTTTTTATGAATTGGAACTCCAAGCCAAAGCCAAAACAAATGCACCTGCGATGAGCATCAGCGGCTCTGTTCCCCATTTGAACGTAGCCGTGGGCATTCAGTTCTGTTTGTTAATTTAGAAATGCGTACAGCTGTTGCCCAAATACTAAAAGACCTCCCATCCAGCCACCGCAGGTTGTGGAGTTACGAAAACCTAAATGCTCTCTTTAGGTTTATGATGAGGGTCAGTGTAGATTTACCGTAGCAGACTAGGGCAGCCCGGGCTCCTCTGTAGTAGATTCTGCTCATGGCTTCGTAGCGCTCCGATCCAGCCGTGTCCTGGGTGAGACGGACGGGGAAAGAAACTCATTTAAATCCATCTTCCTGTTGAACTTGCATGTGATGTCTCTGCCTCAGATCTGATAATAATTGATTACAGTCTGCATTCCTACAACCCCCCCATGCAGGCTTTAAATGCCTTGTAATCCCCAGTGTGACGAGCGCCAAGTTAATTTCCTCCTAAATACCAAATGCTATAAAAGTTGTGGAATCACCTCGAAAGAAGTCATTTATTTTGGTAATAATTAACAATTTATTTATATATATATATATATATATATATATATATATATATATATATATATATATATATAAATAAATAAAACCTTAAGGTTTTATATATATATATATATATCCGTGAGAATTTTATATTATTTTTTGATACCATTCATAGCCTATTGGAAACTTAGAAAAACAAATAAAAAGACCATGGATTAAAAATACAAAAACTGTCTGGGGGTGAGTTGCATTGTGGGCAATGTAGGCGGCAGGTTTTTTTGTATGAAATAAAAGACCATGCATCTGGTTCTGCTGCACCAATGCTGATCCTTTTTTTTTGTTTTGTTTTGTTTTAATTGTCCACCTTGGAGTCCGACAATGTCATAAGAGTACAACACTAAAATTCATATCAGGTGGCCTCTGACTCACCCATATTCCCAGGGTGATCACTTTCTCTCCCACCTGGATTGGTTTGGCAACAAAAGCAGCACCGATAGTCTGTCAGGAAGAGAAAATAAGCATTGTGAATGGAAACGTCGGGAGTCCTCATGGACTGTGGGAGCTTTGAGTCTGAATATGGTGCCGTGTCATACGCCAACATGGAGCTTTTGCTAATAATCCCGCAATTAAGTTGGTTTTTTTTACATTTTCTTTGCAGATGCAGAGGTTTCAATATTGCCACGGTGGAACCGACTGAATTGATTATATCTTTTATATCCTCATGCGTTGGTCACACCAAACTGTGACTTCTGTGTACCGTTACACCCCGAGTCTAAATACGTCCCAAAGCCACTGTATTGCGTAATGCAACCGTCGAGTTATAAACACGGGACACGAGAGAGGCATATCTGAACAGCTCCAGCATTTAATGTGCACGGTTCTTAGAGAAATGCTTGTCTAATGAAGCATCTGAACATGACCACATCGGTTTCTGGGAGTGCTTCCTTGCTTTGAGCTGATCACAGATTTGAGCCTGATTACCACAACCTCCCTGGGGGCTAAATATTTTTTTTATTAAAAGAATAACGTCTCTCATCGTCGGCATGGACATTTTAAACAGAGCAGCCGACACTCACATTCTGGTAGGGGCCGACCAAGAAGCGATGATGAACGTATCTCTCCACCAGGCTGGTCTTCCCCACGCTCTCCTTTCCCAGCATCACCACTTTGGCGTCCACACGCATTGCACTCATGGTAACTGGAGTGAGGAGGGAAAGCCCAGGATGAGACCGCAGCAGAGCAAACAGGAGGGAGGGAGGGAGGTTAATGTGCGAGGCTGCTCAGTGGGCTGTGTGATGAAAAGACAGGACGGACAACAAATGGGTGATGATTTGCAGGCATTAGAAAAAAAACCTTTGTGAGGTTTGTTTATATATATTTCTAAAACTCCATAATAACCACATTCTAAACTTCTGCCAAATATTGTATACTTCTTCCAATAATCATCTGTTACGTCTGCAGATATGTGATGCATTTCTTTTAACTCACCTTCATAATGTTCTTACGTATGAGATTTAGAACATGAAAGTGAAACCGAACTAATTGCCAAAACTATATTGTGAATGTCAAATTCCAACTTTCAAAGTACAAAAGTATTACCAGCTACATGTACTTCAAGTATCAAAGTTAATGTACTTGTTGGACAAGATTGTCCCATTTAAAGAGTTATATTATTATTATATACATCATATTATTGGAATATTACTTGCATTTTTGTGTTTCAGCTAGAGGCACATTTAACCACTTCATGTACTGTGGGGTAATATTATATATTATAAACTGCTCGTGTTTTGTTTGTAAAATAATAAACTGTAAGAAGTACAATACATACCTCTTAAATGTAGTGAAGTAGAAGTATAGGGTACAAAGCAGCAGATAAGATTATTCAAATTCAGTAAAAGTACCTTAAGTACAGTACTTTTTCCACCACTGGATATTGTGCTTTCTACTTGTCACATGACAAAGTAGATAAATACACCTCAATAATTACGAATTAAATAATGTAATCAAAACTAGCTTTCCCTAGAATAACGTCACGCTAACTGAAAGCAACAATAAAATGTTAAAGGTCTTTTGTGCCACCTTAAGGTTAAAACAGCGGACATGATTCAATCACTGTTCACTTGAGGTTACATTTCAAAGCTAATACTTACTTTCACTTCGGCAAATGCGGGACTATCCTCTGGTATTCACGCTAACTAACGTTAGTACTTTGTGTACTTCTTCCACCACTGTCCTCCTCATGGGGACAAACACGACACGGCAGCCGAACAACAACCAGCCAGCCGGAGCTCACGTACAAACACTCACCTGGTGGCTCGCTTGAGTCAACAAATATCCCTCGACATGCCGAGCACGAGCCGAGCCGAGTGTATCCGATCCGACCCGAGGCGGTCAGACCCGTTTGACCGACAAACCGCTTGTCATCTCTCCGGCTGCTGCCGTTTGGGTTCTGAAAGCGGCAGTTAGCTAACCCGGTTTCGGTTGCGCAACGGGGAGGTGAAGTGACGAGCCGCCCGGTCGGGGGGGGGGGGGGGGGCGGGGGGGCGGGGGAATGAACGGTAGAGAAAGAGAAGGGAGCCGGTTAACGGAAGTTCGGTTTTTCTCGTAATAATTCCGGGTGACTGACGGTGGATCAGCTGGCCGGGAGACAGAGATGTGTCTGGGAGGGTGTTCGAGCTTTTTGTTTGGGTGGGAACCAAAGAGGCGACGGCGGTTTCCAGGAGACGGAAGTCCCCGAATTGCGTGAGCCAATCACCGGATGTGTTGATCCTAAAAATAATATATATATTTATATATTCTGATTCTTTATTCAACAATTGCACGTCAATATATAAATTGTCAATAAGAAACAGAAAAATACATTTAAACGTACATGTTTTAAAAAACATGTTGATCATCATATATATACATATATACTGTGTGTGTATATATATATATAAAAATGGACTAAAACAAATAATAACGTAACTTAAATAAATAATATAATAAGAAACGGAAAAATATGTTTAAACGTACATGTCTTAAACAACATATTGATCATTATATATTATATATATATATATATATATATATATATATATATATATATAAATGGACTAAAACAAATAATATCAACATGTTTTAAACAACATGTTGATCATCATATGTCATATGTATATATATATATATATATATATATATATATATATACTGTAGCTATATACATACTGTATATATATATCTATATATAATATTAAAATGGACTAAAATAAATAATAACGTAACTTAAATAAATAATATATAGAAGTAAAAAAAGGGGACGCAAAGGCACCAATTGAGATTGTGTAATTACATACATATATAACAGGTATCTTTGGTACAGCATTTCATATTTTGTATATACATTTCAAACTCTTTGTCTTTGGCTTGTAAACATACACTTGTGTATATAGAATTTGGCTGGATGTATTGATCCTAAGTGGATGTTTCGACATATTGGGCCGGGGAACTTGTCCATAACTAAGACAACTCTCAGAAGACCGGACTGGAAACAGAAAAGAAGATGCCTGATTGTTGTTAAGCTTAGGTCTGCCACACAATGTGAAGCAAATCTCTGGGAATTTCCAGTAGGAACAATTGTTTTGGGTTAGGGTTAGGGTTAACTGATTCAAATTAAATAAAAAAGACATAATGAATCTGACTGTTAGCTGGCTTGCCAACTTTTGTCACACATTTTTTCAACATTATTTGTATTGGTTTTTGAAACATAACTAGTGTTGTAACAGTATGATAACCATATCAGAAAGTGTCCCATTGTACATATCTGTTTATACAACACAGACTCTGAGATAATAAAACAGTTGCATGGACGCTGAAACCCTGTGTAGGCTGCTTTTCTTCCCCACAGAAAATGTATCAGGAATCAATAAGGGAATCAATAAAGAATCAGACCAATGAGCAGAATTGACAAGGGCATTGGTACAATAACACCTTAACAATTCCCACCTTTGGTTTTGTGTCATTTTGTGGTTGTTTTGCATCCCTTTGTTGTTGTTTTGTGTCTCTTTGTGGTCACCAGATTTTGTATTGATCATAACATCAAAATATATATATATCTTTTTAATTAAACGTTTTGACATACGTTTATTGTTATAGCCTACACACAATATCGACATAAAATAATTATATGGATTAGTTTATTAATACAACATTTTTGATAATTGATTAATTGTTCAAGCTTTTCCCGTTATTTATTGACTTTTGTTTCTGGCACTTTATAAATGAACCTTAATGAACACAATCAACAATGAAAACTAGTATTTATTGCGACAATACATTAATAAATTACAGAAATAGAAGTATAATCGTAAGAGCCTATAGTTTAGAACATATAATAAAATATATATATATATATATATATATATATATATATATATATATATATATATATATTTATCAAGCTACACGCAGTAAGAAGAATCGTATTGGTTTAAACCGTTAAACGACGCGTCTCAGGCTGCGGCTGTGATTGGCTGAGCGTCCATGGGCTCCCACCCACACGCACACACGCTCACACACACACACACACGGACAGAGAAAGGACCCAACATGGCTGAAGCAGAAGAAAGCGAGTTAACTTCTGGTGGTATTTTTAAGGAGATCTTCACCTCCCCGCTGAACCTGACCCTGCTCAGCCTCTGTCTGTTCCTCTTGTACAAAATATTCCGCGGGGACAAACCACCAGAGCTCGGCGAGGTGGAAGAACCGCTGCCCAAACTGAAAAAGAGAGACTTCACCTTCGCAGAGTTGAAGCCCTACGATGGACTCCAGGACCCGAGGATCCTCATGGCTGTCAACGGGAAAATCTTCGACGTGACCAGAGGGAAGAAATTCTACGGGCCAGGTAACCATTACTCAAGCGGTCCCCCATTAACTTGGTATGACCCAGTTCGAACGTTTTTAAACACAATGCCTCTCGCGTGCGGGTTAGTAGCCGTTGGCTCTGAGCTACATAGTCTGGGACTCTCTGAGGTGACATTTTATTCGCTGATATTATTACCAAATAAAACAAGTTTAAATGTAGTTTAGTAACTCGCAGCTAACGTCACACCCACCCTTTAGCTAGAGGGCACATAATACGAAGATCCCCTTTCACAATCACCAACCGATTGGAGATTGACTTGTAGCCTTGGAATCACAGATCGTCTATTGAAGAAGTTGAGTTACTCCTTGGCTAAAATGAATATAAACAAACCGGCCGCCGCCATGTTTCCAAAGTGCAGTGGGCCATTCTTTATATTGTAATGTTTGTGTTTCATGCTCAACATGCTATGGAAACCGTATTATATTTACAAAATGGGAAATGTATCAGGAAAAACATTTTTTTTTTATAGAACTCAATCTTCAATTTAAGACGATTTCTCAATTTTAATGCAAAAATATAAAGTTTATCGAGGAGGCCTCTCGGATCCGTTGTTCTTTGCAGGAGTTGAGGTTAAATGGAGGATCGTACAGAGTAAACCTTTTTTATGTGTTCTCTCAAATGAGAAACTGCCCCGTCATGCGTCATAGTTTCTGATGACCTGGAAAGAGACGCAGAGTTAGACCTCTGCTTCTTTTTTATTATCTTTATCTCAGATCGTAACCTCTGACCCACATGATGTCTCAGTCGTGCACACTTGCTCAGTACGCTGCACGTCCGCAGCCCTAAAGCCTGCGATCCTGTGTTCCTGCGGGGGGGCTTTTGTTATTAAAGGATTTTTGGCTGATTTAAAAATGTGTCCATGAACAGAGGAGAGGGTTCGGTGCTCAAGGACACGTTGATAACACTCATGACTTCACTTCAAGGGCCATGTGTTGCAAAATAGTTTGGGTATAAAAAAAGAAAAAGAAAAAAGGGCACGGTTTTCTCCAGAGGCTAAATACCTCAAATATTAAACACCACACTAGAGCTAAGAATACAGGTCTGAAAATGGCACAATGTTTATTCAAATCAGGACATGTTAAATACATTTAACGTTGCTTCCTGTCATTCTGAGGAGCAAATGATTATCAGTTGTAACTCAAATTAAAATAAACATTCTTTTATCTTTGTTTTAACCATCTGAGTGAAAATATATTCCTTCTGTTGCATAATAAGTGTCAGCTTATCAGCTAACTGTGTGGTGTGTGTGTGTGTGGGGGGAGGGGGGGGGGGGGGGGTTTGAATGCAAAATAGGGCAGTTATATTTTTGTAATGTATTAGTTATTTTCGGCGACCTGGAAGGAAATATATACAAAAAATCGTGTTTATCTCAGAGCAGACTGAATATATTTTGATCTGGACGGTTCAAAGGTTTTTTTGAGGATTTTGGAAAATAAAGGCTGCTTATCTGTTATAAAAAACAAAAATTAGCTGAGCTCAAAGGCCGTTGTTTCCTACTCAAGGCACACATCTTTTAAAAAAAAACACCTCACAAATATATTATTTAATTTAGAGGAGAAAAATGCTCAGTTATTTACTGGTCAATGTAGTTTTTATCACACAAATAGTTTATTTTAAGCAGTTTGGTTAGTTAATATGTGGGGTAGATTCTTAATAGTTTTTGGAGAACAGTGCAGCTTTATGGCACAGAGGAAAAAGATATATCAGGCTTTGGCAGACAGACAATATCTAGAATCGGTTCATTGTTGGGTCTGATCTTTTCATGAGAGAAATATAGACTATCACCTGACATATCTGTTAAATGGCAGGTGATACTCTCCATTTCAAAGATCTTTCTGTATGTGTGTGTATCTAGCTCAATATCAGGGCACTAGAGCGAAGATCGCATGTAAAACAAGCTCAAAATGATACGTTTTCAGCAGCTCTCCCTGCTGCCATTGTGGCTCCTGCATTCACCTCGCTGTGTATCTCTACCACCTCGCAGAGGGCCCGTATGGCGTGTTTGCGGGCAGAGACGCGTCCAGAGGTCTGGCGACGTTCTGCCTGGAGAAGGAGGCCCTGAAAGACGAACACGACGACCTGTCCGACCTGAACGCCATGCAGCAAGAGAGCCTCGCCGAGTGGGAGACGCAGTTCACCTGTGAGTACGACATGTGGGAGGTATCGCGTTGGAACACAGCGGTTACAGAGGCCTTTTGGGGGATGTTTTTATTTCCACCTAACGGAGAAAGTAACCGTGCTCACATTGATGCACGAAACAAACCGAGATGCCTCATTAACATCGTTTTTTTCCTACATTTTCCCACCATATAAGGTTCGACGAGAGCTCTTTTAATAACTTCCCCTTCTTCTTCTGCAGTGGTTTAAGGGCACCTGACTGTAGCAGCTCCACCATCCCATAATAAGGAATCTGCACAACAGTCATAGATGGAAAAATAAACGCATGCATTTACATTTTCTGAATTTCTTTTAACATTTGCGCGACATTTAAATGTGTCCTATTTAACACGTTTGAATGGTTAAAATATATTAATATTTTTTTTAAAGCAGAACATTTTTGTGATGGACTGTTGCTCTTTGTTTTTCTCTCTGCAATCAATACATTAAGAGAATAATTACTTTCATCAGATCTAGTTCCAATATATAATATGTGAAATACATTTGGGACTTTTTTTCTTCTTCTTTTTCCTTGAAACATCAGACAACAAATTAGATCTTTAACTTCATGACTGGAAAAGAAACGGTGTTACATGAACAAGCTACAAAACGCACAATGCACTGTCCTTGAATCTCTATCCGATCATTTGTCGGCTCTTATTCATTTTCTGATAGTTTTTTTCTCTCCGTTCCAGTTAAGTACGACTACATCGGCAAACTCCTGAAACCCGGGGACGAGCCCACGGAGTACACCGACGACGAGGAGGAGGGAAAAGACAAAAAGGAAGACTAGAAAGAAAATAACAAGCGAACCTAGAAATGGTCGATGCCTTAATGTTGGTTTGTAATTTTTAATGCCTGTTGCCTCCTATTAGGGCCATTCTTCTGTATGTATTCTAG
Organism: Cyclopterus lumpus; assembly: GCF_009769545.1. Classification (NCBI taxonomy): domain Eukaryota; kingdom Metazoa; phylum Chordata; class Actinopteri; order Perciformes; family Cyclopteridae; genus Cyclopterus; species Cyclopterus lumpus. The sequence goes on along the minus strand of NC_046979.1, from coordinate 5,473,827 downwards.
TACTTTGTTGGACTTTCACGGCCCAGACTGAATTCCATTCATCTCCGTTGACCTTGTGCTCACTAACAGATAAATATGCTGCGTTCTGTTGTAGAGCCGTAGTGATGTTAGCGTGCCATCAGCTTAAACGCGGACCCCGTAGATTGTTGTGGAGAATCGAGAACTTGGACCAATTCCACTGACGGTCATTCGTCCTGTAGGTTCGAGAGCAGTCGGTGGACTAAAGCAGGAGGAGATCCGCTGTTGCTAGGAGACGATCCGCAGCTCCTTCGTACACTTTGTCAATATCGCGGCTGACGCATCGCCGGTTGTACACATTCCTTTCGTTCAAGGTTTGGCCTCAGCTCACATTGAAATGAATTATCTCAGGAAGTAGTTTCACTCAAAATGTTGCTCAATTATGTTGAGGATCTAGAGCCAGAAGGCTGATTTGTTTTTTTTGTTGTTTTTTTGCTTTCTTAACCTGTTTTAAATGCACGTTTTTGAGTCAGACCAAAAGTTAGTTAGTGTCGCCGGCAAGTTTCCCATGAAAGTCGATCTCTATCCGGCGGACTAATGTCGGTGTTTACTTTTGTTCTGACTCTTTAAGACAAGCGCTTGGAGGTATTTGTGTCAAATTAAGTTCATTTGGAGGTCCGTTAGTAAGCTTGCATTTCCCCCCATAATATGTTTTTTTTTTTGGCAACACAAATGTGAAAATGACACCGGCTGAAAGAAACACCGCTAAACGGATGTATTTGAAGGACTTTTTCTTTATAAACTGTACTAATCGCATTAGCTTTATTTACCAATATCTGAGAACTGAAGAACTGTTTCCCGTCTGCTCTTCAAACAATACGATGACATACGAGGACGATGACGTACAGGTGTCTTGGTCTGCTGGTCTGAATTCTACGATGACGTATTAGGGCTATTGTAGTTTTTGTTTTTTGTTTTTTAAGCAGTAATATTCCATTTAAAAAAGACAAGAAAAGAATTCAGAGAATTAGTGGTAAATTTATGAGGGGGGAAAAAAATCAACAAATGTATAAGAACATAAGAACTTGAATATTCTCTGAGATTGTTAAGTCAATGATTTGCAATTTAAAAAAATCTGAAATTCAAGTCACAAATGTATGAGAGAAGAATAAACCAACTTCACTTTGATAAAGTTATTCTCAAACATTTGTGATTTTTATTTTAAAAAAACTTAACATTTAAATCTGGAGAATTATTCGTTTTTAACCCCCTCCCCTGGCTCTGTAATTACTATAATTTTATTTTTCTTCAATGGCCCTTGTATGCCGTCTTAAAAATTCTCCTCTCCGTTAATAAATAAAAGAAAAACAAGCTTTTTGGCAGATGTTCTGAATGTAAAACTCACAATGACAATCCTGGTTGTTTGCTGCAGAGCCTCCGATCCCAAATATATATATTCCATTCACCATTTTAAGTAATTTGCCAAGCGAAACAAAATCATTTTTCTGGTTGCAGCTCCACAAATAGAAGAATGTGCTGCTTTTCTTTTGCTTCACACAATTATGATTTGAGTTCCTTTCAGATTTTGGACTGTAGGTCGGATGAAACAAGTAATGTGCAATGATTTCTTCCCAAAAGAATATATGCAGAAAACAATAAAATATGAAGCGCTCTCTCTCGTGCGTCATTTTAGTGCTCAGAACTGTTGTTAATCACATGGTGCAGAGGAAACGTGTCGGAAGGTTCAGAGTACAAAAGCTGCTGCCAGTAATGTTCGATTTTATAAAATCATAATTTCTATTGTTACCCATTCAGCTAATGGTTTGTTTACCTTCTTTTTGACACTAAATCCATAATGGAAAGAGAATCGAACATTTATTGGGAGGTCTCTGACGCTCTCAAAGTATTGTGAACTAGATAATAATGAAAAAATGTAAAGTTAAAATCTCCTTATCAGAGTATTTTCCAGTTCACATTTCTATGTTTCTGTGAAAGTGTTGCAGAAACTTTTTTTTTGCAAGGAAAATGTTAATTTTTTTTTTTAAATCCTGGTCTTTTATGGAAGAAGTTGGTTTTAAATGTTGTGTTAAATAATGTGTTCACGATATTTTTTCTTTGCCTCCATCGACGGAGAGATCGGCCACTTTCCGAAAAATACATTCAAAGAGGGAATCTGTTCCGTATGCATGTACATAAACTAAATGTCATAATCCTGAAAATGATATTTTGATTTAATAAAGAAGACTACAAAATAAAGGCAGTGTGTTTATTTTAATACTTTTTTTTTAACGATTTTGAATTATGAAATGACATGTCATTATTAAACTATTCTTATTACATTTTAAATTATTAAACATTATGCTAAAGGTTGAAATGGTCCATCCTACATAATGAGTACTTTTACTTTTGGTACTTTAAGTATATTGTAATGTGGATACTTGTATACATGAATGCAAGGCTTTTACTTCTCTCAGTATATCTACACTAATATTACTACTTTTACTTATTGAAAGATTAAAGTGCCTTTTCCTCCACTGTGTAAATCACATCAGATAGTTTCAGGTTTTTCTTTTTTTCTTCTCGCTAAATGTTATTAAAGCATCTCCAATGTTACATTTTAAAAGAAACTTTGAATTACCAAATTTAGGAGACTCCTCTTTGCCCAATTAAAATAAAATATTAACATGGCGGTTTCTTAGTAGAAATGTTTGATGCCTGTGAGTTAATATTTGCATAACTAGTGTTTTTTTAATATTATACCATATTACAATTTATAACCTATGTTATGTTGCTTTACTATACTACTTTATTATTGCATTGCACCTTATACGTTACTGTTTTACTACATTATAAACTATATTTATATAATTGATTTCTATATTAATATAAACAGCACAAAGTTGCATTACTTAATCACATGTTATGTACACTGTCTACATGTATGCAAGACTTGCTGAATCTGCTGCTATAAACCACCACTTTAATTACTCTCAGAATTTCTACTTTTACTTATATTTGTATTCTAGTTGTATATACTCTTGTTATTTTTTAATTTGTATGCATGTATATTGTATTTATGTATATGTCTTTGTGCTGCTGCAACATCTGTTTTTCTCTGTGGATCATAAAGATGTCTCCCCATCTACACACGTCTTTATTATCTCTGTGCAATGACCATATTCTTTATGCTTCATACTGTGAACCTTTGCACATTCTTTGGTTAATATTTTGCATATTATTGCACAAACCGTATTGGCTTTCTTCCTAAAGTAGAGATAGCACAGCTAAATATGTTGTTATCATATTTATTTAATATTTCAATTGTCAATCTTCCATACATATGTTTCTGCTTTTTACTTTAAAAAAGAAAGAAAATTATTTATCTTACTAAAGACAAATTCTTTGTATGTGATTATCTACTTGATTCTATTCCAAGGCCATTCTGTGCCAACATTATGATTTACTGTGTAACTATATGTGTCCCAGTTATAATTACAGCCGGACATTATTGCACTTTTGTATTAATAATATATCTCGAGTCAACCATCTCACAGCCACAGCTGCTGAATACAAGATGGAAAAGTAGTCATGAATATAGAATACCAGGATCCGGTGAACTATTAACAAGAATATCGACGGCGATCTTTTTATATTTAAAAAAAAGACGGGGGCACATATTTGGTTTAATTTATCTGAAAGCTGTTTTTGTTTAACACAAAAAGGTTATGTCAGAAGTGGGATTTGAACCCACGCCTCCATTCGGAGACCAGAAGTCCCAATTCAGTGGAAGGATATCAGTCCTTGAGTCTGGCGCCTTAGACCACTCGGCCATCCTGACACGGTGCCTTTAATTCTGTCAAATTAGGTTATATTCGCTCCCTAAATCAGTCAAACGATCATATATAGTTGTGTTTTATCCATCACATACATAAATCGAAATTACACGATGTCTTATTTCGTTATCTGATATGTAAAATGTGCCTTTAACTTCCGTTTCCACCGTTTTCAACATAACATTTAGCTAGCTAACTCGGTCGGCGGATGCTCACATTACGTGACGTAACTTCCGGTGTGTCTCCGTGCGGTGGCCATCTTACACTTCCGTTCTTCAAGGGTATCCGAAAGCACCAAGCTAGACAACATGTACCGGTTTGCTAAAGCTGCAGTTAACATCACCGGTAAGGAAACTAGTTCGTGTTTAATTATGTTGTCTGTGTTTATTTGTGACAGTCGACAGTTTAATATCAGGACATTAAAAGTCGGACTGGTCTTTGGTGGTTGACCGAGGTCAGCGTGCTAACGTTGCAAGGCAAGCTAACGTAAACTATATCTCCCAAAAAACACAATTATGTGTCTAAATAGCTGCCCTGCTTTATCATCCGAGATTAAAACACATTGCATGTTAAATGTTGAGTTAATCTACTAACGGTACAAGAAGTAGCCTTCATTAGGAGGCCCATACATTAGCATAATAATAAGATTTCCCACTTGAAATGTTTTTTTCCTTATTGAGTGACGTTAGTCAGTTATGGAAATATGTATTTGTATAGTAACGTAATATAAAATAATAAGCTACGCTGACTTGTCTAGAGGAGGCACATGTGTTAGTCGGGTTTAGGAAGGGCACATAAGGACAATCATATCTTGATGTCTAGATCAGAAGTCATCTTTTATTTGAATGTGCTCAATTTACAGAGAAAGATGCATCATTTCCATTTGTGCTTGAACATTTTTTTAATTTGACGTGTACAGATACACAAAAGTATAAACATGATGATATAACGTAAAATAGGGTTAACATCTTATTGCTAAAAAATAATTCCTAGTGTATTAAACTGTATTTTACACCGTGAAATCATATTGTTATTGCTTGTGATTGTCACGTGCAGGAGCTACTGTGAATTGAAAAAGAGACTTTTTTGATCAGAATATCCAGCTCTATGATCATACTAGTTTCTATCACAGCACCCTGGACTGTGTCTGTTTTACATGTGTATTTATATTAAGTTACATATATTCATTGAATTACATTCTACATTAAAAGAAAACTGCAAAATGGAAAAAATTAAAGAATATAAGTTACCAAATGGTGCAATATAAATGCCACTGTGTTTTGTTGCCTTCCAGGTAAGACCGCAAGGCAGGTGAGGCACAGCTCCACCGCTCCCCAGGACTTTCATGCCAAGTACGGCACCGCCGTGATGATCGGTGGAACGGTCTTCTGCACGGCTGTGTGGGCATACGTAAGTGGTGCTGTCCCGTCAGGCCACGTCGCATTCATTTAGCTTCCTCACAAAGTGGTTAATAGAGCATCACAAGTGCAGGTTAGACATGTTGAAGTCAGGGGAAATGAATGCGATGCACACCTCCCACGGTTTTAGTTATGGGGGTGAAAGAAATGGGAAGTTCTGGGATACCAGTCACAATACTAAAAATCTTTAATTTAACTTGTATAATTAGGAATACAATTGGAAATGTTTTTTTGTTTTTTTTTGCCGACTGATCAACAAAAGTGTTCACAGATATCAACCCCTTTATTAAACTCTATATTCAAGCCTCAGATATGCAGTGGTTTAGAATGTTTCATTGTGTTTTTGTGTATGATTTCTGACAAATATATGGTTCAGCTGTAGACTGGATTTACAGTTGAATTTCTTTGCAATAACAGGGTCTTTAAGAGTCACAAAGAAAGTGCACCATTGCCCTTGAAAAACTAGTTTGCTGTCTTTGCAGGTGCTGACTCAGACTGGCATCACCTGGAACATGTCACCTATTGGGACGCTCACGCCCAAACCATGGAGAGTGCCCGAGGAGTGAAGATCCTCCATGACAGACCTGCATCCTACCTTATAAACCTTCTGGTTGTACAGCTGAATAACAATAAATGCCTGTTTATTCCAACAAGTTACTTTGTCCAAATAAATTATGAGTGATTCTACTCATCATTGTTTCTTTTCTTTTTTTTAACTGTGTGAATGTTCTGCACACAGGGGCTACCGTATCCATCACAGCTGTATCTAAGCTGTTTGAGGTATCTGGTTCTCTAAGTTGAAATGTTGTTTTTGGAAGTCATGATGGAGTTTGCATCTTGCAAATCAAACTCCTGCATTCAGAATTTTACTTAAGTTCTCAGAAGTATTAGCAAAAAGTATTCATGCAAAATGGCTTCTCTCACATTGTTATATTTTGTAGAATATATTGTTTTAGTACTAACAAATACATGTCACAGTATTTTAATGTTTGTCAGCATGGAGCCAATTTTAGATACTTTGTATACTACTGGGTAGTAACTATTAAACTCAAATAAATGTGGTCAAGTAAAAAGTGCATTTTCCTTTTGAGATTTAATGGAGTCAAAAGTAGCAGAACATTTTTTTTAAAGTACATGTACATGAGAATTGTACCTTAATACAGTCCTTGTGTAAATATATATGTGGAATTTAACCAAGTACATTTACTTAAGTACTGTACTTAAAATTTAAAAGTTACATTCCAGTGGGGTACTTACATTTTCTGCTACCTTTTCTACTCCATATCAAATATTGTACTTTTTACTGCGTCACATTTATTGATAATTTAGGTTACTCTGCAGATTCAAAGTATCAATACGAATCAAATTAATCATGTAATAATATAGACACAGGTACCCACCAGTACATAAGGAAATTTAAATTAGCTCCAATTTCACCATCTTCAACATAAATGATGAACCCATTTGTGCATTAATGTGTATTTTGAAATGGTCCATTCTGTTATGAGTACTTATACTTTATAGTCCTTATAGTATATTCTTATCCCAAAAAGAATAAAGTAGTTATTTTTACTACTAAAATATATGAGTATATACCCACAACGGCTTAAATTTGTTCTTTAGTACAATATTTGAGTAAATGTGCCTTTAGTAGTGTTTAGTGTTTTTCCTGTGAAATCAATGAGGGTGAGTTGACAGCGTCACCAGAGGAAGCGTGACCTTACGTCAGATAACGGACAGCAACGTTATCCAATCTAATGCCTCGCTGTCTTCCGGCTGTTACCAATCAGCAGCCAGTGGGCGTGTCCTGTCTCCACCCCTTCGCTGCTGCTCCTCCTCCGCGCTGCGCTTAAGGTCACCGCTGTCTGTCACTCGGTAGCTAACCGGCGTAAGAGACCCAGCGAAGGAAGGAGTGAAGGAAAGAGCCGGCGGAACAACAGAAACAAGCGACATGTCTCTGTCTAACAAGCTCACCCTGGACAAGGTGGACGTCAATGGCAAGCGGGTCATTATGAGGTGAGCGGATACTGCGTAGCGAGAAGAACCGCTCAGCGGAAATGGGGTTATTAGACACGAGCTAAACGTTAGCTACCCTGCTACTTCGGAGACGTTCTGCTCCTCAAACCTTTTACTTCCTGCGGCCACGAGCTGCTCGGTTCTCCCGTAGTGACTCTAACGGGATGGTTACCGGCGATACTTGTTGCCTGTCGCGTTTCTCCCCCGTGTTGCAGTGACGTTACGTGCCTGTGAAGCGCTGCTAAATGGATGCAGCCGACGTGCAATTAGTCAGCCCTCAACATTAAAGTACAGCACCGTCACTGCAATAATGCAAATTATCCCTTTTTAATGTCTGTGTGGCACTGCAGTGATAATCTGAGGAAATTCCGCAGTAATCCAGGTATATTTGTCAATTAATATGTAAATGATGTAATCTGTATTTATTTAATGTTGTAGCTGGTAAAGTTGAGGGATAATGTTTTATAAACCGAGTATTTTTATAATAATACATCATGTATTTGTTTTTGCAGGAATCTGCAAAGTAACCAGTTAAAGTTCTCACATAGATTTAGTGAGGTAACAATGTACAATAGTATACAGTACCTTTTTTTTAATTGTACACAAGTGCAGTACCTGTGTAAAAGTTGCATTCCAGCTGGTAACGGTCGAGCTGATGTTAATCACTTTATATACTGCTGGGTAGCTTAACCTAAAAGAATACCTCATAATTCTCAATAAGAATCTGTAAAGTAATGCATTCCCATAGACTGCGATGGCCATTGGCGCTTGAAACCGACACCCTCTGTGGAAATGTCAGAGGTCAACGTCGGTTTGCTCAGATTGGTGACGCAATGAACGGCAGCATTGGACAAGGTTCGTGCCTGCAGCAGCTTCCAGCTCGCACCGCTCGGTGTTACCAAGTGAAATCCACTCCATGTTGAGTTGGTCTCCTGTGTTGACACAATAAGTTACTTCATATCACACCCAGGCTCCTGCCACAGCATGTTTGTGTTGACTGAAATTTCTGGCTGTAGACGAGCAGGCGTTGTGAGAGCTGCTCGTCCAGAATTAAAAGGAAGGCGAGCGTGACGTTGCTGTGGAGACCCGGGAGTGTTTCAGAAATCTGTTCAGGAGCCAAAATCCAACATTGGAGGCAATGAACTGACTTCCTAGAGCTTCATTTAAATGATAATAAAGATTAGGTTACGTTAACCTAAACTGGAGCCGAAGGAATTTTAAGAATGAATTTATCTTAAGTTTGCCTTTAGCGAACCTGTGCTGTGAACAACTGCAGTTCCTTTTTTATTTTTTTTAAGGTTGAAATCACCCCTCAAGATTGATTCTGCAGCTCTCATGCTGACAAATGTGTGTCGAGTGTGTACTTGTTTGAACGATGCAACAAAACCTTTAATAATATCCAGATCCACCCTTGAGCAAACCGATTGGCACATTGAAAGACCGGAAAACTACTGCAGTTGTTCGAGGGCACAGGAGCTGCTGAGCTGCTGGTTTCAAGCTAAGACAATGGGTCAGTGTTAATATAGCTGTGTGTGTCTAGGCTGGTCATGTGTCTCGGTGCATCAGGTCCACAGACAAAGGGAGGGAGGTGGTGGTTATGTAACTGCCTGGAGTACGAGGGATGCAGCATGTTCTCATGAGCTCAGTGGTCAATGCGTCTGAACGTGTCTGTTGACTGTCTATTGATAGCATACAGGTACCAGAATGCAATGCAACAAATCAAGTTGTTTGTATTGTAAGAGCTTTAAAGGGGGAATATTGTGCCAGAATGACCGTACGGTAGACTCACTAGCTCAGAAATTCGTAATAAAATGTTCTTTAACGTAAAATAAAATTGGCACTCAATTTCCGTCGACTCAAGTTATATTTATTTAATTTGTTTCCAGTGTAAAGACTACTTCCTTGATCCCTTCTACCAGGAAAAGAAGGTTTCCTGCATATCTTTGGTTGTTTATGTGTTACTTAAGGGGGTTAATGTTGACGCTGTGAACCTCAGTTTGAGTTGTCAGAAGGTTTTTGACTTAAATTTCATATAAGAAAAGCCCCAGTGTGCTGTTGGACTACATGTTATGTTCACAGCTGTCCATAATGCGTCGGACATGGCATTATTTTAGTTTTCTTCTCTTTCAGGGTCGACTTCAACGTTCCAATGAAGGACAAGCAGATCACAAACAACCAGAGGTAAAGTCCCATCTAATATCTAAATAATGTCATCTGGTCTCATAATAAAACCAAAAGGTCTTTCTTTGTATGTTTTGCTTGTAAAAAAGGACAATCTAGAGTTGTATGAACATCTTGTTCTTCAATCCTTCAGATAAATGAAGGTTAAAAATAAATGATCGCATGGTTCAAGGGAAACGTTTTAATGAAAGTGTGTTGATTTACAGGATCAAGGCGGCCGTTCCCACAATCCAACACTGCCTGGACAAAGGAGCCAAATCTGTCGTGTTGATGAGCCATCTGGGACGCCCCGACGGAAACGTTGTGCCTGAGAAATACTCCCTGGAGCCCATCGCCGCCGAGCTCAAGACCCTGCTGGGGAGGTTAGTTGATTAACTGAAAAAGGGGTGTGTCCAGATTAGACTGACAAATGAATAAATCACACCCTGCCTCCAGAAATCATTGCACATTCTCACCGTTTCCTCCGTGACTCTGCAGAGACGTCACCTTCCTGAAGGACTGCGTGGGTGCAGAGGTGGAAGCTGCCTGCGCCAGCCCCGCCACCGGATCCGTCATCCTGCTGGAGAACCTCCGCTTCCACGTCGCCGAGGAGGGAAAGGGCAAGGACTCCTCTGGCAACAAGGTGAGGAAAATGTATATTCCACCACGTATCAGAAAATGGAGGCTCTGAGGGGCCAAAATCCTTTTATGGGACAAACTCAATAATTGTGTTATATATTTTTTTTTTATTTAAACGTGTATCAAATTATTTCATACTCCGCATTTTGGAGGATAAAAGATGCCGAAGCATGAACATTGGACAGTTTTTGTTGCTGAATCTGGCAACACTGGTTGTCTGTTCCTTTCCGCTGGCTCACCTGGAGGAGAAAATGCAGAGTCACTCCAGCTGCAGCGTCACCGTCTGATGGTGCAGAGACTCTAACACTGAGTGCTGGAAACAACCTCTCATATGCAACCTACTGCAGGGCACTATGTTTACTTCACAACATTTAAAGCTCTAGTGGGCCACCAAAAGTTGCTGGACTTGGCCTCTCAGTAAAACTAGAGGCTCAGGGCCGTCCTCACACATTGTATGAGTGTCGGTCTGCGGCGGGTCGGCAGCTTTGACCTGCTGACATTTATCCTGAAGGTCAGCGGCGCTGTCTTGGCTGGACGTGTTGCTTTTCCTGTCCTGAAAGGCCTGGTAGGTATGCGGCCTGTGTGGCTTGGTTTTCTACTGTACTGCTGTGTACCGCGTCAGGCTTTATTTTTAGTTCATCAAACAAACATTTCTCAGATAGCGGCTGAAATAATCGCGCAAGAGGAATCTCAAAGTGTGTCCCAACTCCTTATGACCATGCTATGAATTTGAATGTGCAACAAAAGCGTGGCCTTGCCTAACGGAGCGTTTTGGGGCAAAGGTAAAAGCCCCGCAGGCAATATTTGATAAGTTGTGACTGTAGGAATCCGTAATGAAGCGTGCCGCTCTCGTGTGACATTTGAACGACACTGAGGAGCTCGCGTGACCTTTTTGTTGCCCTCCAGTCACACGGTCACAACCTTCATCAGTGAAAGGGCAGCAGGAACCTGATCCACAAAGAACTGACATCCAATGTGTCGTCCAATCAACAATGTAGTCCGTGGTGAAGGAAGTACTAATACTACACTGTGGAAATACTCCAAGTCAGAGTCCTGCATTCAATACCTAGTGAAAGTATTATTACTAGTCTGTGCAGTAATTCTCTTCAATGTTTTTACTATTCTATTGTCTGTTTCTGAGATAATATTACTGCTGTAGATTGTTTATGGCTATTTTAACTAACTTCTTCATATACGTTTGTGGTTGTTTAATCTTGTTCTATTGCAACGTCATGCGTTTGTAGTGCCACCTTCCTGTGAGAACCACGATTCTCTAAAGTCAACATTTCACGAGCGGAGAATAAACGGCTCTGTTTTTAGCGTTGTGACGATGCATTTTCCAGCTGATTCAAGAGGTGTTAATTTGAGTTATTTAGCTTCTTAACCCATAAAGGAACCGCTAGGAATGTTAACCTAGAAATTTAGTTCAGATACAAGTGAAACTCCAAGATTCTAGATACCAAATTGATTCTATGGTACAAAACAATATATAATCATGAGTAAATTTACAATAAAATATGTACTTAAGTTGAAGTACTTGGTTGCATTCAACCACTGAATGTTGGTTAAATAACATGAAGATGTTTCTATTGAAGTCTTTAACGGACTGTTTCCTCCTCTCGACGGCTGTTTACCAGCAGGTAACAAAGTAACTGATTGCATGTGAAGCATAAACGGAAACATGTTGGAAGAAACGTATTAAAGCCATTTCCTTTATTTATTTTTTGTCCCTCAGACGAAGGCCTCTCAGGGCGACATTGACTCCTTCAGGGCGTCTCTGTCCAAACTGGGAGACGTTTACGTCAACGACGCCTTCGGCACGGCTCACAGAGCCCACAGGTGAGCAGGGTGGGGATTTTAATGGAGGACGGAAGCAGCGACAGCTGTGATGTGATGTTTATGTCTCTTGCTCCTCTTCCTCTTAGCTCCATGGTGGGAGTGAATCTGGATCAGAAGGCGGCCGGCTTCCTGATGAAGAAGGAGCTGGACTACTTTGCCATGGCTCTGGAGAAGCCTCAGAGGCCCTTCCTGGCCATCCTCGGAGGGTGAGTGCGCTCCATGTCAACCACTTTGGAGCGAGTAGTTGGGCGTTTATACTGTAAACAGACCTGTGTTTTTAAAATGTAACGATGCAAGCACATCAAGTCCAGTTTGAGTAACGGATCCACCACTGCACATGTTTATTATACTGTGACGCAGGATTTAACAACGGGGGCAACTATTTTCTCTTTCGAAATGCATCATTCACGTTAAAGTAATCTACGAGGAATGTGCACTTGCATGTATTGGAGTTAATACTGTAGTGTTTAGCTGGATGAACGTGCATGTTTTTAAATGTATTTATTTACATATTACATCTAGATCCCCCTGTGGTTTCACTCGGATTGCACATTTTCAAGGTGGACCATCATAAGCAGACGTGATGTAAACACGTCATAGAGGCGGGGTGGGAGGACCCCCGGTGAGCGCTGAATCTGAGAAGAGTGGAGAAATTATGCATGCCGGTGTAGTTCGGATATGACGTGCACAAGACTACTGCACTGAAACGTTTTTCTTTTTTTTCTTTTTTTTGACTAATTATAGTCGCGTCTCCATCGTTTTAGTGACGGCAAACATTAAACTAGTTGACATTAACCAGACTGGTCCAGTTTCAACTTTTTATTTTCAACCTCTTACCCTGTTTTATGGCGTATACTGGCTGAAAGCATAAAACAATACCAGATTTTCTTTGTCAGCGTTGTCCTCTCTCCTGTGATTTTGATATATTATCACTGCTGCTTTTTTTTTTTAATACACCCAGGTGGCCGTCCAAGAATAGAGTCTAAGCTCATTATGTAATCTGTGGTGTACAACTGCATCAAGACACCAGCAGGCAGTGATGCATGTATTATTATAATAATACTACTAATAATAATAAACTAGATCTATATCGTACTTTTCGTAATATGAGAAGTTACACGCAGTGTAGAGTAAGCTGCAGCAGGTGGTTTTACTTTAGTTTTTTCTATGTTGGGTGAGATCAGAGGAAAACGTCCGCTCAGTTGCGGTGTGGGTTTTGGCCTCGTGTCAAAAGTCCATTTTGAACCTGAGTGCATTGTGCAACTGTCTCGGCGTCGAGCAGCTCGGCCAATCGCTACTTTCAGGTCACAAACAGAACACATTGATCATTAGTTTGTAACGATCAGTCAGTGAACGACTACTGATAAACGACAAAAGTGTGTTTTTTAAAAAAAATTTTTTTAAAGGTTGTAATTCTGAGTGATCACAAATATGTTGAATATCAATTAATTGTTGATGCACAGTTGGTTGGTTATTTGGATGGGTTTTTGGTGGAATCGTGTGTCTGAAATAACTGTTTTCTTTAATTGATTGTAATCTAGAGGTTTATCTGGGAGCAAAACAGAACTAAACAACAGTTTATAAGACTAAGAAATGGCATTTTACAACTTAATCACTGTGCCAGCTATTTGTGTTAATATTGGGGTGGTTGAAAATTCAACAGTTTAGAGCTGCAACAATTAATCAATGAGGCAAGAATGAATGGAGGCCTGCAGAATAAGGACCATCTTAAAATGTGTATTTAAAAAAAATTAAAATTGTTTTACCCTATTGACATTTTAAGGTACACTTTTAATACATTTTATAGACCAAGCTATTGCACATCAATAGAATAAATGGCAGATTGTCCGATCATGAAACTACGTGTTGCATCCCTAAAAGGTAGACTAAAACATAATATAACCAGGTCAGGCATTTTTACAAACCAGTTAATACTTTATGTACATATCGGTCAAACTGCTCTCTATCTATACTGACGTGTGCCGCCTCTCTGTCTCAGAGCGAAGGTGAAAGATAAGATCCAGCTGATCGACAACATGTTGGATAAGGTCGACGAGATGATCATCGGCGGCGGCATGGCCTTCACCTTCCTCAAAGTCCTCAACAACATGGAGGTGAGGAGGACAACCTTAACATCAAGCACCTCCTACAATGTGCAGTGAAACACTTGGTCGCCTTCTCTCTCTCTCTCCGATTTATATATCTATAAATTCACCCCCTTTCTCTTTCAAGATCGGTACCTCCCTGTACGATGAGGAGGGGGCCGGCATCGTCAAAGACCTTATGGCCAAAGCCGAGAAGAACGGCGTAAAGATCACGCTGCCCGTCGACTTCATCACCGCAGACAAGTTTGACGAGAAAGCCACCGTCGGCACCGCGACCGTCGCCGCCGGCATCCCCGCCGGCTGGATGGTGAGGGGGAAAAAAAAAATCTTTCGTTTTTTTTTTTTTTTTTGTGGGTTTCTGTTGCGGTAATAATTTTCTCTGCAGGGTTTGGACTGTGGACCAGAGAGCTCCAAGGCCTTCGGGGAGGCGGTGGCCAGGGCCAAGCAGATCGTCTGGAACGGCCCAGTTGGCGTGTTTGAGTTCGACAACTTTGCCAAAGGGACAAAAAACATGATGGACAAAGTGGTCGAGGTGACCAAATCAGGCTGCACCACAATCATCGGTAAGAAAGACAAAGTTCAGGGTCAATAAAGTGACGCATTTTCTAAATAACATCCACTCGGTGCATCCCTCGTCAGACCAGAAAACAACCGAACACTGTCCCTGTGCACAATGTTCTGTTTTCGTTTTTTTTTATGTGGTAATAAAATCTTTTAAAAACGTGTGTTTTGTGTCCAGGTGGGGGCGACACCGCCACCTGCTGCGCCAAGTGGGACACAGAAGACAAAGTCAGCCATGTGAGCACAGGAGGCGGCGCCAGCCTGGAGCTGCTTGAGGGTGAGTGACTTTCTTTTTTTTTTTTTTAAACATGTGCAGTCTAGTTTATGGTTCATGTATTGAACACATAAACGGTGTTTATGTATTGAAGCGTGGTGTCACTGACGGTGTGTTTTGCTGTCTCTTTCAGGTAAAGTCCTGCCAGGTGTGGACGCACTGAGCAGCGCCTAAACTTCCTGTCAGCCTGCTGTTTGCGTGAATGTGCGAGGACGTGTGTGTGTGTGTGTGTGTGTGTGTGTGTGTGTGTGTGTGTGTGTGTGTGCGTGTCTGTCTGGAGAGGTGGGTACCTGCGTCTGAAACGTAAAAAACAAGAAATTGACCTGCTGACTCAAATGGCTGAAACTCATCAGATTGTTACCGTCGCCTGAATCTGGGTTTAATCTGTCCGTTCAGTCCTGAGATACTTAAGCACCGGCTCGTGTGTGTGTGTGTGTGTGTGTGTGTGTGTGTTGCTGGCTCACTTTTGAATAACCACCCACTTGGAAACATCACCCACATTAAATGTAATGAAACGGTTAATTTGCTGTACGTAGGCTTTCTGTCTTTTAAATCTGGTTGTTCAGACGGAGACGCCGCGTCGACGTCGACTGATCTATTCAGATTTAATAAATCTGCGTGAAAACTGAATTCTGTCACTGTTTCTTCTTTTTATGTTAACGACACAGTAATCGGGCCGTAACTCGTGATACAACGATCTCATAACAGGTTATTATGAAGACGCATCAGTTGGGAGGAATTAACTTAACCACAAATTTGAGGGATTTACTCGTCTTTACTTCATGTCACTTTCGACTTCTACATCTTGGAAGTATACATCATACTTTTTACTTCACTACATTGATCTGACAGCTTTAGTTACTTAAGAAAAAAATAATAGGCCATAATCCCTATTCAACTCTGAACCAGCTTAAAAGACTTATGAAGCTTTCTTGAACATAATATTTTGTATTTTTAAGTAGTAATGTGATTTTTAAAAATGAATAGTTACTAAACCCTAAATGTAACTTTAATAAAGTTCACATCTAATTATTCAACATATTTTGAATTGGATTAATCTCCTCAGGTTTGACACTCAATCGAGGTACATGAGCATTTTTATTCACATCATCATTAGCACATGGAAAACAACAACAACTTCAGTTTAACACAACAAAATTCAGAGTGCAGGCTGATGTTTTCTGATGTCACGTCAGCCGTTTTCATTCACATAATCCGGCTCATCTGTTACAAAAGAAGGTTTATGAATGGTTAAAGGGATCTTTTGAAGTGGCTCCTTTTTTGCAAACAATGTAGCGATTTAAATAATTCCAATAGAAACTTTTTTATTTTTGTATTTTTACTCTTCCTGTAAAACTAAATATGAAGTGTGCTTTAATGTAAACTCGTACCGACCAATAATGACGTAACACCCAAATCTAAGGAGATTCCGTTTACAAATTTAAAATAAATAAAAAACAACAATTTGTACTTTACCCGTCTTCTTTGATTGTTTAGGTTTTATTGATTCTTTTGAGCGAGGATTTTTTTTAAAATTTATTTTTGAAGCCCAATTTTAATTTTAAGCCTGCAATGATCTGTGTAGCCACAATACAGACTCTTGAGGACAAGAATGAACCCACAATATTTGAGCCACGACAGAATAAAATCATGCATTGTATTATATCAGACTTTCAGTTTAAGTTTCAGAAGTTTTTATTACTGTCCACCAGATTGAGCCGTTCGCTCTGTCTCCATTAATGATGCTGTATTATTGAGCAATAATGTGTTTTCTGCAATGCACCAAAAATAATGTTGATGCTAATTGTTTTTTTCTTTTTATAAGTAAATTTTTGTCCTCAAGCTACTTTCTTTTTGGGTTTAAGATGACTAAAACAATAATTGTTTCTAAAATAGTTGCAGATTAAGTTTATTGCACTAAAGACGTAGCTCTGCTTGAGTTGATTCAGTCTGTTTACTTACAAGGGTACAAACATTCTTCCGCTTGAGTAGAGTATCGGTACACAAAACCATAGAATATAATGGAACTTAATGAATAAGTATTATTTATGGCACTCACCATCATTTTGCTCCTGCACAACTTGGTCCAGAAACTCAGAGTTCTCGTAGTCGTCCTCATCTGTTCGGTGAACGTATGAGTTGAACGTCAGAGTCTTAATTATTGTGATATGTAATAAATGTTTACGTCAACGGTTGAACTAACCGTCTTTACTTGATGATGAAGTGTGCATGTTAGCATAGACATCTGGAGTCTGATCAGCATCTACAAGAAAAAGGGGCACATTATGAATGTTAAACTGGAGAATAATTGGTTATGAACTTATTTTCTTGATCTTTTACTTTGTAGTTTTAAAGAGTAAAGTGCAGATGCTCACCAGTTATTCTTGGCCTTTGTTCATTTTCATATATTGAGATTGGGAGTGGAGCTCTACAAGACAATACACAAATATGATGTGTGTATATATATACATACACATTTTGAATGAGAAAATATAGTAAAAATAGCTTTAAAACTTACACATATGTGTGTTCCAAACTTCCTGTTGTGGCTGCAGCAACACAGTAATGACATGTGTGAAAAATACACTTAAAGAGAAATGTATTTATTGTGTTTTGTGCCTGTGAATTTACCATTTGAGATATTTTCATAGTTTGACTGTTCCTCCAATGCAGCTGTAGCAGAGTCATTCAATTTAAACCTCTTGTGGATGAAAGGTGTTAAAGTCTTTGACATGAGAATAAACATAAGAATCTTACCTGTTGAAAAGTCCTCAAACCCCCTTTGTGTTTCACTGAAAAACAAATACATTACAATTAAAAAGACATGGTTCCTTTGCTAAAATGAGAATGTGTTTTTACAATTCTATCTGTGCACAGATCAAACAAAGGAGATCAAACGTTAAGTAGTGAGATGTTTTCAGTGTTTTCGTTTCTTTTGTATTACTTTGAACAGAGCCAGGCTAGCCATTTCCCCCTGTTCCCTGTCTTTATGCTAAGCTAGGCTAACCACGTCTCCAGCTCTGTATGTACAGACATTTGATTAATCTTCTCATCGTATGAAAGAAAGCATAAGGGTATTCCCGTATAAAATGCTGAACCGTTCCTTTAAAGACACTGGCGGCTGCGAGGTGAGCCGATGTCTGTCAGAGTATACGTACACTGCGGTTGACGTGATCTGATTGGCTCTTGTGACTGAAAAATAAAAAACAAGGTGTCAAAGGTCAGTTAAATACAGAGATAGAAGTAGTCTGAAAAGTAACTCAAGCTGTCAGACAAATGTAGTGCAGTGAAAACTAAAATTGTTCTCTAATAATTTAGTAAAGCACAAGTACCTTGAATTTGAACTTAAACATGTACTGTAAAATGTATAATGAGTAATGAATATGAATAATCCCTCACTTGCCTGTTTTTGATCGCGTCACAGCAAACACACTTCCCCCGCGTTGGCTGTCGGGATATATTTTATGAAAGAATTCAAATTATATATCAAATTGTTAACAAAACAATTCAATACAATGCTGCCATGTGACTGATAGGAGTTTAACATGGATGTATCAAGAGGAAAAAGATGTGTTACCTGTATAAGATTCTATATGTTCTATCAATTCAATACATTTTCCATAACTTGGACCGCATCTTCATTTTATCTTTAGCCTCCATTGACTTTTTGGGTAATAATTTCCCTTAAATTTCTCTTCCAATGCTATTGGATTCATCTGGAAAAAGTCGATAGAAAGGTCGACCAACGTGAAACAAATACAAACACTCACAACATCTGCGGGTTGTATATTTGATGCTCCTCGTGTATGACCTCTGCAAGAAATACAAAGCAGACGAAACGTTGACGTGCGATACTTTCAACATCAGTGTTATTCAACACTTTGATCAAATCTGCTTTCTGAAGACGGACGTGTGTGAAGTTACTGTAAACAAACGGGACTGATGTTGCTTGGTGCACTTTTGCAAATTAAAAGAAGCTAAAATTAGAAACTGGAAAATATTTTTGCGGGCGTTCCATTTGAAGCGCCTCAGGGCCTCGGTAACTAGTCAGAGCATTAAGTGTGTTTCCATCCGCCTGTTCTCATGTGCATTTTCAGTTTGCATATAAATAGAAACCCTCAATGGAAATTAAATAGTGGGCAGAAAGTGTTTACGCTTGGCTGAGGTGGAAAAGTTGGTAAAAGCGCAACAGAAACAGACTTATAAAGACAAATAAATGATGACTTACAGTTCAAGCCAGCTAGTGGAGGAATATAACTACAACATTACATTTAATATTACACTAACATGGTGTTTTTTCCAGGAGAGTCGTGAGTGTGTTAGTTATTCATCTATTTATGTTATAGATGGGGCCATTTATTTCTATTAAAATCTTTTAAATTGCCACTTTAAACACAAGTAATTCGACTTAGTTTCATTCCACTGCAGGTAAAACCTCCGTCGACCCACTTTGCTCTTCCTGTCTTCAACGTGGAGGCAGCGAACGCCCCCAAAATGTCGATAATATACAGAGGACATATCTAACTCGAGCACAGATTGAAAAAGTATTCACAAAAAAAAGGGGGAAAAGTCCCCAAAATGTGCCTGTAAATACAGTTAAAAGAGCCCAGTATTACACACACACACACACACACACTCTGGCCTCTGATATAAATGAACTTACTGGATTTCTTTTTGCATCGCAGGCAGAGAACAGACAGCAGACTCAACCACATCACTGACACAACAGTCAGGACTGCAGCCAGCAGACTGGAGTTCCCTATCATACCTAAAAGACACAGAAGAAGAACAAATAAAAACTGACTATGATGTGACCTCAAAGTAGACTAACTTCAGCTGCCGTCTACAGGTCAACCATCAACCGTCATTCCCCGTCATGGTTGAAGTAGCCGTGGTTTTCCTGTTCCACAGGATGTGGTTGTCCAAAACAAAACTGAAACGCCCCTTTTGTATACGAGACTTGTGAAGTTTTTTATTTAACAGTGTAGCCATTCTTCTGACTTAATTATTCTGCAAATCTTGGATTATTTTTTATTTTGTGATTGCCGTTGGCTCCTGCTCTCCACCGTTGCCGCCTGGACAATCCTGGACAATCCTGGACAACTGGCGTTGGCTGGCTAGCCGACAGTCTCTTACTGGCTGGTTCCACTATTTTAGTTTGTCTGTTCTGCTTTATTTTGTATTTGTAATTTTCTATTCCTCTATTGTGTTCATTGCCTAGAATTGTCTCCTTTGCCTGTTTTTAAAGGTGCTATATAAATAAATGTATTATTATTATTATTATTATTATTATTATTATGTTTTTATCACTTCCATATGGAAGCCCTGAGAGTAAATAAGAAATTAAATGTGGTCATCTGTTTTTTTCTCTCCTGTGTAGATAACTTAAGGAAAATATTGTCAGGATAATTTGACTAATTTTACTTTTCTTTCACCTGTGAAAATGGGTTAAAAAGGTTTTGGCTGGTGTTTTTGTTGTTGTTGTCGGGATACTTTTTCTAATTCTTTGTTGTTGTACTCATTTCTGATGAGTTTTAATTTCTCCACACACTCTAAACAAAAGCAACATATATTGTGTTTTAGGAAGTTAAAACTCACCTGGAAGAAAACATGAATGCATTTAGTCCAATAGAGCGTGTAGAGGTAAACATCAGCCTCTTGTGGCCAAAATGAAGAAAATAAATCACATGACTATGTTTTCCCATGTGTTTTAAGGAATCATTTAAAGATCTTAGATTATCCTTGCAAAACGTTGTTCACCTGTTCTTCAGTCACAAACCGTAAAGAAAATGTGTCACTTACCTCTCAGGGCGTACCAACACGTGAGAGCATTTTAATGTTGTAGTTTGTCAATGTGGAGCATATTTAATACCAGATAGGTGAACTAGATTAATAGTATAGTATTAAATCATATTATACAAGGATATCATGTATTTATTTGTAAAAACTAAGAGTAACAAGTGACTGTATTGGTGTATAAAGTACAACATTTCCCTCCGAAATGCTGTGAAGATGAAGTATAATGTAGAAGAAAATGGAGATACCCAAGTAAAGTACAAGTATCTCAAAATGTATCTTAAGTACAGTAGTTGAGGTTTCAGTGAAATCAGAAAGTAGTACAGAATTTAATGTATTTTAGTATTAAGTATTGAGAAAATATATGCAGTACATACCACACTATAAAAACTACGACTACAAGTAAAAGTCCTGCATTCATTATTTTACTGAGGTTAAAGTACACCAAGTGTTGGCATCAAAACGTACTTGAAGTACAAGTCATAAGGCAACAGAATGCTCCCTTTCATGTAATCTTATATGAACTATTCTGATGTATATAAGTTATTACTCAAGTGCAAAAACATAAGAATTACAGGCAAAAGTACTCCAGTCAAACACACACATTTTAAGATAATATTAAACAATCAAATGTGAGGCTTTAATTCAGTCAACGGGCATATTTCCGACATGTTTGCTGTGTTTTACCTTCAGTCGTCCGGCCGCCTTCATTCTTCAGACAATAGCAGCAGCACAAGCTGTTCTTCCTCTTTCAACAGCTCCCCACATCCGTCAAACTCGAGACAGAGGAGATCTGCATTCTCTGTGCGGTCAGAAGATTTGGCACAAAAACATCAACGTGGTCGTTGTTGCATTTGTAGCGCCCCATAGAGGTCGAGTTCAATGACACTTTTAAATTATGTTTTAAGTACTCTTGTGTACATATCCTGCAAATTGTGTCATGATTGGCCCAACGGTTGTTGACTTTGGTCTGGTTATTTGCTGAGCCACGTCCTTTTGAAGTTTATCGGTCGATATTTTGAAAACTAAAAAAGATGACAACAAGCTTTTGATACGTTTTGATAACCGTCGTCCAACAATGATCCACAGAAAATATCAGAGCAATCAGAGTCGGGGTTTAGGAGAAGATGTCAAACACGTGTATTACAAAAAAATTAAAAATGGCGGAAAATCTAATCAGGCGAACATAAGTGCATCTTGAGGCTCTTTTTTTTTACAGATGGAGCTGGACACCTCCTCTTGTCCTTCCTCTCAAATATAGAACCTCAGCCTGCTCTGATCATAGATTGAATTTAAAAAGTAGCTGGTAACTAAAGCTCTCTAAACCTCTGAGATGTAATGAAGTAGAAAGTAGCGTAAGAGGAAAATACTCAAGTGACATACGCGTTTCTCAGAATAAATGTGGTAAAGTAAAAACATGTATAAGTATAGTAGCCTCTATAAGTAGTTTTCCTCAAAACTTACAGTAACTTTACATGAAAAAAGGCCATTATTTATATATATATATATATATATATATATTAATATTTATATCATTAAATATATATATATATATATTAATATAAAATACTATTAAATGTCCCCGTACAACCGTGAAGTGTTTATATTTTACGTTTAAAAAAAAAAAATATATATATATACATCTCATCGTGTATTACAATTCCACGCGGTCCAAGCGCGCTCCTTGACGTGATGACGTCACAGTACGTATCAGCGGAGAGACTGACAGCACGGAGCACACGACCAGGCCAGAGCGCGGATAGGCCGCGAGTCTCTGCTCGAGCGCAGTTTGGACCGTTAACCCCGAAAACAATATGGACCTTGTAGTTCTTTCATTTTCAATTACCGAAAGCGGAACGTCTCCACTTCCGCTCTGAAAGCGGGGGCATGTTCGGTTCCTGCAGCTGCTCGCGCCGCACCCTCCGGTGTTGTTGTTGTTGTTGTTGTTGTTGATTGTTGTAGTGTTACTAAAAGAGTCACGCGCCGTGGCTCCTACTGCCGTTATCCCTGCCCTGATTTTGGTGCCGCGGCCCGACAGTTGGCTCGTCGCGCGCATGCAGCAGAATGGCTCGAGCGGTTCCAACGGTTCTGAGGGCTGCGGCGGCGCGAGGGACCGCCAGGCTCTGTCCTTCAGCCCGCTGCCCGCCGCCACGACGCGAGTCAGGCGGTTCATTCAGGAGAGACGGACGCTGCCTCTACCCAGAGTGATGGTGGTATTCTCGGCCGCGGGTGACACCGAGAAACCGGGCGATGCGATGTCAAGCTCGGACTCCGCTGTGGAGGATGACTTCCGAAAGCCGGCCTCCCCGGCAAAGAGCTTCGCCCTCAGCAAGCCGCTCCGCTCCTCGCTCAACACGCCGGAGCAGGAGGTAGGGCAGGCCGCGTTACCAGACCGTTATACCGGGGTAAAATCACGTTCAACTGGCACACGAACATGACAACTACACCGACTTGATATGTAGCTTAACACATTAAAGGATTCAGTTATTAATCCCCAGTGGTGGAAGAAGTAAAAATACTCTGATACAAATAATAAAAAAATTTAATAAATCTCAATCCATAATAATACACCTTTTATTTGCAGATGAATATATTGTATTAATAATATAAACCTGCTACGTAACTAACGTTATAAAAGGATTGTAGTACAGTCTGACGTATGTGTATAGTAGTGCAGTAGAAGTAACGGTATTCTGTAGCAGAAAATGAAAAGTACCTCAAAATTATACTTTACAAAGGACTGTCAGGTGTACTAATAAACAAAACTCAGACTTAATCTGTGGGCGTTTCTATACTTTTCTACTTTTTCAATATCTAAAATGCAGAAAACACACAATAATAACAATGTTGTATAGCAATAAGGTATTACAATGTTTTTCAAGCAAACTTGAGCAAGTATTCTCATGTCCACCCTTGGTAAACTGCACACAAGCCTTGTTAGTCAATAAATAACAGCTGTTGTCTACAACACCATAAACGTTTTAAAAATAAAGAAAGTACAAATACACTCTGTATAAGTATTCACACGGCTGTTGTAATTATGCACAAAACATAATATTGACTGTCTATGGCTATTAATACAGGGGTCAGAGGTCGGTTGAGCTGACTGGGCCCTGTCATGATTGGCTGTCAGGTGTGTCACATGACTTGAGTTAATGAGTGACCATGTGATACAGCAGAATAATCCTCTTATTTCTGTGGTAGTGTGTGACAGTGAAGCCAAAAACAGGGTTATTCACAGCTCTTTGTATATAATCCAGAGAGGTGTTAAATTAGCATTTATTTTTAAATTCAATTTGGTCTGATGATCGACTGGATGCTACTTTAAACCTATGTAGGTCCTAGTAGGCATATTATACATTAACTCCTATAATGTAATGCAGTACAAGTCAATACACAAGGAGGACACACAGACACAGCAACAATGTAAAGAACATGTTCTAAAAGTATACCTAATAAAGTAAGCAGCTTTATAAAAAATATAAACAAAAGTCACTTTTTTTAATGGATTATATTATTGTAAAATTGACAGATATTACCTTAGTAATGCTAGAAATTATTATCTGCATTGTACCTTTTTTTCATCTATGTACAGTTTATCTTTGAGTTGCTGGTAACGATGTAATACAGGCTAGGAATGAATGCATTTAACCAACACAGTTCTGCATGTTCAAAAAGTATCAAGTCTTTTAAAGTCTTTAAACTTAAACCATACATAAACCTACCTTTTATAAGTCTAATATCCTAAAATAAAATAAATTAAGAAAAATACAATTACAAACACAAAACTGCTCGGACCACACATCTTTTAAACTGTTTTAAATGTGTGATTGTACATTAATTGTCACGTTTACCTCGTTGACCACTTTATTAAATACAACTGTGCACAAGATTCTCTCTCCTTACAGGGAGATTATTATTTGTTGAAAATATTCAGTAGTTAAGAACCCTCTTATAGGTATTTGTTTATTGTCAAATAACCTCTTTTGTACCTCCTTTCTCCATCTAAATATGTAATATTGTACATTTGTTTGAATCACACTTTTATGTCTTCTTGTGGTTTTTTATGGTGTGAAACCAACATTACAGTTTCACTTTTCTTTCCATATTTTCTCTAGTTTCCAGAGGTCATCTCTCTGAATGTTGGGGGCACGTACTTCACCACACGCCTGTCCACTCTGCGGCGGTACGAGGACACGATGTTGGCCGCCATGTTCAGCGGGCGTCACTACATCCCACGTGATGCTGAGGGACGCTACTTCATCGATCGGGATGGAACATATTTTGCGTGAGTTGCGCTGTGTGTGAGATAGTTTTAGACCAACGAGCTGAAATATCCAATATGAATAGTGGATTATGCTATTGATTCAATCGACATTAATGTACAATCACGCTGCGAGGACTTCTCTATATTTCATGCTGTTGAGTTGTAGGAAGAATTTATTTTTTAATAAAGGATTTGTTTTGTACATGGTGAACAAAACGCTGTTGGTTCAACCAGACTGACAATCGAAAAAGCAGAACGAGACAAAGATCCCTCTGAGCAACAGGTGAATAAGAATAGAAGAAATCACCACTCGTGGGTAAAATCCAATAAAATGTGTGTGATTTAAATAGAACAGGTTCCTGTTTCAGGGTCACGTGCACAACGACGATAACAAGCTGGAATATTAATAGGCAACGTGTTGCTTTAGCAAAGCTCTTCAAACTTCACAATAGAAATAGAAATATTTTAACTGGATATAAGCTAAATAAACTGGACTCTCGAATCACATTTTTTAAATCTCACCACTGAGTAGAAGGCCCAAAGAAAAACTGACAGACTCAATATTTAGAGCCCAATTGCACCGTCTTGGTTCAATAATCATCAAGGGTCACTTGAATTCAAAACCCAATGTTAGAATAATTAAATTATTCATCTTTTGGGGCCAAAACTATTCTAAATACAACAATTGGCATCTGAATTATACTGGTGTTTTTACATCTAGTAAAATAGACATTAAAGGAAAGAAGAACAATATCAATATAACAGCTGATTCCAAACTTTTTCAACAGTAGCGTAACACATTTATTGACCTGTTCATGGAGCAGTTGCAATAGTATTTTCTCACCAGTATGTGCGAGAGAAAGTTGAGTATAATAAAAGTTCACACTGCAATCTGAACGAGTTTCTTAAAGCCGCAGACGGCAGCTCATTATTTTCTGACAGGCATCTGTGAGTCTCTCTGGCTTCTGTTAGGGCTGTAAACTTATTTACATATCTATTTCTGTGCTTGTTTGTTGATACGTACGCCTGCACCGGATACTTACAATAGCCTTCAGTTACACTGTGGTGTCAATCTGCATTGACAACGGGTCGGAAAGCCAGAGGAAACTGGCAAACGGAAATAAATGTGCGGCTAATTAACAATATTGAGCTGTGTGCATTGCCTCGTTAGCCATCTCAGCTGCTGCTATCGACAGATCTTCACTGAGATTTGTACTTTCACAAAACTTTTTGTCATAAAATATTTTTTTATTTTTTTTACCATTGAGACTTTTTGTTTTTACCACTGAGAGCTTATTTTTAATGATTATAAAACAAGAAAGAGTAGATTTCCTCAGGCACCCACAAACTGCTCCTGCACTATTTACACATATTTGTACACTCTCATTTACATGTATACTTTTCTTCATCTCTCATTAATATTTATACTTTTCTATTTCGCCTATTGCACGACATGTTTGCATCTTGTTTTTGTACTTTGCATCTTTTATGTGTTGCGTCATTCATTGACCGGGAGAAACACTATTTTGTTTCTCCGTGTACTGAACTGTATACAGATGGATGACACTCTCTTATCTCATCTTAAACAATTAACATGAAGTACAGACATAAAAAGAGAATAGCGTGTCTTTTTTGTGAGAATATTTTTATTTTGTGGCTACATGTTGGGATGTAACTGTAACACAAACATGCTTTTTAAAAACATTACCCAGCATAGCTTTAAGAGATGTCCCAAATGGTTACAGTTCATCCTGAGGGAACGTGACTGTCGGAACCAAATTTCATGGCAATCTATCCAATAGCTGTCGAGGCATTTCACTCAAAACCACAAACGTCACGTGACGCTCGCGGAAAAAAGTCAGAGGACCCACCGCGGTCAGTCGGCATCATCGTCTGGGGAACATCAACGTCTGTGCAACATTTTATAAAGTATTTAGGTCTATAGCCTGGACTAAAGTGGGCTGCTAGTTTTGCTAAAAGGCAAAAAGCAAATCGCTTTAAATATGAATGTGATACGTCAAGACGTATTACTTATGTAAGCAGTAGGTTGAGTTGAGGTCAGTTCTGTATGAATGTGTCTGTGCAAGGGATGAATTATTTATAAACAAAGAGCTAGCAGAATGAGACATGGACGGTATGTAGTTATATAAAGTACTACCACCCAGACACTCAGAAGGAGCCTTTTCATGTGGCACAAAAACACCGGTGTTTAAAGCCAACCTTGTGTTTTTGTGGCTATTGTCTTTGCTGAAAAATAAATCTTCTTCCAAGATGCTGCTGTTTTTGTTCTCTGCAACAGCTTTCTTTTCCTCCAGGAGTTCTCTGTATTTTTCTGCATTCATATTTTTCCTTCTCTGTTTACAAGCCCCTCTAGGTTCTGCAGCAATTACGCAGAAAAAAAAAAAAAACTACTTTATTGGCTAAGTATGTTACTGCATTAACGGAGATTAAATGGCCAAATTTATTCATTACAATTTAATTAGTTTTAGCGCCAAAAGAAGAAGAAAAAATGAAAGAGAATCCTGTTGTAACTTGGATTTGGTTATTTGTTTTCCAGTCTTGAAAAGCGTAAGTGACCCTCGATGTCCCACGTAGAAAACCACAAGGGTGCAACTGGGCCCTAAATATGGAGTTAGTCTGTCTTTCTTTGGGTTTACTAAGTGGTTAGATTGAAGAGGTTTGTTCAGCTGATATTCCAGTAGCGCTAACTCTACACTAACATACTTTTATCGTGATGTTTATTGTGCACTTGTGCCTGAAACGGGAAGCTGTTCCAATATATATATATCGGCACACATTTTTTATGCGAAGCTTCCCGTTTCTTTCACCGTTTTCTCCGATACCCGACGCTAACAGCGATCCACGACAAATTAAACGGAGTCGAGCCCGAACCATGCAGTGGAAATGAGGCATTTGTCTCTTTCTGCGCTCCAGTTGTCAGTCGGGTTGAACTATTGTGCAGCGTTCTGTTGTAAAAAAAAGGACTTTCTACAACCTAAAAGCATGAACGTTCACTCTGAAATATAAAGTAGTCCTCTCAAGACATCTGACTGGAGCCAAGCAAGCTTTTGTGGCAGGATTTTACAAACCTTCCAACCTTAGTGTTTGTGTATCAACAACAGCCCTCTGACATCAGAGCAGAGTTCCTCAAAGTCGGATTCACCAGGTCGGAAAACATAGTTTGAACGGGATTTGTTCCTCTTTCCATTTTGAAGGGACATCCTGAACTTCTTGCGAGAAGGGGAGCTTCCTCACAGGGACCGGGTGCGAGCGGTGCACAGAGAGGCTCAGTACTACGCCATCGGCCCGCTGCTGGACAGCCTGGAGGACACTCAGCCGCTCACCGGGGAGAAGGTTCGGCAGGCTTTCCTGGACCTGATGCCCTACTACAGAGGTACCTGGAGTGCCACGTGCTGGAGAATGAGCACGCATGTGAATGTTAAAGGCGGAGAATGACGATTTCACAGTCTCATGTGGCATTAGCCCCATTCCCATTTGCCTGTATTGGTTTACATTTTTGGCAAATTTGGCGAATTAGCTAATTTGCCATTTCTGAGACAGGACTACTTTTTGAGATTCATCAAATGCAATTTTCTTGTCGGATTCTTTTATTTTTTTATTATTTTTTTATATAAGTCTGGCCTGACGGCATACACAAACATTTTTGTAAAAAACATTTTGTAACACGGAACAACATGGAGAACTGAATACAATTGTATGTTCATCAGAAAACATTGATAACTTAACTTAATAGTTCTGTAGTTGTGAGGAGCGTCTTTTTAAACAGCGTTCACTCTCGTTGGTTGTCGGAGATATCGATATCATCGTAAGTCACGCTGAGCCCGAAAATAAGGTCGTTCATGTCTTGAGTTTTCAGATTTGACTGCAAATATTCGGTCCAGGACTTTGGTTCTCTGAAACAATTACAGTCTCATTAGCCAAATCTAGACCATTTAAAGTCTACATCTTCACGTGTGGGGAACACAGGATCAGCCATTCAGAATTCCTCGTGATAATTGAACAATGGACAAAGAGCGGTAACGTAATCAATTTAATTGTGTTGTTGATGCAGAGACGACAAAATGTAGAGAGGACAGAAATGCAAAATGCCATGACAACAAACTGATGTTAATTTTGTCAGCAGCACCTGATTGGTCTGAAGAGAGGAGTCCTCGTACAAGGGGAATGATATAAATAAGTGATGTAAATTCATTAATTCATTCCAAATTAAACACAAGAGAAAGCTCCAGACTGTATATGCAAACACAGACCCGGGTGGCTCACAGCTACAGTACATAATACACACAGACGCTGCTCTGTTTAGAGATGTTTAACATATTTGTACAATTTTATTCAAATCAGGAGAAATACAACAAAATTAGGCTTTTTGTTCAAATAAATCGCGTTCTTTGCTGAGCGTCATCAAAAACACGACTGGGTCGATATAGAACGCGTCATTTATTCAACCGTTTTGTTTTCCATTTTCAGAAAATCTGGAGCACATTGTGGAAATCGCCAAGCTGAGGGCGATGCAGAAGAAGGCGCGCTTTGCCAAGTTGAAGATCTGCGTCTACAAGGAGGAGATGCCCATCACGCCGTACGAGCGTCCCCTTTTTAACTCTCTGCGCTTCGAGCGCTCGGACAGCGAGGCCAAGCTCTTCGAGCACCACTGCGAGGTGGACGTTTCCTTCGGACCCTGGGAGGCGGTGGCGGACGTTTACGACCTGCTGCACTGCATCGTCAGCGACCTGGACGAGCGCGGCATCACCGCCGAGCAGCAGTGCATCGGCGTCTGCGACAAGCACCTCATCAACCATTACTACTGCAAGAGGCCCATCTACGAGTTCAAGATCACGTGGTGGTGAAGCTGGGAGGGGGAGGCGGTCGGGGGCCCCACGGGGACCTAAAAGCAAAAGGACGGATGTTCCTTTTTTTACTCCAACTCGACCAATATTGGTTTTTGTATTGCCAATATTTTGTGCTAGTGTCTTAAATGTGAGCCTTTAAATCGTGCTTCAACATATAGGTATTCGGTTTCCCCCGCGATATTTTTTATTTTATTTTTCAAAATGAATAACACAAACTAAACTCAGTTGCTAGTTTATTAAGAACACCTATAATGCCGTCTTAATACAAACAGCATTAACAAAACCTCATGAAGGGAGATTTATTGCAGGACTGTTGTATTAGACTGCATTAGTTTGCCTAATAAACCGGTAACTCAGTGTCAATACCAAAGCAATACTACTACTACTTTAAAGAGTAACATAGCAACACTTAAACGCCCGTCTTTTGCTGCCCTCCAGTGATGTAACATCTCATCTTGATGCACATAAAGGTGTTCTCCGGGACCTCGTGACATCACTGTTGGGTGCTGTTACAGGTGTGTCAAAAACACACTTCTGACCACACCCAACAGTTAGGAGGAACTTTCCAAACGACGGCAAAAAAAGGTTACACAAATGTCCTGTGCAGCATCATCCAAGTCTTGTATCCATTCATAAACTAACGTAAATCCAAACAAAAGTATTTTTGCTATGATATTGCTCACCAAACCATTTTTTTTGGGGGGGGGAAGGTTTTTTTTTATCCTCCTCTGAAATGCTTCGGATAATGCTGCACGTTTTATAACCCTTTTTGACGTCTTTTGGGCAGCTTCTGTTTGCACTGATATGCTTTTGTGAGTGCTATATACAATCAGGCTGCTTTTGGGTGAACTATTTACTTGGGCGTTACTCTTCAACCGTAAATCATGATATTAAGGGTACATTTTGAGTTTTGGTCGCACCCGTAGTCCAGCACAGTCACTGTAGTTACATGCAAGTTGAAGGAAAAACACAGTAAATATAAAATAAGCTTCGAGTCGCAGCACCGTGTGAAAGGCCCGGGGGCCGTTATGCAGCTTCTTTACACAGCTCTGTTTTTGACAACTGAAGCTTGGACGACATGTTTGTCGTCTGACGGAACAAATTTGTTTTAATTGTTATTCAGTAGCTTCGGCAAACAGCAGCCGCTGTGGTCATAAATAAGAAAACATTTGTAATTGTGCTTAAATGTAGGTATCTATTTAGTTCAAAGACTACGTATTGTTGGTCATACATATTTAGATGGATCACAGAACTTTTAATTTGGAAGAGAAAAGACTTTTACTCTTTCAAACATCACGTAGTCCTTTAACTTTGACCCAAAAGGTGTCTTTTTAGACATCAAATCTATTTTTTTTCTATTTCCACCTTGCTTGCGTCAAGCTACAGAGACTGTTTGTTGGAGTTCTTCGGCTGAACATATCCAGTTGTGGACACATTGACGAAGGATTGTGCAAGAGATCTCCAGCCTGAGATGATCAGTAGTGGGACCCGTGACCGTTTATCTAATTTAAGAGTAAATCCTACCCATTGTTCTAACTATATTATTATAAAGTTTTATTTATTACCTTACGTTTATCCTTGTTTTGCCCTAACCTGGATCTGTATGTGATTGGGTTCAGAACCGTCTCACCACATTTCCAGAGCAAAGAAATGACCATTATAGTAAATATTGAATATTGTAAGT
Organism: Cyclopterus lumpus; assembly: GCF_009769545.1. Classification (NCBI taxonomy): domain Eukaryota; kingdom Metazoa; phylum Chordata; class Actinopteri; order Perciformes; family Cyclopteridae; genus Cyclopterus; species Cyclopterus lumpus. The sequence continues at coordinate 5,442,409 of NC_046979.1, read as the reverse complement.
AAGTGAAGCCTGAATACAAATCTGTATTTTTTAGTGAATAAGTTGTATTTCAGGATGCAGATTAACTGTTTAACCTGTTCCTTTTTTTGGGGGGGGGGGGATAAACAGAGAGTATATTTTAATTATGCAACCTCCTGAGGAGCTTTTTTTTAAAGATGTGAGAAATGTTCGGGTGGTATCCGTTTTGTCGGTCTTCACATTTTTCTCGTTTTACTCAAAGCTGCCGGCGAATTGACGGTTGCGGAAGTTTTTGCACAGTGATGTAAAATTTGCAGATGAAATACAACAAAAATGTCTAATATTTATTATTGTCACTGTCACAGAGCATCAATAATTATTATTTATCGTCAACTTCATTCCACCTTTTAAGTTACATGTTTTTTCCTACTGTACTTGATGGTGAAGTCGAAGCACTTTGTGATTGTAACCAGTTTATGATTTTGTTTTACCTCAAGTGAAAATAATAGCGCGGTACATCTATGACATGCTTATTTTGTTGCGGGAGAGATGCAACACTGGTAATCTTTGTTTACACTTTTATGTTTGCGCTCTTGTTATATTGTTATTTATCTGTTCTCGTTAGCTTCTAGGAAGCTACACTTCTATTGTATTTTTTGGGTTCAGTTTGTTTGCTGTGAAAAAGAAATGTGTTATTTTTATTATTTAAGGTCAAAGTAAAAAAGAAAAAAACTTTTAAATGCTTTTACAATGTGCCCTTTTCATTTATAAAAAGCATCTGGAATTCTTTTCACGGGTTTTTACTGTGAAATAACCAGAGGAAGCGAAAAAGTAATCAATGAAAAAGACCAGAAGCTTGAAGAGGATGTCGGCCAGAAGCAGTGGTGGATGAACTTCAATCTTTTACTCAAGTAAAACCAGTAACACCACAGTGTAGAACAACTACAATTCCATCCATCCATCCATCCATTATCACCCGCTTATCCGGGGTCGGGTCGCGGTGGCAGCAGGTTCAGCAGGCCGACCCAGGCCTCCCTCTCACCCGCAGCACTTTCCAGCTCATTCTGGGGGATCCCGAGGCGTTCCAAGGCCAGCCGGGAGATATAATCCCTACAGCGTGTCCTCGGTCTTCCCTGGGGCCCATACCAGTTGGACGTGCCCGGAAAACCTCTAATGGGAGGCGTCCAGGAGGCATCCTGACTAGATGCCCGAACCACCTCAGCTGACTCCTTTCGACACGAAGGAGCAGCGACTCGACTCCAAGCTCCCCCCTGATGTCCGAGCTCCTTATATATATATATATATACGTATATATTACATCAAGTCAGAGGTCATCGCTCTATCCTCTGACTTTTTCTCCATCATGACCATGAGTTCACAACTTCAGTTTGACGTTACTACTGTATTCATTTTGCGCCACAAAAACGATAGCAATGTTATTATTTAGCTCAAAGTGCAGCCTCAAAGAGCTGCTAGCATGTTTGTTTGTTCCCGTAGATCTTGATCCCAAGAGACTTCTTAAATTAACACAACTTAATAAATTGTACTAACCAACAGGTGAAGTCAATGGTTAGATGTTACGTTAATGGCTCGAGGTTTACCACTGGTGTGAACTGGAGATCAGCACCACGGAGAGCTCCAACACAGTCTGAACCCTTAAAGGTGGTAATCTTGAGCCCGGTGTTGGCAACTCTTTTCCAAGTGAAGTAGTCAAATCTGACAAGAAAGTCGCCAAGTCTAAAGCCACGCCCACAAAATGATCATTATAAATGTAAACAATTCAATTCAGTTTATTTTGTATAGCCCAATATCACAAATTACAAATTTGCCTCAGAGGGCTTTACAATCTGTACACATAAGACATCCCTGTCCCAGGACCTCACATCGAATCAGGAAAAAATCCCCAAAAATAACCTTTGACAGGGAAAAAAGGGAAGAAACCTTCAGGAGAGCAACAGAGGAGGATCCCTCTCCCCGGATGGACTGACGCAATAGATGTCATGTGTACAGATGAACAGAGTTACAGAGTTACAACACATTTAATGAACATGACAGAAATGTATGAATAATTAGTAGGCTTGGACCACGATCCAGATTTCCATAATCCATGAAACAGAAGGAGAAAGAGGGGGGGGGTCAGCAGGGCCATGGCAGGAGGCAGGGTTAGTAATGTGCAATGGAGAGATGTACAAAATAAAACAATAAAACATATATACAGTATATATATATATATATATATATATATATATATATATATATATATTATATACATGTTGTTGAAGATTACCAACCCTGCCTTTAACTTAAAGTATAGTAAAAGTATTTAGTTACTTTTCAGCACTGCCTGCTTGTACACACTGTATTCTCTCTTCCCACCACACACGTCTCCGCCCCTCTCTCTCTCTCTCTCTCTCTCTCTCTCTCTCTCTCTCTCTCTCTCAGTGTTCTCCTAAGTCTCTCTCCCATTTGAGGGGTGGAGGCTGACCGCTCGATGTCTTTTTCTGTGTTGAGGATGTAGGAAAGAGGGAATTAGTGGCTATTCTCCAGTCGAATTTCGTAGAGAGAGAGAGAGAGACTTGATCATCACGTCCTATAAACCAGAGTTGGGACATTTTCTTCATGGGATCAAACCGGCTTTAAAAATGACTCGGGGATTGAATCTGCTGCGCCAGGTATTAATGCACCTTTCCTTCCTATTCCTGGTGGCGATACTGGTGATAGCTTGTAATGTAATCATGTGTTATCGGTTACATTGGGGATGGGGGGGGGGGGGGAGTTACATAACAGCGCGACCCGAATCAGAGATTAATTAAGAATGATTACACGCATGAACTATTAATTGTGGGCTATAAGCAGGCTGTTTGTTTGTTTTCTTTCCATATTCTTCTTCCTGTTGATGTGATGGAGGAAAAAATAAGCAGCTATGGTTATAGATTGAAGAAGACTGGAAGAAGGTGTTTTAGAGAGAGAGAGAGAGAGAGAGAGAGAGAGAGAGAGAGAGAGAGAGAGAGAGAGAGAGAGATAAGGAAATGTTCCGGGCTGTAAGAGCCCGCAGGCCCCGCCGGCCCTCACATCACCAGAAACGAGCCACACTGGTGCATTTAAAGAAAGGAAAACATTACATTAAAATGATTGCCTGTATCACCCCCGTCTCCATGACAACGGGTGATCTCCAGCCTGTTAGTTTGCTCTCTCGCTTCCTCGCACCTGATCGCAGAACCCCCCCCCCCCCCCCCCCCCCCCCCCCCCCCCCCCCATATTATGCTCATTATGAGCAGGTAAATACACAGGTGATCTCCAAAAGGCTTTCAAGGTGGGACCACTTTGTTCGGTAGTTATCCTCTAACCAGCTAAATCAGGTCATCTTTCAAATAAATGTAAAAAAAAAATTTAAAAGCCTAATATATGATAGATATACGAGTGTAAGTGTGTAGGTGTAGTCAGGAAAATATAGATAGATAGATACTTTATTAATCCCCAAGGGGAAATTTGTTGTCATATTATATAAATGTAATATGCAGGATTCTTTTTTTTTATGATTCAAAATATATTAAACTTATTAAGAATAAAAGCAGCAAATCTTCACACTTCAAGAAGCTGAATAAAAGAAATATTTCAAATGTTTGCACAAAATAAATACTTAAGTAGTTATCTAATTATTTCCCCAATTTATTTTTCCGTCAATCAACTAATTGATTAATTGACTGTTGGCTGTACATGAATAAACTGTTGAGTAGTAACAAAACATAATATTTTATAAACTCTTTACATGGTTTTTATGCAAACATCTTATTCTGTAAAGTAGCTATACAGCTGTCAGATAAATGCAGTAAAAAGTCCAATATTTCCCTCTGAGAGGAGTGGAGTTGAAGTAGAAAGTGCTCAAGTAAAGTACAAGTTACATAACATATTGCTACAGTACATAATCCAATATTTCTGCTGTCTTCTTACTGATACTTACATTACATAATACATACGTACTTCTAGTGAGGCACATTGAAATGTAAGTTGTAGCTCCGTCATGCTCCACAAACATCGACCATGTATGCAAAAGGTTGTATCAGAATAGAATGGAGTGACATCAAATTAAAAACAATATATGCCGTTATGTATGTGTAATCATTTTAATAATATGCCATTAAAATTAAAAGCCGGCGCTGATAGACTTTTAATGTGAAACGAACCCACACTTTTCCTGTTAAAGGGGCACCCAAATCACTCAAAAATATGCTCTGACTTACCCTTAGTGTGTTTCAGTTTCCCTTTTAGTTTATGTGTACATGTAATGTGGGGGAACTGGTCCTTCAAGCTTACATGATTTGGGATAATTGGGCTCAATGCACCATAATGATGAACAGCAATACATTGTTTAATATCAAACACAGTCGCTAATTGTGCCGTATTTTTTACAATCAGTTGTTAAATGCGGCCGGTTTGGATCCATCTGACGACCATGTTAGTAAAAGAAATACAATAAGATGTATGATTTTTTTTTGAGACGTCCATGCTCCCTGTTCCCGGCTGTTGGTGCGTGCCTAAAAATAGCACGTGTCCCCACGAGGCCTCCGATCGATTTTGTATCCCCGTCTGGATATAGCTACCTGGTTAACAGCCTCCTACACACAGCAGCGACGAATCGTAAATCAATATACACGAACGAGCGTCTCCCCGATCGATAGACTTTCCTCAGAGTTCACCCTGTGTGCTCCACATCTTGTTGCAGGCCGAGTACATTTTTCAGCATTCATTGGTTGAAACGGGCCTTTTCAAATTGCACGACATAAACATTCAAAATGGGGCCCCTTTGTATTTACTTATGGTCAACAAAAAAAAAAGAAGGATACGGATATAGAAAACCACGACGTGTTTCTCACCACCAATCAAATGTACGTCCTCTTGTAGTTCTTTTTATGGTCTCCACCATTTCCTCTGGGAAATATCTGGCTCTTTAGCTGCTAAACGCTCCATTGTTTTCACCAGCTAATCTCTTATCTAGTCTGCCAATGTCAGATGTGCGTGAACTAAAAGAGTTAAGTCGTGGGCCGTAAAATTATTTGTATTTTATTTAGGTATTTTTACAGTTTGACAAGAAATACATCCTTTGAAAGTAAGGAAGGATAAAGGAAATTAAACATGCATCTGGCCAAGTCTGGCCATAAGGAAAATTAAATATAAAGTAATTGTTTAAGCAAGTAAATAAGTATCATATCAACCATGCAACACTGTGTGTCAGTCACTCGTGTCAACCATACATTCGGTCCAACCACCAGCCAATGTCCTTATTCTGACGTATTTGGTCCATTTTGTCCATCTTGCTGTGTATTGGTCCTTTCTTAGTCTCAGAAGGAAGGTCATTCTTTCCATCTCGTGGATTTCTTTAATGGTTTCAGTCATTTTTTTCCGCTTTTTACATGCACATTGTCCTTTAATCCATTGAAGCAACAAGGGACTTTCCTTTTGTAACCGCCTCGTAAAAGATCCGTTCTTTATCGCGGTCCCGCTTAGCGTTGCTTTTGTTCTTTTGTGCCACACTATCAGGGTCAAAGAGAAGAACCTCTGGCTGACGTACTTCTCAGTGCCAAACTTTTTGTGTCTTTTTAAAAATGTAAACGTATATGCATCTCCTGGGCTGCGTGTCGTAAAGTCGTTTCTTCTGATTTCGTGGGGGAATCTGTTTATCCTGCGTTTTGTCGAAGGCGTTGTCTTTTCCGTGATATTCTTATCCTCACCCGACCCGATCTCACTCCACATGTCTAACACTAAACAACCAGCGGAGGCAACGAGTGCTAGCCTGGTAGCGTTGAGCGGGTCACGCCTCCATCGAAGAAAACATAAACTAATATGTGTATTACTGTAAATAAATAGCCAATCTTCTCGCCGATGGTCTTGTTTGCTTATGTGGGCCATATAAAGGCACCAGTGTTACATTTAAACAGTTTTTTACAACCAAATAAAAAACTCTTTGTAGTAACTTTAATATATAGATATGAGCTAGCTTTAATTAATTTCTTCGCTGTGAGAGTTACAACATTGCTGTTGATTATATTGGCTTTTTTAGTGTCTTTAATGTCAGTGCCGTCATAATAAACAAGCTCTACACCTGTGTGCTTGTGTTTCCATACGCAGATATTAATCTATTAGAGCTAAAAATAGAAAACACAAAATAACAACCAGATGTTTCACAAATAACCGCTTCATGTACAAAGCAGGCGTACGAGCACATTATTCCTCCTCAGGCCCTCTAAAACAACATGAAACAGACAAATGTTATCCAACACTGTGCGCAGCCTCCTCCAGTACATTCCTGGTATATTGTGAGGACTTGGGTAGGCTTTGCTGTGCGTTGCCATGGAAACCCTCCCTGCTCAGGCTCATAATATTCTCCGGTGAATGGAGAGCAGAACGGCTTCAGCATAGCCATTTGTTCCAGTGGTAACCCCCCCCCCAAAAAAAAAAAAACCCACTGATGGTGGCTTAGGCAATGTAGTAGAGGAGATCTGCCACATCATGTCATAGGCATTATATTTATTTAATTATTCTATTATTCTGGGATCAGTGGTGGACAAAGTATTACCAATACCACAATGTAAAAAATAGTCTGTTACAGGTAAAAGTTCTGCATTCAACATCTCCCTTGAGTAAAAGTACTAAAGTACTAGCATCAAAACATACTTAAAGTACCAAAAGTAAAAGTGGTCATAATGGAAAACGAATCCATTTTGCAGCTGGCAAATGTGCAGCTAATTTAAATGTATTTGTATACCGCTGGGTATCTTAATCCATATTATTGCATCATAATATATTCATATTATCATTATATATACATATATAGATTTAGAATCTGCAAAGTAACTATAACTGCCAAATAAATGTACAATTTTACTCCAAAATATAGTGAAATAGAAGTGTAAAGTAGCACAAAATGGCAATACTCAAAATTGTTCAGAAGTACAGATGTCTTGCACTCATTACTATTAATTACCGCCATTTGTTTCTTCCCTTAAAGGTTTGAATCCACATAGAAACCACATGGAGCAGGATGTGGAGAGCCCGGCCATCATCAAAAAGCCCAAGTTGCCAAAGCAGGCCCTCGAGGACCTGCCGAAACCGCTGTCAGAAAAGGAACGGGCCAAGAGGGTCCAGCGGTACGTCCAGAAAAACGGGAAGTGCAACGTCCGTCACGGTAACGTCCGAGAGACGTACCGCTATCTGACGGACCTTTTCACCACGCTGGTCGACCTCAAATGGGGACTCAACCTGTTCATCTTTGTGCTGGTGTACACCGTGACGTGGCTCTTCTTCGGCTTCATGTGGTGGCTCATCGCGTACCTTCGGGGCGACCTGGAGCACTTATCGGACAACCAGTGGACTCCGTGTGTCAATAACCTCAACGGGTTTGTAGCGGCTTTCCTGTTCTCCATTGAGACCGAGACCACCATCGGTTACGGCTACAGAGTCATCACGGACAAATGCCCCGAGGGGATCCTCCTGCTTCTGATTCAGTCGGTGCTGGGATCTATCGTGAACGCCTTCATGGTGGGTTGCATGTTTGTTAAGATTTCCCAGCCCAAGAAGCGAGCCGAGACACTAGTGTTTTCCACCAACGCCGTCATCTCCATGAGAGACGGACGGCTCTGCCTGATGTTCAGGGTCGGAGACCTCCGGAACTCGCACATCGTGGAGGCTTCGATCAGGGCCAAGCTCATCAAGTCCAAGCAGACCAAGGAAGGGGAGTTCATCCCTTTGAACCAGACGGACATAAACGTGGGTTACAACACGGGAGACGACAGGCTCTTCCTGGTGTCGCCGCTCATCATCTGCCACGAGATAAACCAGAGCAGCCCCTTCTGGGAGGTCACTCAAGCCCACCTGACCAGGGACGAGCTGGAGGTAGTTGTGATTCTGGAGGGGATGGTTGAGGCCACGGGTGAGTCATCAAATGTTTCAGATGTTGTATTTGTGATGTTGTTGTGCATATAATGTAACCACCAGCCGACATTGTTCGCCGTTTATGTAGACACCACTATTGTTCCATGTAGAACATAGTTTGTTTGCTGCTATTTTAATGTTCAGAATGTCATAGAGGGAATATGTTGCACAGTATAATTTTTTTAATTGTATATATTTTTTTTTAGCCATGCCGTGCTCGAGGAATGGTAATATAGGTCTGTCAGTTAATCCAGCACTTTGGTCCTGACCGAAATATTAAAAATTCTGTGAGGTCAAATTTTTTTTTTCAATGGAGTCTCGTGGGCTTTGGCGAGAGCATCCATGGATACGACGTCAGTTCCCCATTGGCGAGGGCCGTCTCGTGGCAAAGTAAATATAGTTTATAGTATACCTCGTGCAACCCAATTTCAAAGGACCCACACTCTTCCTTTAAGACGGACATTTATTGTCACCTGACTGAATCCTGCTTACTTTTCCTGTAGCGCCACCATGACGTTGACATTTTTTATGGTTTAGAGTAAAATGTCAATCAACAGCTATTTGGATGGATTGGCACGAACTTATGTACACACTTTAATTTCTCTTTAATTATAGGTTCACACTTTTTAAAGTCCTTCTTGAAATGATAGTTCAGTGCCCATATCTGCATCTTAACAGGTTTGCTTGCTGTAATCGTTCCTCCTGCTCGGATACTAGAATTCCTTTTATTATATAGTTTCAATGTTTTGGGACAAAATTGTGCTGATCTCGTTGCGCTGCTACGTAATTGCTGCTGTTCGGTAATCCTCTCAGGAAGATGCTTGAGATCCTGAAAGCCTGTTCATGACTAGGCACCATCCCCGCCGAGTAAGCAAAAAAAAAAAATGGGAAGATAATTCTTTTTTTATTACCAGGCGTTTGGGTTTATAACAATACAGACTGCTGGTTGGGCTTCCGAGGTGTTTTTTTTTTCTTCTTTCTTTCTGAACATTGCAAATAAATGTTCGTAAATCCACATCGAAATGGAGGAACAAAAAGAACTGCAGAAGCTGCATGAGAATCGCCCCGCTTTTAAGTTTTTCTTCAATATCAAAGTAACCTAGTGATGGTTGTCTGTACATCCAAAGGGGACGCTGCAAACAGGAACTGCTCATAACTCGGCAGACTATTTACTACTGTTGACATTTGCCAAAATGTAAATGAACAAAGGTTAAAGAAACAGGGCCTAAGCTCACTTGTTTTTGAGGCGATTAATAGAGGAAAGTGGGAAATGATGTCGTTTTTTTGGTTTTGTGATGTGTGTGAACCGCGTGCCTCGAACTGTTTGTCTTCATGCCACGACTTTGAATGCCTAACGTTGTGTCTCCAGGCATGACGTGCCAGGCGAGGAGCTCGTACGTCAGCAGGGAGATCAAGTGGGGCTACCGCTTCACACCGGTCCTGACGCTGGAGGACGGCTTCTACGAGGTGGACTACAACAGCTTCCACGACATATACGAAACGAACACACCCGCCTGCAGTGCCAAAGACCTCGCCGACATGAACAACCGCACCCGCCTGCCCCTCACCTGGTCACTGGCCAGTAGGCTGAGCCAGCAGGGGTTGCCCGAGTCCCAGCGGGAGGGCCCGGAGACCAAGACCAGCCTGGGCGACCAGGGGAAGAGCGAGCAGACTGAGAAGAACGGGGACGTCGCCAACGTGGAGAGCGAGTCCAAAGTGTGATGGTTTAATAGAAAGACAGCAAAGTTTGAGGTCCGTATGAGATTATATTTGTGTGCTGTACATGTCCCCGTTTTGGGATGACCGCACACGCGTACAGAGCACATGGCGAGAGTTTGAGGTACAGCGAGGACCAACGAGCACAGTGGACCAAGTAATCCTGCACCAAGAACCGTGTTTTCTCAGTGATCTCACAGTTATCCCCCAAGAATCCCCCAACAACACATGTAGACATGTGGCCCACCGCTGAACTGAAGACCCTCTGCGGGGAAGTGCATGTTTCAAATACAACGTGATGTCCGTCTGATGAGATTCCTATTATTTTTTCTATTAAGATATTCCTATGGGCATTTGCATAAGTATTTTTGTATATACTATAAAATGTTTTGAATTCTTTGTTTTGTGTGAATATTTGATAAATGTTTGATACTAATTCTTATAAGTTAGTTCTGTATATTCTCTGCCTTACTGTATGTATAAAGCTTACATTATTTGGTTTCTCAGAAATATATCAGCATGTATATAAACATGATCTGCAGTTAATTTATCTTGTATTGTCTATATACTGGAACACTTAATTATCAATGGATGCAAACACTAGTTTAAACCAATGAAAAATACTTCTACACATTATAAATGTATGTTTGTAGTTACTATTATTATGTTTTCTTTAGAAGCCATGACTTGCTGTTTGCAGCTGGGTGACTTCAGACAACGGCCCTTTAAAAACTGCGTCTCGTCACTTTTGCACATTAGAGGCCTCCGATGGAGAAATGTAGTCGCTGTTTCAGTGTCCAGAAATCTCTCACGTGTCACCTAACAGTAACTAATAATAAATAAATCGCATATTATGCACTTAACGAGACATGTTTTATGTGATTATTGCATCTTAAAAAATTGTTTCAGCGGTGGAAAAGAAGCACTTTAGAAAAGTCCTGCATCAAAATCCTGCTTACATAAAATTTGTATTTTCAGCTAAATGTAACTAAAGTTATCATTCTGCAGTAAAAATGTGTCCTGCGACACATTATCTGACAGATTATTAATACTGAAGCATCCATATTGTAGATACTCGAGGTGGAGGAAGTAATAACTATACATTTAGCTAATCCAGTGGTTCCCAACCTAGGGGTCGAGCCCCTTCTGAGGGTCTCCAGAAATGATTAATGGTTCAAATATCAGTTTTCAGTGTCTAATCTTCAATTTCTTTCTTTTGACTTGTGAAATATTGGATTATTTTTAATTATTTGGAAGAAGCGGCAGAATTTAAGACATTAACGTTAATGCAAATGTATGAGAAAAACATTCTGGTTCCCAAAGGTACTCCCCTTTGGGAACCAGAATGTTTTTCTCATGAGGCACACGAGCCATATTAATATCAAGTAACATTAACCTAACATGCTGTTAAAAGCAGTCGGGTTAGACCATGCGACTTTAATAGTAAGGTACATTTCTCTAGACAATAAGTCAGGGAAACAAATGAGCATTATTTCCTCTTTCTTCCTTTAAAAAAAATAAAAAATAAAACCTTAAGAAAATGGACCCTTGCCACATGTACTCGCTTGATGGCAGATCACACATATTTGTGTATAGGCTACAGCACGGGGTCCTGTATTTATCTGTACCGACAGACATTACTGGTCAAATGAATCCATATGACCATATGAGAAACAGGTACCTTGTTTTACGCTTACCCTTATTCATGTTTTTACTCTTTAAATTATGATTTTTATCTGGTAGTTTTACTTTGTATAAACCGGAGGGAACTGTTGGAAACATCTTAGTCTTAGTAAGTGAATCTGTGTAACTGTTTCAGTGTATTCGTTGACCTCGCACACATTGAAGTGCACCGCCAGGGCATCACCCACATACAGCCTGTCTTTGAAGGAGATAAGATGGAGAACGGGTTCAGACCGCTTGACCTTTCACCGTCCCATCCTGTAATTAATTGTTTATCTCAGTGTATACGAGTCAGAAACTCGGCTACAGACCTCTGAGCAGTAGCCACTTGACTCGTGATTGCATATCATTTGACTCGGCTCCTTCTTGCAAGAACAAATGACCTGATTATTGATTATACACTTGGGTGTTGAGTAGAATTGTTCTAACATTAGTCATACTGGACTGCATGGTACAGTATTACAATGTTATCACTGGGATTCTCAAATATATTCAGAATTCTGTGTGAACTATGACTAAATTATATATTTTGCTTTGTATCGTGAATTTAGACAAATTGTAAATTACGATATAATTTTAAAAAAACATGATGTGATATCTTGCCAGCCCTATTTGATATACTCAGTAATGTGTCAAGAGGATGTTTCTACGTCATCTTGCTCCAACGCTACGATCCAGAAACCGATGTGGATAAACAGTTACTTCCTGTTAGTCAATCCGAGCTTCGTCGTTAACTTGATTGTTAATTTAAGTTTGTTTCATAAATCTGCTTTAACATAGATAAAGATGTTGGTCTCAATTTATTTCACATCTCAGAATACCTTCTGCACTGCCTGTCACTCAACCTGAAAAAAAAAAATATATATAGTATAATAACATGAAATCTGGACAGTTTGACTTCTATTCATGGTGTCTTTTATTTCATAATAAGAGCACACTGGTCTTTCAAATAACTTAATCCTAGATTTTTTAAATAAAATCAATTAAAAACAACTGACATCAAACAACCAAGTTAGCTATTTGAATTTACAGGATCATTTAAACTTTCTGACATCACCTTAGTCTGGATTAGTTGACCCACACATGCCAAACAGGGCTCTGATGAGTAGATATAGTAGTTTACAGTTATCATTTGTACAGGCTTTTAATCCAATGCTAGTCACTGAATTAAAATACTACAAACACTCTCAAGCAAATGAGTCAAAATAAAAACAAAACCAGTAGTTGGGCAGCAGACGATCGGACACCAGCCTGTTGCAGCGCCCAATATTATACAGTACGTCACAGGAAAATGACATAATCAATATTTTAAAACACATTGTTCATAAAACATGCTTTTTTGCAATCAAACACAGATTCATTATGAAGTTGAAAATGCATGAAAGCTTGTCAAAATATAGTTTAACATAGTACAACGTTAAATCATAGTGTTGATAACAATTTAAAATTCAAGAGCCTCGTAAAAGTTAATTTGAGACTTGACTAAATGTGTTGCAGCTGGATCTCAGTTCAAAGTATTAAACGTATAAAACACAAAAATATGATTATGTTGTGATATTAACAAGTCCAAACAAATAGTATATTTAGAGGTAAAGACCCTCCCCTTCTGGTTTTGGAAAAAGAGTTGTACGGTAGTCAAATTTAGATTTGTGTGAAACCGCTCAGTTAGCTAACGTTACGTCTCTCGTCTCGCACAATGCTCGCCACCAACACGGCCGTCACCGTAGCTTTCTAGTTGGGTAACTTAGTGAAGATCCACACACAAATGTAACGTTATCGTACCAGATGTGTTTTAAAATCAGCCGATAAGATAAAAGAACAAGCAAGACCCGTAGTTTCTGCAGGTAACGTTACATCCTGGTATGAAACACACAGACATCATAGCTTATTGACGTATAATTTCACGGTTTTTCCAACTAAATGTGACTTTCTTGATGAGCAAAATCGTCTTTTAAATTGACAAATATATGTGTATTTAAAATATGACTACCGTACATATTTTTTGGTCCACCGTAAGTGGTTGGGACCTCGCCTCTCTATTAGAAAAAAACTAAAATAACGAGTCAAACAGAAAAACACCAACTCATTGGCCATAAACCGAAGTTTATACTCGCCGTTGTTTGTTTTTTTTCCGGACAAACCAGAATCTGTGGTTACTAAAAAAAAAACGTGACAATTTGGCGAATGTGATGGAGGAGCAGAATAACCGCCAAGGCCCGGTCGCACCAGAGTGGCCAACTGCTAACGAGCTAGCGAGCCCCCGGTCGCACCAGAGTGGCCAACTGCTAACGAGCTAGCGAGCCCCCGGTCGCACCAGAGTGGCCAACTGCTAACGAGCTAGCGAGCCTCCGGTCGCACCAGAGTGGCCAACTGCTAACGAGCTAGCGAGCCTCCGTACACTCTGAGCTTCCTTAAGTACCGTTTACTCCCTTGTATTGTTTTCCTTTTTAATAAAGAGTTACTGAAGATCGGAAAAATATTCTCTCTTTGCTCACGAGTTTCCTAACTGACAACAAGTTCACAGTTTATTCAAGAGACGTTTCAGTCGTTGGATTCTAGTCTGTGATGCTATACTGCTGGCTAATACTGATACATTATAAAGTATTTGATTGATTACATTCTGCATTATTAATCTCAATCTGCAAGGGATCTAAACACATCAAATAAATGTTGGTGCCGCGCTCGCTGCTACTTCTTTTAAATGTAGTGGAGTAAAAGCATAAAGTAGCGATAAAAGAAAATACATGTCCCCTAAAGGTACCTCAAAACTGTACTTAAGTAGAGTACTTGGATTATCCCTCTCTCTCTATTCTCCTGAAGGTCGGCACCGTCTCGATAACTTGCCATCGGTCAAAGGTGCTGATTTGCGTCTCGCTCCTGTTTACAAACAATAGAATCCGGGCGTTTAAGGTGCACAAGAAGCTCAGCGTGATATATATTAGTTGGTGTGGGGCCATGAAACTCAAAACATCGGGCAATGAGCTGACTTTTTTCGTTAAAGCAGGAGTACCGTTGCCGTGCGTGAAATGTTTCCACTCCCATTTGAAGACTCCGCTACCCGGCGAACACCTGGGGCGTGAGCGGCGGTGGCAGGTTGTCATTGTCCACGTCGTTGTCGTCGATGGCCGAAACGGTGCGAGGCAGGACCTCCAGAGGGTACTTCTCCAGGACGGCGTCCACCTCCCGCTGCACGCCGGCGGGCCAGGAGAGGAGGTCGGCCTGCAGGCTCTGAGCGGCCTCCATCAGCGTCTTCTGCCGGCTGCTGAGGCCCGACAGCGCCTCCAGGTTGTGGTTCAGCTGAGCCAGGACAGGGTTGGTCGGCGGCGGTTCGGCGCGGCTCCAGTCGCCCTCATGACTTGCTGTTTGCAGCTGGGTGACTTCAGACAACGGCCCTTTAAAAACTGCGTCTCGTCACTTTTGCACATTAGAGGCCTCCGATGGAGAAATGTAGTCGCTGTTTCAGTGTCCAGAAATCTCTCACGTGTCACCTAACAGTAACTAATAATAAATAAATCGCATATTATGCACTTAACGAGACATGTTTTATGTGATTATTGCATCTTAAAAAATTGTTTCAGCGGTGGAAAAGAAGCACTTTAGAAAAGTCCTGCATCAAAATCCTGCTTACATAAAATTTGTATTTTCAGCTAAATGTAACTAAAGTTATCATTCTGCAGTAAAAATGTGTCCTGCGACACATTATCTGACAGATTATTAATACTGAAGCATCCATATTGTAGATACTCGAGGTGGAGGAAGTAATAACTATACATTTAGCTAATCCAGTGGTTCCCAACCTAGGGGTCGAGCCCCTTCTGAGGGTCTCCAGAAATGATTAATGGTTCAAATATCAGTTTTCAGTGTCTAATCTTCAATTTCTTTCTTTTGACTTGTGAAATATTGGATTATTTTTAATTATTTGGAAGAAGCGGCAGAATTTAAGACATTAACGTTAATGCAAATGTATGAGAAAAACATTCTGGTTCCCAAAGGTACTCCCCTTTGGGAACCAGAATGTTTTTCTCATGAGGCACACGAGCCATATTAATATCAAGTAACATTAACCTAACATGCTGTTAAAAGCAGTCGGGTTAGACCATGCGACTTTAATGGTAAGGTACATTTCTCTAGACAATAAGTCAGGGAAACAAATGAGCATTATTTCCTCTTTCTTCCTTTAAAAAAAATAAAAAATAAAACCTTAAGAAAATGGACCCTTGCCACATGTACTCGCTTGATGGCAGATCACACATATTTGTGTATAGGCTACAGCACGGGGTCCTGTATTTATCTGTACCGACAGACATTACTGGTCAAATAAATCCATATGACCATATGAGAAACAGGTACCTTGTTTTACGCTTACCCTTATTCATGTTTTTACTCTTTAAATTATGATTTTTATCTGGTAGTTTTACTTTGTATAAACCGGAGGGAACTGTTGGAAACATCTTAGTCTTAGTAAGTGAATCTGTGTAACTGTTTCAGTGTATTCGTTGACCTCGCACACATTGAAGTGCACCGCCAGGGCATCACCCACATACAGCCTGTCTTTGAAGGAGATAAGATGGAGAACGGGTTCAGACCGCTTGACCTTTCACCGTCCCATCCTGTAATTAATTGTTTATCTCAGTGTATACGAGTCAGAAACTCGGCTACAGACCTCTGAGCAGTAGCCACTTGACTCGTGATTGCATATCATTTGACTCGGCTCCTTCTTGCAAGAACAAATGACCTGATTATTGATTATACACTTGGGTGTTGAGTAGAATTGTTCTAACATTAGTCATACTGGACTGCATGGTACAGTATTACAATGTTATCACTGGGATTCTCAAATATATTCAGAATTCTGTGTGAACTATGACTAAATTATATATTTTGCTTTGTATCGTGAATTTAGACAAATTGTAAATTACGATATAATTTTAAAAAAACATGATGTGATATCTTGCCAGCCCTATTTGATATACTCAGTAATGTGTCAAGAGGATGTTTCTACGTCATCTTGCTCCAACGCTACGATCCAGAAACCGATGTGGATAAACAGTTACTTCCTGTTAGTCAATCCGAGCTTCGTCGTTAACTTGATTGTTAATTTAAGTTTGTTTCATAAATCTGCTTTATCATAGATAAAGATGTTGGTCTCAATTTATTTCACATCTCAGAATACCTTCTGCACTGCCTGTCACTCAACCTGAAAAAAATATATATATATATAGTATAATAACATGAAATCTGGACAGTTTGACTTCTATTCATGGTGTCTTTTATTTCATAATAAGAGCACACTAGTCTTTCAAATAACTTAATCCTAGATTTTTTAAATAAAATCAATTAAAAACAACTGACATCAAACAACCAAGTTAGCTATTTGAATTTACAGGATCATTTAAACTTTCTGACATCACCTTAGTCTGGATTAGTTGACCCACACATGCCAAACAGGGCTCTGATGAGTAGATATAGTAGTTTACAGTTATCATTTTTACAGGCTTTTAATCCAATGCTAGTCACTGAATTAAAATACTACAAACACTCTCAAGCAAATGAGTCAAAATAAAAACAAAACCAGTAGTTGGGCAGCAGACGATCGGACACCAGCCTGTTGCAGCGCCCAATATTATACAGTACGTCACAGGAAAATGACATAATCAATATTTTAAAACACATTGTTCATAAAACATGCTTTTTTGCAATCAAACACAGATTCATTATGAAGTTGAAAATGCATGAAAGCTTGTCAAAATATAGTTTAACATAGTACAACGTTAAATCATAGTGTTGATAACAATTTAAAATTCAAGAGCCTCGTAAAAGTTAATTTGAGACTTGACTAAATGTGTTGCAGCTGGATCTCAGTTCAAAGTATTAAACGTATAAAACACAAAAATATGATTATGTTGTGATATTAACAAGTCCAAACAAATAGTATATTTAGAGGTAAAGACCCTCCCCTTCTGGTTTTGGAAAAAGAGTTGTACGGTAGTCAAATTTAGATTTGTGTGAAACCGCTCAGTTAGCTAACGTTACGTCTCTCGTCTCGCACAATGCTCGCCACCAACACGGCCGTCACCGTAGCTTTCTAGTTGGGTAACTTAGTGAAGATCCACACACAAATGTAACGTTATCGTACCAAGATGTGTTTTAAAATCAGCCGATAAGATAAAAGAACAAGCAAGACCCGTAGTTTCTGCAGGTAACGTTACATCCTGGTATGAAACACACAGACATCATAGCTTATTGACGTATAATTTCACGGTTTTTCCAACTAAATGTGACTTTCTTGATGAGCAAAATCGTCTTTTAAATTGACAAATATATGTGTATTTCAAATATGACTACCGTACATATTTTTTGGTCCACCGTAAGTGGTTGGGACCTCGCCTCTCTATTAGAAAAAAACTAAAATAACGAGTCAAACAGAAAAACACCAACTCATTGGCCATAAACCGAAGTTTATACTCGCCGTTGTTTGTTTTTTTTCCGGACAAACCAGAATCTGTGGTTACTAAAAAAAAAACGTGACAATTTGGCGAATGTGATGGAGGAGCAGAATAACCGCCAAGGCCCGGTCGCACCAGAGTGGCCAACTGCTAACGAGCTAGCGAGCCCCCGGTCGCACCAGAGTGGCCAACTGCTAACGAGCTAGCGAGCCCCCGGTCGCACCAGAGTGGCCAACTGCTAACGAGCTAGCGAGCCCCCGGTCGCACCAGAGTGGCCAACTGCTAACGAGCTAGCGAGCCTCCGGTCGCACCAGAGTGGCCAACTGCTAACGAGCTAGCGAGCCTCCGTACACTCTGAGCTTCCTTAAGTACCGTTTACTCCCTTGTATTGTTTTCCTTTTTAATAAAGAGTTACTGAAGATCGGAAACATATTCTCTCTTTGCTCACGAGTTTCCTAACTGACAACAAGTTCACAGTTTATTCAAGAGACGTTTCAGTCGTTGGATTCTAGTCTGTGATGCTATACTGCTGGCTAATACTGATACATTATAAAGTATTTGATTGATTACATTCTGCATTATTAATCTCAATCTGCAAGGGATCTAAACACATCAAATAAATGTTGGTGCCGCGCTCGCTGCTACTTCTTTTAAATGTAGTGGAGTAAAAGCATAAAGTAGCAATAAAAGAAAATACATGTCCCCTAAAGGTACCTCAAAACTGTACTTAAGTAGAGTACTTGGATTATCCCTCTCTCTCTATTCTCCTGAAGGTCGGCACCGTCTCGATAACTTGCCATCGGTCAAAGGTGCTGATTTGCGTCTCGCTCCTGTTTACAAACAATAGAATCCGGGCGTTTAAGGTGCACAAGAAGCTCAGCGTGATATATATTAGTTGGTGTGGGGCCATGAAACTCAAAACATCGGGCAATGAGCTGACTTTTTTCGTTAAAGCAGGAGTACCGTTGCCGTGCGTGAAATGTTTCCACTCCCATTTGAAGACTCCGCTACCCGGCGAACACCTGGGGCGTGAGCGGCGGTGGCAGGTTGTCATTGTCCACGTCGTTGTCGTCGATGGCCGAAACGGTGCGAGGCAGGACCTCCAGAGGGTACTTCTCCAGGACGGCGTCCACCTCCCGCTGCACGCCGGCGGGCCAGGAGAGGAGGTCGGCCTGCAGGCTCTGAGCGGCCTCCATCAGCGTCTTCTGCCGGCTGCTGAGGCCCGACAGCGCCTCCAGGTTGTGGTTCAGCTGAGCCAGGACAGGGTTGGTCGGCGGCGGTTCGGCGCGGCTCCAGTCGCCCTCTGAGGTGTTGCATCGCGGCGAGGCTTGGCCCGACATGTAGCGCTCGAACTCCTCCGGGGAAAGGTTGAGAGACTGAGCGTCCAACTTCTCTATGAAGGCCGCTGCACAGCACTAAGAGACAAGAAACACAGAGAGACATGGCGGCTGAAAATGATCGCTGAGACTCTTGATGGCAAGTCCACACCAACCTGAGTCATTTGGAGTCAGATTACCTCCATATTTAGAGTTAAATTAGGAAATCTCATAACATATCTATTCTTTAGAATAAGGCTGAAACCAGTGGCACTTAGCTTAGCTGAGACTGGGATTTAGGGGGAAACAAACTAGCTCTATCCAACAGTAACACATTCTGCCAGCCACTAAAAGCTCATGAATTAACATATATTATATATATTGGTATGAAAGGGTAAAAAAAACGACAAAAATAAGACTATTTTTTGTACTTATTTCTCTCTCTGGGAGACATTTTTCTTATTTTAAAGCCCTAAAAAATGTGTTTCACGTCCTGAAGTCTGACATTTGATATTAATGACTAAATAAATAAGCAACAATAAGAGATTAGATTAGAGCAGGGGTCTCAAACTGCCCCCCTCCCAACTGCCCCGCGACATAATGCCAAAATCATCATATTATCCGGCAATTTCTTCAATAAGATTTCAAACACTCTTGTTTCATTAGGACTGTGTGTGTGTGTGTGTGTGTGTGTGTGTGCGGTTTGATCAGATTTGATTGACGCTGAACAAATGAGGCCCACCAGGTTGGTGAAGTAGTATCCGTCCTCTCCGGACATCAGCCTGCTGGGGTTACAGAAGCGGGTGATGTACTGGATGTTGGACTGGAGTCGCGGAGGGTTGGCTTTGAGCACGATGTAAATGAGCGCGGGCAGAAAGTCGTCGGCTGAAGCCGGCTCGTTCTTGGTGGTCCTGATGGCGCTGAAGATCTGTTTGCTGCAACGCGTGATGCACCCGAGTTTGTCCCGAGGAACCCTCTTGGAGTCCATCTCAATGACGTCTGGAAAAGACGGAGGAAAAAGTCAGCGGGTTGGACAGACACGCGTTACCGTCAGTCACTTCGAAATAAAAAAAAAAAACACCTTTATTTAGTTAATTGACAGAAAACTATTTACATAATTGATTCATTGTTTTTGGCATTTTTAAAAAAAAACAAACTGGCAAATATTCCACTGGTTCCAGCTGCTCTGATTGAAATATTAACTTGTTTTCTCTTTCTCTTCTCTATTTTTGTATTTTAGGATTGTTGCGTCGGACAAAACAGGAAATGAACTTGGACTTGGGCTCTGTAAGAAAACTGAGACGTGTCTTTAGACGATGCACAAGACGCAGTGGTGTGTGTGGGCTCCCGAGATGAGCAACCATCGTACTGCTTGTGACAGTAATCTCCGGAAACGCCCGGGACGCACAAAACTAAATTCAGTAAAGACGCCAGACGTCAACGAGCACCTCAACCCAGAAAAGGAATTTTAATTACCTGTGAACTCATGTGAAATATCGATTGATATACTTTATCACCTTTTATACAAACCCTGTAAAGAAAGGAGTCACTTTTGTGGAACATCAAATGTATTCCAGTGAAAACGAAAGGTTAAATATCATGGTAAAACAATTTGATTATGCTGCCAAAAATATTTTTATTTACTGAAATGTAGATTTCAAAGATCGCCCCGCTTTTAAAAAGCGAGTCTGTTTGTCTAAAATCCTGTGACATATTAAGTTTGAAATTATATATATCATTTTACTTTTCAATTTAAAGTATTTGCTTTTTATCAGTCCATTTGTGGCAGTCGTGTTTGATAGTTTTTCTTTCTTTTTATCGAGTTGTGTTGCGAAATCTGTCTCTGAGATTTCTGCCTCCACCACAATGGTGAAATATGTGTGTGCGTGTGTGTGGTTTTGTGTATGTGTGTGTGTGTGTGTGTGGGTGTGGTTATGCTGTAAAGTTAAACATATAAGTGAAGCCCATTTAGAAACTATTCAAACTACCTGCGGGTCCTTGTCTGATTGACAGCAGCTGGCACGCCTTATTATGGCGACAAAGTAAACAAACTCGTAGCCAATCAGCAGTTAATTAGCTGTTGAGCAAGTTAAGGTGCATGCCGAGACGTGTGCTTATCTAACGTGTTTCAGTTAGATAAGGAGGAGGACTTTAGCAGGAAGGCCAACGGGGTTGTTGTTCAAAGTCTGCGGGCTCTGGCCTCGTGTCGGCTGTGTCTGTGATTGGAAGCTGATGTGACCACAAATGTGGTTTTGTAATGAAGATTAATTGTCTGTTCTCCATCCGTGGAGACGGAGAAACCAACCAGACTCATTACGCGGCGGTCACACCGGCGGTTGTATCGCACGCTGGACTGACCTGTTATCGCTTTGACCACATTCTCGGAGACCTCGGGAATTTCCTCGTCCATAGAAACACAGAGCATCTCGATGGTCACCCAGTGTAGCGCCCTGCAACGCAGAGAATCGATACAGTCGGCTTTATTTCACTGCATACGAACGCACATTATTTTCCAGTGACTTCCTCCATGTGTGACAAACAAGTCAACAGCTGCTGCCGTGCACGCGCATGGGGAACAACAAGGAGAGCGCCGCCGGTAATGACTGTTGCATAATTAAACAGACTCGGTGTTCACAGACTGCTGAAGATTAAAGATGAGCATTTGTGCAGCGATACTTAAGAGACCCACACTCCCACTAAATGTAACACTAAAACCAGCAACGGCTCCTCGAAACCTTAATCTGAATGTGTGTGTGTGTATTGTTCCACTTATCGTAATAAGAAATTTTAAAAAGTTAGTAATCAGCTGTTACATCATTCCTTCCTTCAATAACAACTCTTTTAACAGAGACACAAAAAACAGTGTAACACAGACACCAAAACGTATTATTTACAATTTAAATAGTTTTGGCTCCCAAAGAAAAAACAAACTAAAGGACTCAAACTGAATTTGTTTTCCAGTCCAGAAAAGCCTACGTGACCCTCGATCATTATTGAACCACAATGACGCCATTGAGCTCTAAACAATGAGTCAATCTGTTTTTCTTTGGGCCGTCTGTGCGAAAGCAACACGTTGCCCGTCAGTTCCAGGTTGTTATCGCCATTTTCCTATTCAAATAGGCACACATTTTACCAACAACTGCCCTTTTCAATTGTCCGGTTGAGCCTTTGTTCAGCTTCTCGGTGTACAAAACAAACACCTTCATACAAAACAGCATCTACTTGTAAAGAGGACTTTCTACAACTTAAAAAGAGCATTCAGAAATGATGAGTACTCCTCTCAGACTGGACCCAATCAACCTTCTGTGGCAGGAGATTCCAAACTTACCAAAGGTTATGTACATTATTATTATTATTATTATTATTATGAAGACATCACTGCCCACCTTATCCTGTTCTGTGTGGCCAAGTCCTTTTTCTCATCATCCGTGGTCTCTGGACAGAACACGCTCTTGTACAGACGAGTCATGATGTACTTTTCCACTTGGTCCATCACCTGCTCCACAGACTCTGAGGAGCCTGGATGAACAAAGAGTAATCAGATGCTGGTGGTGCTGCCAGCTAGAGGCTGCTATGTCTTACGGAGATCTCTAAAACCCACCTTTAAAGTGACCTATCAGACGGTCGGACAAGTTCTGGTAGAAATCTTGAACGCACTCCGACAGCTCGTCGGCGCCCAGGTCCTGACAAAACAGGGAAGTTAAATAGCTCATCAGCAAAAAAACGGTGCTATAAAAGGCCATTATTATGCCACGAGATGTCAAAAGTATACCTTCTTGCCCGACATGTTCACAATGAAGGCCCGGCACTGCTTTTGGATCTCCCGGCCGGGCTTCTGGAGGTTTTTCAAGAAGTCCGCAAAGTCCTTGGACACCTGGTCTGTATCGAAACTGGCCCGGTGGCTGATTGACGGACTGGGTGTCTTGCCCTCTGGGGTTTCTGATGAGGAAAAGGGGCAGTTAGAAAGAGTAATGTGTTTGCAGGAAATAGTTTCAATTCAAAACCATACATTGAATTGGATTAACAGCATTAAACAAACAATATATAGGCAGTTAAAGAGCTTTAGAGGTGCTGTTGCAGTTGGTGTATTCTTACATTTGGAGAGAGCCAAGCCTAGCTATTTACCCCTGTGTTGACCCAGACCCCTTTAATATTTCAGGCTAGGCACAAAATGGTCGTTGTGCCGAGTTGCTCTCAATGTAAATGTACCTTTTTTGGGAGCAGTGCGGGACGAGGGACTAAAGAACTTCTTAACGGTGGTCACTTTTCGTGTCTTCTCGTTGGTCTTCTTCTCCTCAAACTTGGAGAAGGGTCCCAGGGAGGCGTGGCCCGGGTGTGGTAGCGGCGCTGTGGACTGGGAGTGTGACTGTGTCTGCGCTCCATGACTGCTGGCATACGCTGCCTCCTCCTCCCGCTGCAACCTGGAGCCAAGAGCATTTTGGTTTTTTTAAACAGAGCAAACACAAGCAATCAGTGGGGGGTGGGTGGGGGGATAACGGAGGAAAACTGTACCGCCATACACAGCAAGGGCAGTTGGAAATGTTTCAACCCAGGACGGGAAGTGGTTGTTGTTGTTGTTTATGATGCAGCAGAAGGTCTTACTTTGCCGCCAAGGCCCAGTCGTCCTGGATCTGTTGGTGCCGTACCCGCTGGTACTCCTCCCGCCAGCACTTGGAGCACAGGCCCTGCCACGCCGCGTTGCCGTAGTAACCGCATCCCTTCTTGCACAGCAGGTCCGATTGGTCCACGTGTATCCCCCCACGTCGTTCGGTCCGCTGACTCATGATGCTGGACAACCTGGAAAGGGGAAGAAGAAAAAAAAACTGCAGTGAATTTGTATGCGTCGCTGTAAGATTACAGTATCACACTCTATATGCACACATCTCACACTTCACAAGGTACTACACACACAAATCAGAGTGCTAGACATTATATTGTACACCGTTTAAAGCTACATTATTAGCTGCAACATGAATGACCATCTTGCTTTGTAACAGCTGGATGAGTAACATTTAAACTTAAAATCTAATCATACGTTAATGTTGAACGTTAAGGTAGGTTACATTTGTTTTGGGGGGTATTCAGATATATGACTAATTTCCTAAAAGACATTTATTTTGACACTTGTAGTTACTTGTTTTTAACGTAAATAAACACATGATGCAGTGCTATACTAACGTTACTCACTAATCTACCCAGTAGTACACAAGTAAAATACTCTTAGGTGTATTTGTTAGTGATGAAAACAGAGTAACACATTATGTTATAATAATAATAACACCTAAAGGACATGTTTGGTATTTCTACCTGAGTAACGTTTGTTCTTTCACCACTTCGCCTTGTAATAAACACATTAATAACAATATTATTAACAATAACACGACCCCGCAGCTTTAGTGTACATTGTCGAGTAGCTCGAACACGCTGCGGTGTCGTCAGCTATCACAGACTTATCATAACGTTAGCTAAGAAAATATTTAATACCTCTCGTCGCTAATGTTTGATTCAACCATTCAAGCGTGTTGCGTGCGAACAGCGCGTTGTTTACTCACCTGTAATTACGTGTTCAACGATCGGGGAGCGCGAGCGCCGACTCTTCGTTTCCGTTCGCGAGAGACGGCGTCACGAACAGCGTGTGAGGACAGTGACGTCGACTCGTCCCCCCCTGTCGATCACGGGTTTACACTTCGCTTTTTAAACATGCATTCAATTCGTGAGCCTAAATGTGGGAGACTGGTTGGTGTTGGGACGAACGGTTCCACGCGCACGGGGTTGTTTCACGTCGGAATGTTGGTTCAAGTGGACACGTCTGGTTTACTTCCGCATTAGGGGACGAGTTTTGAAGGACTGGTACGTGACGTCCTGTTTGCACCGGGCATGCGCACAGTTGAGAGTGTGATTTCAATGATTAATGGCTTCATTTGATCCTGAAAGATACAATACAATAATAAATAACCTTTAAAGTGATGAGAAAAAATAATGCATCAATAATTATAATCGAATGATATATAATAATTCTGAAGTTGTCCATTCTGCATAATTAATGCTTTGTGTACTTATTTATTAAATAAAACTTATTTCAACTAATAAAATGAAAAGCGGAAAATCTTCCAATTTTTTAAGCTGGTACAATGACTCCAGATTTCAAATAAGCTGCGCATTTCCATGTTTTGCGTGCCAACATCTTTACCTGCAAAAAAATGTAGTGGAGTAGATGTACATTGTAGCATGAATACATGAATAGTATCTCAATATTAGTACATGAGTAAATTACATTCCAGCGACTGAAGTGCAATAATTAACACGTTTTATCTCATTTGTTAATTTGTATAAAAAGAGACATATTTGTGGTTGTGTGTGACACAGTTACATTTAAACGTTCTCACAACAGTCGGCCTGTGGACATCCCAACGCTTTTTAAGTTATTTCTAAACACCGCTGAGCAAACTCAATATATCTCTTTGACTCTCACTTGGCCTGAAGGGCTCAGCACAGTAGGTCCTCAAAGTGTGCTGACTGCTTATTGACATTACGGTTAATGTTCAATAGTTGTATCTGAGTCTAAATACCAACCTGATTAGAAAAAGTGCTGTGGTATTGGTTTTATTTACCAGTTAATCTGAAACAGGTGGTTACTACAAGCTTGCTGTTTTTTATTGCTGTTGTTTGATGTTTTTCTAAGCTGTCTTCAGTCTGTCTTCACTTCTGACATGCTTGACATTCCTCATACATATTGCTTTTTCATGATAGAAAATTGACAAAAATAAGTGAGAATGACAAAGAAAACATGTGACAGACAAAGGCAATGGGCGAGAACGTATTCCAGCAGGCTAAATGTACTTAAGTATAAATTTGAGGCACTTGTGCTTTATTATTTTAATGTTATGTAACTGTATGCTTCTACCTCACTACATCTCAGAGGTAGATATCGTACTTTTTACTGCACTACATCTATCTGACAGCTTTAGTTATACTTTACACGTTACAGTTTATATTCCATTCAATTTTGATAAACTGAAGAATGAAGCTTTAGGTGTTGAGAAAAGTCTCCTATGTCTTAAGATAAATAAACTATTTAAAAAGCTTCTTGGGTCAGCTGGAAAATGCATCGTCACAAAGCTGAAAACAGGGCTGTTTTTCTGAGCTCATGATAAGTGACATTTTAGAGATCCGTGGTTCTCACAGCACAGCGACGCTACAAACAAATGATGATCTAAACGAATATGATGCATTGCTGTAGATAAAACTACCCAAGAGTAAATTAAGTAGTAGACCTTAAAACATCTACTGTTTCTGGATATTAATCCGGAAACATTATATTTACTGGCAGGGAACATTTTTACTTCACAATGAATACTTTTACTTGTAGTACTTTAAGTAAACGTTGCTGATAATACTTTTCCTTAAGAAAAGGTAACGTTTTGAATGCAGGACTTTGTACTTGTGTGGATTATTTTAAGGACTTTTGGTACCAGTAAAGAATCTGAATACTTCTTCCATTAGAACAGATGGGTTGTGATGCATGTGTGTGTTTATGTTCACCAGCGTGCTGTTGGACTGCTCATGCTGAATGATAACATCTTTCTGACTGGGGGCAAATAAACACACAGAGGGTCAGAGACCCAGATAGCAAGCAGACACTGGCTGGACAGAAAGACAGACAGACAGACAGACAGACAGAGAGACAGACAGACAGACAGACAGACAGACAGACAGACAGACAGACAGACAGACAGACAGACAGAACACACACAGCCATGATCCTGATGGGTCGCACTTTGTGTCTTCCTTCTCCAGCCACCGTCCAGGAGCTCTTCTCAGTGGCTCGAGACGCCAGCATCATCCCTGATATCTCCTTGGATCCCGTCCTCGCCACCTTCCTCTCGCTGGACTCCTCGGCCGCTCTGCAGCATCACCATGCCTTCCTACAGCGGAGCATGAGCGGGGAGCTGCAGACTGCATTCGGCCTCAACTTGACCGGAGAGCTGGGAGGCAGCAGCAGGGTCCCCAGTGGCGGAGTCGGGGTTGTTGCTCTGGCTCTGTCCGTGCTTTTTGACCAGGTGGCCCAACTAGTAGGTTTGTTTTATGTATATTGTCAGCGCTGGATTTTTCATTCCTGTCATTCCTGCACAGTTTCAACAGTTCAGAACGTGCAGGTTTACGTTTTGTTTTTACTGGAATATCTTGACAATTTATTGGGTGGATTGCTATGAAATTTGGTCCAGATATTCATGTTCCCCAGAGGATGGTGCCTACTGGCTTGTCCTCCAGCACCTCCAGCAGATTGACATTTTCTATTAAACATACCTCAACTCAATCATTGGATGGATTGCCATGACATATGTTGCAGACATTGATGTTCTATCAGGTCCAAACTATACTCTTCAATATGTATTCAATACTTTGGTTTTGTGAGTTCAAAAAACTTCAGAACTAAAAGAACATCCCATCTGTGCTTTGTATTTACTGCTGATTAGAACGTGTTTTAATGCCGACACGCTAAACTAAGATAAAAGACACATCCGTTGTGTATTGTACTGTACTTTAATATAGTCTGAGGTACTTGTACGTGAGTATTTCCATGCTATAATACTTCATTTTTCTACTCCAATACATCTGAGGGCAATATTTTACTTGTACTTATTATTATGTTATTTATACAAAGCACATATTCTAATTTAATAATAAATAGACTAATACATTATGATGTATTTTCATAGTTTAATTAAATTAATTAAATTATTTATTAATGCATGAATAATTATTATCAAATAATTTAAATTGGCAATTCTGAAAAATGAGTACTTTTGGTATTTCAGAACTATTTTGATGCTAATACTTTTGTACTTTTACTAAAGTATGATTTGACACCACAAAGGCTAATAATATACAGTATATATTTTTGTTGTATTGCATCACAAAGCACGACGCTAAAACAGAACTGAAACTCAGAATTCCAGATGCATGTTATCCCAACAGGTCAGAGCACAAGGATCCACAGAGGGGAACCCATCAGCTCAGAGATCCCAGCCTAAGAGGATTTTTGGCATCAGCAGTTCTTCCAGAATCGGCTCGCTCATCCACAGCTACCTCCGCGTGATCCCCGGCATCGCCAACAGCCAGGAGAAGATGGCCGAGGCCACGGAGCTCCACGACAACTGGCTGAAGCTTGAGCTGATTGACCACTATGAGAGGATGACCACGAGGAAGAGGATGAGCTCAGTGTCCATGCAGCAGTGGTTGGCAGGAGCTGCGTTTCATCTACACATGAGGATTCACCAGGTCAGGACAGACAAATGAAAACAGTTAAAAAGAAGTTAAAAAGCTTGTTTTTATTTCTGCGGCAGGATAAACATCTGAAATACATAAACTACATATCCTCTGCAAAAATAAGCACCTCTATGGGAAACATTAACATGGCAATTATATAATAGGTTGTCAATATCAATATGGCAGAACCAGAGAATTCTTCCTCCTTGTCAAAACGCCTACATCACCCACAATGCAACTTGACCCCTGACACATTTTTCATAGACACAATAGGCCTCCCTAAGATCTGTGAAGAGACTTTGAAGTGCAAAACTCAATGTTTTAATCCTCACATGACCAATTGTGTAATCATAACACCATCTTGCTCTTGAAGTCCAGCATGGGAATCCGTCCCATTTCTACCATCCATCGTGAATATGTCAGAAGATCAGGGAAAGATTAAAATATTGTAACACAGAACTTTAGTCTTGTGCCAGAAGTTATAAAACATGATATATTGAAGTAATAGTGCGCAAAGTTGAAAAAGTAATATTGCTGTTATGGCAAATTAACTATGTTAAGGTAACTAAAACCGTTAAAGTGGCTATAATCGATATTTTTTTATCACAACAAGGTGAAAACAAAGTGACAATGCTGCTCCTCTGGACTTTAAGAAGCTTTATAGTGAGTTGATGCTCACAATTAGTGTTGTAAAAAGCCATATATTTCCCTCAGGAGTTGGTGCAGAGGTAAAAGAGAGAGAATATTGGACTTGCATTAATCAGATGGACACAAACACAAAGGACCATCATGTGTGTGGAAATCACACACTGATTTATGGTTTGCAGAAAAGGCTGATATGAGACGCAGACTGGTCTCCTGCATGAAAGTCAGACATGCTAGTACACGTCTCACCTCCACCTCTCTTCATGCAGGACAAGCTACTTCTACACCTGTTTGTTGTCACCGTCACTTGATCCCATCTTGTTTTTCGACAGGTTCGTCTGCACTCTGTGCCTCCGGGATCCGCAGAGTCGCTGCGTCTGTCTTACAAGACGGCGTTGGATCGGCTGGTGCAGGCCTACACAGCCTATCTGCACAGAAACATCCAGGAGACTACAGCGCCCAGAAGACCCAGAGCCGGGACCGCCGGTGGACCAGGACCAGCTAACACGTTAGGCAGAACCAAGAGGGCCTGCTCAAGTAGTCACATTTTTAATGACAGCCTGGTTAGTACCTCGACTGATAAGTTTAACGAGGCGACCACGCCCAATTCAACTGCCGACATTGGCAGAGGCTGTAAAACAAACAGGTCCATTGAAGACTTTGGACTTGATGTGTCAAACAGAAGAAATAAAACCACTGAAGTTAAGGTGAACAGAAAGACTCTCGGCATTAGGACCGGCCGTGAGGACGTTCAGGGTCTGTTAGTTATTGAGCCAGGGAGGAATGTGAGTCACATGGTGCAGCATCACCCCTGTGAGTCTCCGGCCATACAACAAGCTTTAGTGACTCGTATTATTAATGCTCAGGACCTGGAGCGGAACAGAAACTTTTTCCTGTACGCAGAAAAATTCTCACATGGCCTCCTCAGGCAGAAGGACGACTTTCAGTTGAAGACAAATTAAACATAAATAAACAGTTAACGTTGTCTGCTGTTTTAATTTATTGCATTTCTCTTACTGAAAGATATATTGAATAATTTCTTCTTAAAATCCTCTCTATGTTGCTCTAATAAGAGTTACCTGAACTAAATCCCTTAAAAAAAACATTTATCTAAATATGAACAGTTATAAAGCTACATGTTGTTCATAAAACCAGATGTTAATACCACCTTTATCAACACAACAGAAATCTGAACATGGGATAAAATTCAGGTTCAAACATCTGTTTTTTACAGAGAAAATGTGGATATCTCTTTATTCACTCAATATTGTCCATGTGTTTTAGGAATAAACCAGTACATAAAAAACTCATATGATATGGATTGTAAAATCACATACAATTTGCAGGACACTGCAGGTAAATAGGGTAAAAATATGTTAATTCAATTATGAAGACAAAAACTTGTTATATCAGAAGTTTTCTGAAATGTTACGTTTAAATATGCAAATTAGTCGTAATACTATATTTTGCAGAATTTAAGGGAAAATCTACAGACGCAAATAGACACAGTAATAAAAGGGTTGTTTTCTTTCTTCGAGAAGAAATCATGGAAGAAAAATTTACCAAAATCCCCAAATTGACCAGTGCATGAAAATACCAACGATGTTTTAGCCCGTATTGACTCGCCTAAAATGACTTAAATATAAATTGTTAATAAGAATTACTACTGTCATGTCATGACCATCATGAAAGTTGAACATGTAGGCTTTAACTGGAAGAAAATTTTAAACAAGATA
Source organism: Cyclopterus lumpus (assembly GCF_009769545.1). Taxonomy (NCBI): domain Eukaryota; kingdom Metazoa; phylum Chordata; class Actinopteri; order Perciformes; family Cyclopteridae; genus Cyclopterus; species Cyclopterus lumpus. Next base: position 5,411,710 of record NC_046979.1, on the reverse strand, counting down.
CGGATGTATTTTTGTTTTATTTGTATTCTTTCTGATATCATCGCTGCAAGTTGAGTGTGTGTGTGTTGGTAAAATGTACACACAGTATTTCTGGACAAACTTTCTTTGATGTGATGATATAACACATGACAATAAACATATTAAGGGGGAACATGTAAGTATTACCCTATTTTTGTAATGTAAAAGTATGTGGTAGGAGAAATAAAAGTAATACTACAAAAATGTGTAAATGTACTAAGTTACTTTCCACTCCACTGCCTCGTCATTCAAAATCAATATTAAAAATAAAAAATCAATAAAAAATACTGATCATTGGGAGGCGACGTTGCCGCCTCGCTGTTTGAAGCCCGACCGGAAGCGCAGCTGCAGCAATAGAAGCAGACGAAGAAGAGATGTTTTTCTTTTTGAACGGTCTCTCGTCCTGTCGCGTGAGCTTTTGCTGATTACACGCGGGGCTGCGCGAGCTACGTGAACAGTTTTAACTTCCGCACACTGCCATGAGCAGGACAACAGAGCACTGCTAGGTGTTTACACGACGAATAAAACAAGGTACGTGTTCTTTAATCCATTACACACGCATAACGTGCATTTATATATTTAAAAACTAGCGGATGTCAACTCGTCGCACTGAATCTCGGCTCGCCTCGCTCTTGTTTGCGTGCCGATAAAACAATAAATCGTCACGTTAATTAGTTGAAACTAAAACCCCCGTTAGGAGTTAATACGGCAAACAGACTGACCTGTATTTACGACACAACGTGTTAATGCAGTTGGCAGAATAATTCGCTCTTTAGTCGAAACAATTAGGCGTTTAAAGGATACGCAGGTTAGCTAATGGGCTACATGCTAACATTTTAATATCCAACCACAGCTGCTACAAGGGACTTCGTTCCGAAAATATATTATTTCGTCAAAACGCCTAACGCTATAGGGATGATAATAATAATAATAGAAATACGACATTTTGTTGATACACTGCGTCATAGTTAATCCTTAACAGTACGAACACTGTTTGTTTATTTAAAAAGTGTCTGCTGTGCCTCAAACAAGTCGTTAAAGGTGAATAAACGTCACACCATGACTCAAGTGTAAAGTTAGGTATCTGTTCCTGTGTGTCCAGTGGACAACCGAAACCCACCCGCACACACACACACACACACACACACGCACACACACACACATACATGTGAGTAATGTTACCGTAAATTAAGCTTTTTAAATTATTGACCACACCCACGAGTTGTTGGCTCTGGTTTATGTCACGGACAATACACGGAGATAAACCGTATTTAGCTGCTTTATTACTTCAGTAAAAGTACTTGTACCACTCTGAAAATACTAGTATACAAGTACAAGTCCTGCATTTCAAACCTCAAGTAAAAGTGTGTATCAGCAAAATGTACATAAAGTGTAAGTGCTCATTGTGTAGTCTAATATTCACTGTCAGTCTTACTATTTTATTTGATGTTTCTGGATTAAGTAGTTTATTTAGCTTAAGTAGTTGTAGGATTTTCTCAACACTTATCCTTCAGTTTATCTCAAACATTCGACATCAGCACATCAGGAGAGACGTGGTTTTCACTGGACAGGAAGGGAATGAAAAACTGTCAGCTGAAAACGGCTGTATTACAACAATGATGTAACTTTGACAGGAATGAAAACAAACATGATGTTTTCATACAGTGAAATTCATTCAAATCAACAACTGTTGCACATTTTGTGGAATGGATCTCAATGTCCTCACAGATTTGGACAACATGTTCGAGTACGATTCTGACTGTGACTGTGACTGGGAGGACATTAAAGACCACATGAGTGTGAGTTATTAAATCCCCAAAAAATCTGAATAAGAACTTTTAGCCAACATATTTTTCTTTTGCTTTTTTATGTTGATACTGTATATTTTTTCTTCTCCCAGTTGGACACAGATGACACAATTGTCGCCCTCCGTCCATCAGGTAAGGAACAGTGAAGTCTTAATGCACCATTCATATTGATATCCAGCTGGAGCGTCGTTATTATACTAGACTATCTGCATGCTTTGATGATATATATATATATATCCTTTTTTTACTTGAGTATTTACTATTTATTGAGCTCTTACAATAACATTTGACATTAAGGATACTTGTGCAACAAGGTCATTCGCTCATATTAGTGATATCTGAGATCAATACAAACTGAAGATTGGGACACGTTTTGACATATTTTAAAATGTAAGTTTGAGGTGTTAATAATAGGTTATTACATTTTTTGTGTTCTTCTAGAAGTTATATATAAATAAATGCTGAGGAAAATGTCATATAAAATATTTGTTATGTTACTATAATACGGTCTGAATCCCTTATTCTGAGTGAGGTGCCTTTCTGTAAACTCTGTGTTGAGACAAGCCTTTGATTATTGAACTGCTGCCTGTCGAGTGAGTTGTTGGAAGGAGTCACACCCCGAACTAAAACCGTAATTGAAGTTGTTCCAGAGTCTACGTCTCTCCTCTTTCATCTTTAGCCATTACATTGTGTACTTAAACACTTATGTGTTAGTCATCCAGGACACAAACTCTTTTAGCCTTGAGAACCAGATTTGTATTATCCTACTCGGCTTTTGGTTACGTCAGACAACAGATGCTTATAAAATACTTGCTCTTAGAGCACAACGGTGCAAATAGTTGTGCGTCTTTTTCTTCATGTTGCATTAAAGTTAAAAGTTTTTTTCAACAGAACATTTCTTCCATGTACCTTTTTTAGATATGGCATTGTATTAGTCCAAATTGAGACGGTAAATTCTTTATGCTGCTCTCAGCTCAGTGAAACTAAGTATGTTTTCTGCATGTTTTTTTTTATTTTAGAAAGGGTGTTTGAACAATGGATTGGGATCCCGGTTGAGATCAGAAGAGATGCCGGGCAACGGATGAGAGTTTGTGCCTTCTGGCTTCCCATTTTGCTGCAACGCAACGATTCGGGTACCACTGTTTGCTGGGCTGTACAATTAGGTCTGATCCCAAAGTAAGTACAATTATTAATGGGATCTGACATTTTTTTTAATCCCCAATTAATAACACGTTTAATCGTCAATGTTTAGATTGTTAAACAGTTCGAAATGTTGTCTTTCTAGTGGCAGTGACAAAATAAGTCTGAAGCACCTGCACAGGATAGAAATAGTGGAGGCAATCCTGAGAGCCATGGAGAAAGGAACCGTAAGTCGACTATGTAGTACTTCAGTGGAGAACAGGGAACCATTGGAACTTTAACTGGGAACTAAACGTTTTGTTTAGGATAATAATGCAGGAAAACTCCCTGCCTACACGTATACACATATTTTTGACAAGATGTTTTTCTGTTCCAGTTGAAAAAGCACCAGACTAAGCATGTTGTGGCGATAAGCAACATGTTCAACTTGGTAAGTCTGGAATAAGTGATTGTGTTCATTTTAAATGGAAGAGGTTATCAATGAATAAGAGTAAAGGTACTTCAAACTATTGCAGAAGCCTGGCCTCCTTCGCTTGCTTTTAGTTAATGATATCATAATGCTAATAGTTATTTGTACTACTCCTCCATACATGCAACTTGGTTCAAAAGTGAGGTGTTTGTATGTGTTCATCTCAACACATACGATCCAAAATATTTTCTCAGTCCAGGATGTAGCTTTAAAAAATATATACACGGTATTGTCGTGTGGATTTTAAATTTTGGAAAAAAAAGATGCTCTGGGATCAGATGCATTTTTGGTATTAGCTGAGTTGAGATATTGTAAGAAGAAAGGTCAGATTGTTCCACCCCTAGACATTTCCACTCTACAAAAGTTATAGAAATACGCAACAGTTGAATAAATACCTACTTGTTCTGTCATTTCCTACGTGATCAATGGACACGGTTGAATGTTCCTCTCTTTGACAACTTTTCTCTGGCTTCGTACCGTCAGCGTTCTCAGGGTGTTTTGGAGGACGCATTAAACTGGTTGTCGCAAACTGGAGAGCCCGCTATTCGCCATCGCGTCCTGGAGCTCGGCCACGCGCGCACATTCTACACGGCCCTGCAACTCATCTTCACAGAGTGTAAGATGCAAAACCATTCAGCCTTTGATATGTTACTCCGTTTTGAGTCATTTTGTAATAATTCATGTCAAGAGGGAAAACTAAATGCACGGTTTATTCTATTTTAAGCTATCAAATACCTACATTTCATTTTGTACAACACGTATATTTGCAGTGTTTGATTTGTGCAAACTCTCGTATGTTGATGGTTAAAACACACACACACTTGTCTCTTGTTTTCAATCAGTTGCTAAGTATATTCAGGAAATGGGTACCAACTTGAAAAGGACGTTGAAGTCACTGAATGCTCGACCATCCGACCACCTAGTCGAGGTAAGACAACAACGTGATCTACCTCTCTGATTTAACTTGGACAACTGTTGCCGATTTCTGTACCGTGTACACATTTGCTTTTATGTGCACATTTCTGTATGTTAACATTAATCACTGTTGATACCTATTTTGATAACGCAGCTCTCGCTTGAGTCCACATATAAGTACTTTGAATACTTCACAGTTGTACACAGAACATCTTTCTTTTTTTTTTTACAATTTATTTTCAGTAATGTGATATATTTCCGCAATACTGAGCTGTACAGTGGCGTTGCATTTCAACCACGTCCCCGGAGTCGCTCACTGTTGAATGTTGTATTTGGACAGATAATTACAGATTTAATGTTTGGTTTTATGTTTAAATAAAACTTGTTAGACCAAAACTCAACTGTCTATAAATGTTTGTCTTGCACCTGAGGGAATATAATATTTGTTTTGTCCGGTCCTTATCCAGAAAAGTGAAGAAATGAAGAAGAAAGGAAATGACAACTTTAAGGCAAAGCAGTATGAAGATGCTGTTAAGTTTTATTCCAAAGCCATCATATATTAGTAAGTCCATATTTGAATATTATATACAATTGCACAATAATACGTTAGAATATATATATATATACATTAGAATATATATTCCTATCTTTGATGCCCATGGGTATTTTAGTTTTTGTTGACTCTGTATTTGATGACTTCGTGAAGAGGACAGAATATTAGAAAGACCATAATATAATATTTTTTTAAAACACCTCAAACTCTACAGCCAGCTGATGACACGCGTTTCACAAAGACGATTCATTTCAGGATAATTGTATTCGATCGTTTAGGTGTAACAAATAATTTGGTAAATCGTTTTTTAGGTACTATTGTAACTAAAATATTTTTTTCCCCTCCATCCAGCCCGGACAACCACATAGTTTATGGAAATAGAGCATTATGCTATATCCGATGTGAGCAATATCTGTAAGTACCACTTATTCCTTTCGTCTAAGTAATTGGAAGTACAGAGTATTAGTAGAAAACTTAGTTTGACCTCAAAATATCTCACTAGAGAGTGTGAACATTGAGCTGTTTTAAATGATAAAAAGTTACGTGAAATGTTTTAACCCAAACATAATTTTCTTTTTTTTTTTTTTTTTTACAGAAAAGCGGTTGTTGATGGAAAATGTGCTACTCTGATAAAACCACTCTGGGCAAAGGTACTCGTCTCTTCTTCTTTATTTTTTATCCAGTCAAAATTAATGTAACCACAGAGAAAAGTATCCAACATTAATTAATTACACAGACGTTAACGATGCCTTGAGCCAACCAGCAGTGTCAGTCCTCGTTAGGTGTCTTTGCCACATCGTACCAGTGAGGTAAACGCAGTGTGGTTGGCTACAGATTTAAGCACTTGCAACAAATTACACATTAGAAACTGACAAAGAGACAATTTAGATTTGAAAGGTACATTTTAAATTCGGCCCGACGCTCCAGACGTACTCGGTGAAAGTCACCGAGCTGTGTGAGCCCACGGGTGATGTTATGAACCCAAACACGAGGGCGCTTGATGCTCCGACGTTTGTGGGATTTACACAAGTATAAAGCAGAACTACTGTTTATTTCTTCCATTGTGCATGGCGTAAATGATAACTGTTGCCACGGAGATGAGGCACAATTGGCGCGAATAAACCACAAATAGTCGGGCGAGTAAACTCACACAAACTCTGCATCAATTATTTTGATCATGTGGTGTAAAAAAAGAGATCAAATATCCTGTCTGAACTTTGCTGCCTCAGCAGATAGTGGCTTCCCGTCCTCTATACAAACCGTCATACTTTGTTTCTCATGTAGGTTTACATTAGTGTGCAGAAACTCAACATTAAAGGACTTTTATTGCGCATCACTAACAAAAAATATTGGAAAACATCATCTTTATGTGGCTTATTCACATTGAGCAGATTGAAGTCACAAAGGAGACTCACTGACTGTCAGTTCATGTCATGAAGAGCAAGAAGTTGATGCATGTTTTTTTTTTTTGGTTTGCAGGGTCACTACCGCTACTGTGAGGCTCTGTTCTCCTTGGGAGAGGTCCAAAAGGCTATTGAAGCCAACACCATGGCCCAGAGTCTGTGCAAAGAGGACCAGGAGGGAATCAAAGACTTGGAACAACAACACCTGAAGTTCACTGAAATGCCCGATCCCAAAGGTACAACAGCACCTTCCATCACATTTGATGTTTTATCCATCTAAAACAGCAACACTTTTTTTCCCAAACATCTAAAACCACACCTGTAGCTGGTTTGAAATGGTTGCAACCCAATTTCCTCCACACATATAGTACACACGATACATTATACTGCGTTTACAAGACAGAGTTAGGTGTCAGACAGCAGTCTATACTTCAGGATATCCGAGTCCTCATTTTGATGCAGCTCAAAAATCAAAGACTTTACATCTTGAAGCTTTTTCTTGAAGGTTTCTTTTTCCATTATAAATTGAAGTGTATGTCTTTTGAGATATAATTTGTGTTTTATGTGTTTTTTTAAATTTCAGTTGGACAGCCTAAGAAAACCCAGACTAAAAGGTATGTGTATACTTTGTACACATTGAACAACCCAAATTGATTAAAGAATGCTGATAAACTTATGGGTTACATTGTTTTTCTCCAGACCGGAGAGCACCAACAAAGCGCATACAGTGGAGTCCCGACCACAGATTGGAAAAGGTGTTAAAAAGATTGATCCTACTCCACAGACTAAGGTTTGTAACTCTGTCAGGTTACATTTACATTAGATGCATCATCTATTATTTTAGATTAAGGAAGATATATTAATTAATTAATTTGTCTAGATCTGAACTATTTAATCGATTACTTGATCGAGGTTGTATGAGGAACTTATGCATAGTCCTTCAGTTCTAGCCCCTCGAGCTTCCAAACTCTTTAACACAATTTAAAATGTGGAAACTAAAAGGAATAATGGCAAAAAAATGTTTTTATTTTAGTTGTTGAATAATCAATCATATCAATAATTAAATGTTGAAAAGAAAAAAACTAATTAATACAAATAATTGTCTTTAAGCCAAAAAGACAACCTTTTTTTAAATTGAAAAGAAAAACGACCGCCCATATGTGGAAAAAAAAAAGAGGAATTATTAAGATTCTAGGTTATCTTTTAGTTTTTCTCCATTTAAGTTTTTAATTAAAGCTTTTCTATTTTCCATTTCAGGATTTTAAAACAGTTCACCTTAATTTGCAAATTGCCACTTCACTAACAATTTATCATTTCCATATCTACTTTCTTGATATCTATATTTTAGTACTCTAGTATAATAAAATGTTTTTTTTTTTTTAAGTCTTCCCTTTTTAAAAAATATTAATTCTGGGTAAAAATGAAAAAAAGAAATATCTGCATATTGATCATTCAAATATTCATTAGTTTTGTCTGTGAGCAGCCAGCTTCCAGAATACGTTAATCATTTACACCATTTGTGTGTCTTGAGCTGAAGTTAATAATTAACTTGTGTGTTTGCAGGTCACAGACGTTAAACTGGAAAAACAACCAGGTGAGTTTGTTCCAATCAGTTCTTCCGCTTTTCTCTGTGAGCCGGGTTCAGATCCTGGTTGTGGTGACGTTTGGTTGCATACAAACTAAACATTATTGGTGTACTAGGATGTACACAGTGTGTGTCTCATATCCCTAAATGCACATTGATGTATTTATTGTTTTCAGTGTTTTGTATTTACTGAATGAAACATAAAAACACTTTTTTTTACTTGCAAGCAGTCTTTTTGTAGTCTGTCTTGTATTGTTTTGTTTTTTTCATACATCTGTGCAGTTAAATACTTGTCCATGTAACTTAAAGTTAAGATGTTTTCTTCATGATATTTAAACTTCAACATTCTGTCTCTCCAGTGAAAAACGAAAGGGCTGCACAGTCGGATGGCGGTGCTAAAAACTCAAAATCAAAGAGGTTAGTAAAATCACTGCTTCTACAAAGGACTCGTCCAACCGCCACTTCCTACGCCAGCTTTTTAAAATGCAGCTCTACTTGAAAAGTGCACAGATCAGATTGAAGATCATTTACATGTGTGTATTGTCCCTTTTCTGAGATATTGTTGGTTTATTGATATAGATAAACATAATTCAGAATATTACAAAATGTTATTGAAGCCGGAAAAATAGGTAATGTTCATGACGTTTTTTTTTATCGGCAAAGATCGTAGTACGTTGGTCAGACTCGCTGTAGGAAAAAGTACAACTCAATCTAACTATTTGTATCGTAGTTTTCATACATGTTTGTGACGTTAACAGTCAATACACTCAAGGCAATACAATTGATGAAAATTAGTGAAACATTTATTTAAAAGCTATAATAACAGAATAAAACTGAATTGTACAACTTAAATATAAACAAAATAAATGATTAATACAATGACACAAAAATAGAACACAATTTTACAACTTGATTACAGTGAAGAAAGCGAGTAAAATAATTTAAATACTGTCTATAATGACTTCTTAATCAAAAGCCTGGCGGAATACGGAGGTTTTTAAGTTTACATATAAAAATTGCAGACCGTTCCAGCTGCTCAGAGTATAGAAAACACAAGAATCAACAGTGTGGATTGTTTTACAGTTTTGTTTCTTCTGTTATCTGATCAGAGGTCAAATAATCTTCCTTTCAGACTGTTTAGATGATTTAAAGAAAAGAAAATAATGTATCTGCTTTTCAGTGAGCTTTCTTCAAAGAATGGCAAAGGAGCGTCCAGCTCACCAGCAGCTAAGAAGAAACCGAGAAACAGAAATCCGTCTGAAGATGAGGTAAGGCGGTGCTTAACATGTCACGCTCTGCGTCCGTCACATGACCAACATGTTGCGTTTGTCTTTCGTCACGAGTTGAAGGACTCCCACTACACTGTGTATCAAAAAGGAAACCTCTGTAGAGACACTGAACCGGGCAGATCCTTGAGCTGGGGCTCTCTGAGGCTTTCTGTTTGTCCTGCATCGCAGAAGAATTGTAAAAATCAATCGCTTGCACACTTGCATCTGTGTTTTTTTTTTAAGAGCAACCTAACTTTTTTATTTTTTAGAACATCCAAAATGAGCTTTTTAAAGTTGTAACTGCATCATTGAATGAGACCCCTGACCTGCTCTGTGATGTGTTTTCATCCAATCAGAACCAGAAAGCGGACCATAAGAAAGCGGTGTATAAAGAGGTGAAATCGATGGTGCAATTGTGTAAAGAGTTGCAATCGATGGTGCAGGACGCGCACACCGCTCTGGCCGACCTACGCAGCCGCAACGCAGAGGAGGCCTTCAGGAAGGCACTGGAGATACTGGAAACCACCCCACCCAAGGTAATCAAATCTGTAGCACTTTACACTAATACACAATGTATGTGCCCACAGGGCTCCAGACCAACCTGTCCACTTCTTTAAGTACTGTACAAGTACTTTCTACTTATCTTAATTGTTGTGGAGTGTACTTTTGACGGCACCATATTTATCTGAGGCCTCTTAATTACTAGTTACTTAGCAGAGTGTATGAAATGAATGCATTGTCACACAGTGATTTAATCCACCCAACAGTTTAAATATGCATACAATATTGCAGCCAGTTGGTACATTAAAATGCCTCTTACATGGTAGCATTGCTTGTGAAAACAACCTGGAAATAGTTTTTTACTTTGGCTGTTACGTTTCTCGTCACACGCACACACACACACACACACACACACACACACACGTTTGTCAAATGATCTGTGGTAGTTTTAAGCTTACTGGATTTACGTTGAACTGTAAAAGACATTCGTTTTCTTTTTTCTTTCTCAGCAACTTGGACTCTCCACCCTTGATGTGCTGTTGTTGCTGTTCGGCCGCGCCTCAGCTCTGACAGAAATCGGCCAGCTTGAGGTAACTCGTAGATGCACGACGACTCGTTAGGCCTCAGTGTCCACAGCAGTCCATATTACAGTTTCTAACTATTGAGTTTGTATTTATTCCCAGAGTCAGAAATACACTCTCCTGCCACAAAGGCTTGATGTTATTTTGTAGGAAAGGTTGATCGAGCTGGCATTATATGGACAGGATAACTTGATAAATTATATTGTTTGAATTGTGAATGTCCCATGAAGCAGTCATTACACGTGTGGTTGTTTTTTTTTAAACACAGGAACTTGGAGAAGCACAAAGACTTCTTGGGCAGATCAAAATGTTTGAAGAGAGGACGATTCAGTGTCTGGTTTACTATGCCATCGGGAGGGTGTATCTCAAAGAGAACAGGTACGGCGGCTTCTGGTCCTTACCGACTTTGTGCGATGGATTCACACCCTTTTTGATTCATGAATATTCCTTTTGTTTCCTGTGGACAGGTTTGCACTTGCTCTGGCGCAGTTTTCAGATTCCCTGCAGACAGTCAAGAATCAAATAACACCGGGTAAACTCACCTGGCCTTTAACGAAAGAGATTGTCAAAGAGACACAGCCGGAGTATTTCAAGGTAAGTTGTCAACTGAGGTCTTTGTATTTATTTTTAAAATATTATTTAGTCGCATGCGAGTGTTTGGACATAGAAAACATGTTTTTATGTAATACACCCCCTCGGTAACTGTATTGTGTGTGTAATCGGATGTTTATGCCGTCATGCCAGCGATAGAAGTGGCCGGGAGGAAATTTCAGTTCAAATTTGACACAAACATCCACTTGGACTTGAGAATGAACTGATTACATTTTGGGGCTCAAAGGTCACTGTGGCCTCACAAAGCACATTTTGGGCGATAACCCAGGAATTGATTTTCTAAATGTCGGATGAAATGATGACATTTTGGGACAGACATGTTGGTAAACTGCAGCTCTGGAGGAGGAAAACAAACGCGAGGGCGGTGATTCTAGTTTTACACTCATGGGACTCTATAGATGGCTATTTAAATATTTAAATGAATAGGGGGAAAAAAGGACAAAGTATATAAAAGTAGCACTGAAGGAAAATAAAAAAGGAAAGTGCCTGATCAAGTAGGGGTGATATCCAGTTAACTTTATATAGATCTAAACTTGTATCATAGCATAAACATCTTAGCTTGAAGTCTTACATTTCTCTACTTTTGTTATAATATGCAAATTGAGATTGCACGTGTATTTTCTCTTTCTTCTTTTAGGAAATTCTGCAGCATGCTATAGAGTTGTGCAAATTTCCTCCTATTCCTGAAGCCATTTGTCGATTTGACAAATGCCTCGTCCCTTTGAAAGCTGAAATCTACTTGACTGACCCAGATTTTAAGGTACGTGGTCGTAAAACAAATACGTTCGTTTTGGAATTCAACAAATAATAATAATTCTTCTAATAACGCATATGCCTCCTTTTTTATGTAGGGCTACATTCAATTATGCTGCTGTAGGAGCTGCAATGTTGAATACCACCTCGCCTGTTGGAAGACCCTCAAGACATCGTTCCTTGAAAAGAATGAAAGGGTAAATTTTCCATGTATTTCTATATGTTTCAGTCATGAGTTTTTAACAGGTCACGAAGAACCTGGAAATGACCTTCATTATTACCTGTATAATGGAGGATGTGTGGTTCAGTTAAGATTATTTATTTATTTAATTAAATCCAAGTGCTTGGGAGAATGTATGGTCATAATTTATGGCCCCTTTGATCATGAAGCCGAAGAAGCCAGGGTAAGTGTGTTTTTTAACTTTGGACAGAGCCGTTTCTTGCTTCCAGTCTTAAATGATACTTTTTGTGTGTTGCAGGATTTCCTGCAGGAGCCGTGTTTGACCCCAGACTGTGTCGGCCAAATCTGTAGTATCATTCTCTTTGGTCCGACTGGGCTGATAAAGTGTAGGGTAAGAAGATTGATTCTCTGCAGGCGAAAGTGACGCATTTAGAGTTCCTGTGCTCATGAATGAATGAATCACAGGATCAGTGTTGACCCGAGTCTTGTTTCGCTCTAGTTTGATGATCCCATCGCCAAACCACAGACTCCGAAGAAGCCCAAACTGAATCAGATATGCACAAGGTGAGTCGAGTTCGGTTCATGCCGGTGACAGAGTGAAGCCGTCGAGTTGTTTGCTCGAAGTCGTATCGCAGACGGGGATGACAGTGCAGTTTGGTTCAGTTAGTGAACGCCCACTTTAAAGGATCGTATCCTCATCGGTTTCTAAATAACTCCACGTTTCCCTTTTTTTGATATTTTCAGTCTAAAGAAGTTGAAGTCAAAGGAAGAGCACAAGCTCAAGAGGAAGCTGCACAAGCAGTCGTTTCAAGAAAAGCAGGCGATCAACGACGAGATCCTGCAGCAGAAAGAAGACTCTCCAACCCACAGTCAACAGAAAGGTACCGTTGTTGTTTTATCCAGGTAGAAAAATACAGAAGTTAGCCTTCAACTCACTAAGTTGCATATTTCTTACCCAACTCTTGGGCACCTGACTTGGTCAAACAAGTGTTGATCCGTCCATTTGCTTTCAGCCTGGCTGCTCTACAGGGATCGAGTTCTTCTGCAGATCAGCCAGAACATGGAGCTGCTGAGGGAGGAGAAGGGCCTCCAGGTGTCCGTCCTGACGGACCGTCTGAAGCCCTGGCTGGAGCTGGACTCCTCGAGGGGGAACTCGGTAGCTCGGAGGATACTGAACTGGCAGGAGGAGCCGCTGGAAACTCTGAGTCAGGTCGTCGAGCTGCTACTGGAGCGGAAGAACCGGGTTTGGGCACGAATCCTTATACAACTACTCAGTGGCTGTCTGGATATAAATCCCAAACTCAGCAATTGGGCGTGCCAGCTCAACAATGCAGGTGAGCAAATTAGATAAATTCATGTTACTCTTGAAGACGTTTAAACTGTGATTCGGCGATACATAGTATATTTAGCTCATATTCCAGTAGTCCTAACCCTAAACTAACCTATTACTATTGTTTAAACTTGCACACAAATTTAAATTACCAGTCTGGTTGAACCATTGAACAGCGTTTTGTTCACCACCTACAAAACAAAACGATTCATACCAAAATATTCTATTTGTAAACAGGACTTTCTTTTTTTTTTTTAACTGGACCCAATCGAGCTCTTGTGGGCGAACAGAAGTCACGTACACATTGTGGACTCTTACCGTCGGTGCCACGTTGTGGATGCTCACCGCCTATTTGCTGCTTTCTTTAGGTTTGGATGCTGCGAAATCCTTCATCGAGCGCTACGCAAGACACTTGGAGGAGGTGGATCTGGCTTTTCTGCTCGAGTTTGGCCCGTTGCAGGACGCGATTATAGAGAAGATTGGTAGTAGGCCAGAGCTTTTTTCAGGCATGTGCTTGACCGAATACCTAAAAGAAGCCCCGCCGCAAGACACAAGACTCTTTATCTGGACTCTGGAGGAGCATAGGGACCAGTATATCTCCTGCGCCCATATTCTGGATGATTTTTTTGATGTGATGGGTACGCAATCTTTACCGTTTCTAACATGGGATTTGAAGTCTTGTTCATTTGTTGCCCATGATTTGACTCTCAATTCTTTATCTTTTCAGATGGCCATTGTTCGGTGTTAAAAAAGTCTGATGAAAATCAAAATGTAAGTCTTTAGAAACGAAATGGCTTTTCTTTTTCTTTTTTTCTTTTTTACACTGGATTAAATTTGATAGCCATATAAACTAAAGCACCAAGGCACTAATGTGGCCCTTTGTGGGGGGGAAATACACCAACAGTGTTAGATGAGACGGTCGACCAGTTGGCATAGCTTAGCATAAAGACTGGAAACAAATGGAAACAGTTAGCACGGAGCGTCTGCACGTCTTAAAAAAATAACGTTGAACATTGAATCCTGTATCGTCAGCACACACAAAACAAGTTTTAAGTCTCAATTTCATCCACAAAGGCATTAAATATTTTCTCTTGTTACACACCTATGAATCCTTTTCCTGGATCTTCTTCTCTTTTTTTTTAAGCCCATTGTTTCATAATGGACAACCAATGAGCTTAAATTGCCCTTTTCAATCGGTTAATGTACAGCTTGTATAAGTATTGTACTAGTGGCAGTAGTAGTAGTAGCACTTGTAGAATTACTGGCAGAAATATTACATAAATGTCAATATATTCTTCTTATACATAATGCAAATGCAAATTTGTACACTTTTACACAGTTTTTACACATTCTTGCACATACCAGTTAGCGTATTTAGCAATTTGTGGCTCTTCCTGATCCCTAATTTCAATTTGTTTTATTTTCAGAATTCTCCTATTAAGAGTCGAGGCCGGAAAAAGAAACAGAGAGAGCCGAGGGTGAGAAAAAGGCTGCGATTTGTTGGTCGTTGCTTGTGAAGAGAAGTCTGTCTCGATGGCGCGACTCTAACATTGTTCCTCCTCCTCCTCTTCCCCTCAGAGCATTTTTGTTTTCCCTGAGACGAGAGCGCCGACTCCGGGAGATGAATGGGATCAAGACATTTTTGGAGATGACTCTTTGTAAGTTCTCCTCATCCTCCACGTCGGACACACACCGATTTTTTTTAAAATATTTTTTTTATTTTTAACTGTTATTATTACAGATGTTTATTTTTATTTTTAATGTATAACGTTGAGATTGGCCGTTTGCAGATCATTCCTTCACCCCGGAGATCCATTCAGTGTACCGATTCACCTACGAGAGCAAGTCGCGGATTTTGAGGACCAGTACAACAGCACCAGACACAGAAGTCACTATAAAATGATTTTGGACAACAACCCCGACCCAACAAAAGAGAGTTTGTATGAGTAAGTGCGAATTTCTGTTCAGTGGTGGAATTATGTACATTTACTCTCGAGTAGTTCCATTTTTTTCTACTACACCACATTATTTTGTACATAATATCATATTAAATGATGCATTACTATACTTCTAATCTACCCAGAATACGGCAATATTGATATAAAACTTTTGCATAATGAGAACTTTTACTTTTGCTACTTTTTAAGTAGATGATAGTTGATGATACTTCTGTACTTTTACTTCAGTAATGGTTTGAATGCAGGAGTTTTACTACATGGAGTGTTTTTTGTGTATTAAACCGCGGTGTTTCTACTTTAACTCAAGTAAAGGATATAAGTATTTCTTCTATTTTAATTTAAAACGTTTTATGAACATAGCAGTTAATGAATAAACTTTAAAAATCACTTTCACAAGTTCAATCGAATTATAATGTTGTTTTCTGAGATAAAATAAATAACAACTCTACAATGTAGCTGGTTCAGCTCCTTTGAACTATTAACTGGATTAATCTGCTGATTTATTTGTTAATGTATCATTAACTGAGTGGTTGTTCGGTTTGTAAACACAGTGAAAATAGCCCAAAGTGACACCTCCAAAATGTTTGTTTGGTTCAAACTTTAACATTATTATTGCAAACCTTCACATTTGTGAAGCCGGAACCATGAAAAGTGTTTACAGGACTAATTACTTCACGATTTAAAATGACTTAACAATTAAACTACTCACGTAAAGTACAATACTTTTCACATTTCACCCCTTCGTGTAGAATTTGTTTATGCGTATTTTTTTTTTTAAATGTTGAATATTTGAATGTCTCTCTGCAGCTACTTTGCTCAGATCCTGGAGGAGCACGGTCCACTGGTTGCCGAGGACCCGCTGCTGGTGGGTGAACTGGGGAATTTCCCTCCCGTGGCTCAGGTGACGATCCAGGAGACGGGCGGCTTTGAGTCCTTCCTCCTGGAGTCCCTTCGCTTCATAAAGATTGGGAGGTGCATCGGCCTGGCGAAGCACGCCGTTTCCCTGCAGCAGGCGGTGCACGGAGCCAGTCTCGATGACTTGGATGTAATAGCGGATCCTGGCTCGGACTCTCGGTCTTCGTATTTGGGTCCGGGTCCCGAATCTGCTTTCACAAGCTATCTGGACAGTTATCCTTCTGTAAAGACTGCCGCCCGTCCCCACCTCCCAAATCCTTATGTAATACGCTCCCAGACTCTGCGTGATGATCTTGCCCTTTGGTCTATTGATGACAGTCAACCACAAGTCCCTTTCGTTTTACCGAATGACTACGGGCCTCTGGATCTGGATGGTGGACTTTTAGAAACGTTGTCAACGACGACCGAGAACAGCTTTTTGAAGAAACATGCAGAAGTACAGGTTAATACCGAGCCGTTCAATTAATGTGATAATCTCGAAGATTTTAATATAAATAAACGTCTTGTTAATTCTCCATTTGTCACCGACGTACACGACACAATGGTGAATACCCTTATGGCTCCATTCTATACAGACAACATGCTTTTACTACGCACACAATTTAAAAATAAACGCATCAACAAAAAGACAATTCTCACACAATATCCACTGTTGTCACTCAAATTGAACATTTTAAATAAACCATGACTGATATTTATAGGATTGGCACTTTCAAATATACGAGATTGAATACGAAAATATATAAGTGTGTGTGTGTGTGTGTGTGTGAGACAGACATTTAAAGTGCTCTTCTTTTTGATTTGTCGGTCTCAGACGTGTCAGGAGACCATGAGGAGCGTTGCAGTGAACACAGAGATTCATGAGCGTTTTGAGAGCTGCCAGGTGAGTTCAGTGTCATGACCTGTACCAGACCTCCTTCTTCCTGGTTTTGTTATTAAAACGGGGTGGAAAATAAGTACCTTGGAGTCTGTACTTCAAGTGATACCTATACAACCTATTTAATTTATCATTCTAGCTCGGTGTTGAAGTTGTTCTGAGTTTTGTAGTTGACTCTTTTTTTTTTTCTTCCAGGGTGACATCAACGCAAAGCAAAACAACAACAAGAAGTTGGAGCAGCAGATCAAGAAAATGGCGAAAGGCGGCGGCGACAAAGTCACCCTGAAGCGTAATGAAGACGTCGCCGTCCTTGAGAAAGACATTCAGCAGATTGCTGCCAGTATAAATGTAGGTCCATGAGGGAGTTGATTAGATGTACGTATATAAATATAAATATATATTTATATATAAATATATTTATTTATATAAATATGTATATATAAATATATTTAAATATGTATATATAAATATTTTTATAGTGGATTTATAATATGGATATATATATATATATATATAAATATAAATATAAATACAACACAACATAGAAATATAATATCGGTTATTGTCTGTCTTCTTTCGTCAAGGTGACCAATAAGGAGCTGACGCTGTTCCAGCAGAAGCTGGAAGAAGAGGTGAAGAAGGACCAGAAGGAGAAGAAGGCCAACCAGGAAGGACTGAAGGCCCTGAAGGTGGAGATTGAGGAGCTGGTTGGGCAACACGTGAGGTGAGAGGGAAGCTGATGTTTAACCGAGTAGAATCTGTACTTACTTGAGTATTTCCTTGTTCTTATACTTTATACCTCAACCCCAAAACATTTATTTGTCTCTTGTGTTTTTTTTTATGTAAACGGTAACTATGATATGATGCAATACCACACCAGTTTTTGATATGATGCAATACTATACTACCCAGTTTTATACACGTATCAAACATTTGCTCCACGTAATTTAAATACTCTTTACAATACTCTTGCATGTATTTGCTAGTGGTAAAAACAGATTAGTACAATATATAATAATAATAATATAACACTGTGAAAGAAGCCATTCTGCACAATGAGCCCTTTTACCATTGATGTTTAAGTACATTAAGCTGGTACTACTTGTGTATTATTATTATTATTATTATCTGTACTTCTTCAATGGAATACCAGACTGCAGGGGTGAAAAGTAACAAAGTACATTTACTCAAATACTTCACTCAAAGTTACCGTGCGGAGGTCTTAACAGATCCAGCTCCAGTTAAAGGAGGTTTTCTTTCTTCCACTGGGACCTCGAGAGTGACACAAAGGGAAAGTTCCTTGTAGTAGCTTTAAGTACAGTTTTGAGGTACTCTCACTTTACTTATTCCGCCCCTGGGGTTTAGTTCACCTGGAACTTAAGTTTATTTGTCTTAAATTTATGTATTTATCATGCATGTTGAACGTTAGTGTACGTACAGATGTCACACATTGGTACTCTTGCTTATAGTCTCCGCGGGTCACGGGAAACAAAAAGCATGAAGCAATGATTGATTTCTAATTATATTTATATATTTATTTCCATGTAGTATGACCCAATACATAAGAGAGAGGAAAAACAGCTTTGACGCCAAGATGAGTGATTTCCTTGAGGTGAGGTGAGTGTCGAGCCAAAGAGTTGACGGTGAAATAAAAACTTAAAGGTCTTTCTTTTCTTTTTTTTGTTTACTACTTTAAAAAAAAAAAAAAAAATTGTTTCCTTTTCAGCGTTCAGGCGGCAACCGAGAAGATGAGCCTGGAAGACGAGATCAAGCGCTGCAAGGTGTCCTTGACCTCGGCCACCAGGAGGTCTCAGGCGGCTCAGGTCGGTCCTTCATTCTTAATCACAATCAGACAGATTTAATACAGCCGGTTAGTTCTCATCGTCACATTTAGTTGAGCAAACTTTTACACAATAAAATGGAAATGGACACATTTAATGTTTGATTGTCGCCACAAAGTATGAGCTTTTTTTTTTTTTTTTGGCGTGTGTATAAAGTGTATCGACGGGTGCTCAATTATCAGTGCGATTACAAAATGTATGATACATAAACTTTTACCATTCATGAAGAAATACTTTTTTTAAAACATTTTTTAAAGGAAAAATAAATAAACGGATGCACACAAATGCATTTTTAGAACATTTTAAGTAAAATAATAATAATAAATAAAGCTAAACCATATTGATGAATCAATAAATACGCATACAAACATTTTAAATAACCGCGTCTTCAATCGCTGACTCGTTACTTTGTGGAAACTCTTTCTGCCGGTCGAGTTTGGTCAAAGAATTGACGCTCGTTCGTTTTTTCTCCTCCAGGTCTCGGTCGTGGAGAGCAGTCGGAATCAGGGCCTGTACGGTTTCTACCGAGAGCTGGCGTTCGGCAAGGCGCTGCTGACCAAACTGGACGAAGCGGCGCACCGGTGAGACGCGAAAAAACCACCGCTTTTTATTGGGAGTACTGGTGTCCCGATTTATTCATTGTGTGACGTCCTTTGTGTCTTTGTCCAGATTCCAGACCCCGGACCTGGAAAGGACCAGAAACATCTGGAGAGTCAACGTCCAAGAAGTTGAAAAGAAAATCGCCACAGCTGAGGTACGAGAGCAACACGAGGAGATCAATGTGCACTGAGAGGCTTCAAAAGAATATAAATATGAATTCAATTGAGTATTAAACCTACATCACTAGAGCAGATGGAAAAATCATGAGAGAAATGAACTGAAATCTCCAATGTGAATATTTTTTTGGATATTTTCTGGTTGTCTTTTATAATTATTTCAATATCTTTTGGGTTTTGGACCAAACGGTATATATGAAGATTGGTAGAGGCTGTTTTCTCTTTTTTTATTTTTTTTTATACTTGCGCTGGCACACTGTTTTCTTTAATGTGCATTTGCATTTAATTTTCCGACAAAGGTTTTTATATTGTCTTAAAATTAAAAAATGTTGTTGTTGGTGAGAGAAATTATTTAGGAAGTAATAAATGCATAAACATGCACATGAAGTCTTTTTTTTTTTTTTTTTGAAGTGTACACTATCATCAAACTCTTTAGGTTCAGCCTCATTGTTTTTTTGTTTTGTTTTTTACATGAAAACAAGCTACTTATTGATTATTAATTGGGAGTGTCCAGGACCTTCGGGATCATATTGACACGTGTGTGTGTTAATCCAGACTTCATATTCTCCACAGGCGCAGTACCAGGAGCAGCTGGATCAAGTGAACAGCGGCAGGAGACTCAGCGAGTTGCCTCCAGTCAACGTCAACAGCCAGTCTGACCCTCCAGCTGCACCAGTAAGACAACCAGTCTAACCAGTAACACACACACACAACCGGTTATTAACAAACCTGAGGATCTGCTGCTTTTCTCTATTGATTATTATCGTAGATAAACACCCTTTTATTATTCACTATGCTAAATATGCATGAAGTACTACTACAACCACTGCACCTACTTCTACTTAAAGTACTACAACTACTTTTACATTAAATTTCATTTAGCTGACACTTTTATTGAGCTAATTCTAACGCTGTTACTACTTATACTATAACAACTACTTTAGTTACTACTATTATTTATACCTCATATCTACTACTGCCATGACTTCTACATCTACTGCTATAATATTTCTACTCCTACAACAACTAATACTTTAGTTACTTCTGCTATTACTTCTACTGCTATAATCCTACTACTAAGATAAAATGGTGCAAAGAAATACTTTTTTTTAATCTCTAATAGTTAAATATGTCTTTCAGATATTAGAAATGGTTGCAAAAATCAATAGTTATTTCCCATTAATTTGCTACTAATCCAAAGTGAACTCTCTCCCGTCTCAATGTTCTAGTCTGTGGCAGCCATCGCGTATGCTCCTCCATCTTCGTCCCCTCATGGCGCCCCCCCGATCACCCCCCCCCCGGGGCCTGCAGCTGAAGCGGCGTCCGCTCAGCCTCCACCGCAACTCAAACCTCCCACCAGGACTCTGGAGCCTCAACTCCACACGGTGTTCGACAAGTCTATGGAGCACCTGGCCGGCATCTTCCCCGACTATTCAAGGTAACGCCGGCGCTCTAATGCCAAGTTATTACGTGCTTAGCAGCATGTATTATGGTCATGATTCTTTAAAAATCTTATTATCTAAGGACTTGTCCGATAATTATATATTGACAGGTATTATGGGGTTTTTCAAGCTCCCAGGTATCCAGTTTCAGTCGTGCTATACTTTCTACTAGAAGAGAAGTTGCTTTTATGGACATTTTATTACACACGATGCATTTTTATGAACTCTTTATCGGTCACAAAAGGAGCAAACGCAACAACATTGAGCATTTAATCCGGCAGCTTTTACACCCGATAGGTAATAAAAATGTGTTTGTGTGCAGGTCGGAGTTGATGAGGTTCATCCAGGAGTTGCGTTCATCCAGCAGCGGAAGCCTGAGCAGCATGACGTTGCAGGATGTGGTCGGTGGGGTGACTCAGCTGATCCTTGACCAGCAGGTACGTTTGTGTTGCGTAACACCCGGCGTCTGCCTCGAGTTATTCATCGTCATTTGCACGATGACAATTACAAAGAAGCAACCGGAAATCTTTCATGTTATATTCCCAAAAACATCACACTTCATATCATGTGGCCTATATTTTTGTTAAGAGTTTGAATTTAAACGACAGCTTTTCAGGGCATAAAACCAACAACCTGTTGACCGTTTACCAATCAAGACTCCCATCATGTAACAATGTGCAGTGCTGAACAATTTCAAGTATATATATATATATATATATATATATATATTGCACCTTTTTTAGGCCACAACTTGTCACAAGGAGCTGTGAAGACCTCCGGTATGGATTATCCCGGTTAGCTCAGGTCCTAAAATGAATCTCATTGGTTGTTTTGGCTTCTTTTTCCTTCACAGGAGAAGCCTCAAGCTGCCAAACCAAAACAAACAAAGGGACCGAACAAAGGGATGCCGCGCCCGTGCACCACGCCTCCTCCGGTCGCTCCGGTCTGGCAGTCGCTCGGGCAAAAGAGAGACGCAGTAAGTAATTATTTAATCTATAATGTTCAGGCCAGTTTTCCGTCATGAGGACCTGTGAAGACCTCTAGTCTTGATTTGTCCTGGTTGTTTTCTCGTCCTCAAACTCATCTCGTTGATTGTTTTCTCGTCTTCTCTCCACAGGAGAAGCTTAAAGCTGCCAGATCGAACAGTCCAGCTCAGTACGCCGCCCCGCCTCCCGTCACCCCGGTGTGGCAGCCGCCCGAACCCCCGAAGAGAAACGAGCACGCCAACGCTGTAAGTCCAAAGGAAACGCAACTCAAGTGGCCATTTGAAGAATTGCGGGTTTTTTTGGGGACTCGTGCGTTGGCTGTGATTGTGTCGTACAGTCGAGATTTATTCATTTACAAAATTCACAAGAATTTAATCCTATATTAGTTGGCCTTTTAGCTTTTAAAATATATTTTTTTTAAGTTTGCTGCGCGCACGTTATCAACCGAACGGATAATGAAGCGCTCAGTCGGGTCCACACCGGTAACTGTGTTGTGTGTCTCGCCTGCAGCTGAACATGGATGATCCGTGCATCATCTGTCACGAGGACATGAATCCGGTCGACATCTGCGTGCTGGTGTGTCGACACAGCTTCCACGACGAGGTGAGCGAAGCTTAAAACACTCACGAGCTAACCGATGCCCCGACAAAATGCTGTAAATCTCACTTTATCTTTAAAGTCCTGCTTGATTTTTTTTTTTTTTTTTTTTTTGGGACTTATTGATTTAAAGTGGTTTTCTCAACACAAGAAATATGTAGTCCCCATTTGTTAGTCTTCAGTTAACAGACACGGTCAATTTAATTCGGTTCCATCGTAAAGAACGTATTCCAATATCTTAAATATAAATATATGTATTTAATTTGTTTGTTTTCTGCAACCAGGTTACGTTACTAGTTGGCTTTCTACTTACTTGTAGTTATTCCGGCATACAGCTGAGAATAAAGTGTCGCCTCTGACCTTCTGACCTTCTGTTCTAATGCGTCCCGTGTTGTGTTCAGTGCATCCGCTCGTGGCTGAAGGAGCACAGCACCTGTCCCACCTGCAGAGACCACGCGCTGCTGGTGGACGAATTCCCCGCTTTGTCCAGTAGAAGACGCAAAGCTCCGTGATCCCTGGGGAGCCTCCATCACCCACCCACATCTACGCTTTTATCTTCCTCCTTCTTCTTTTTTTTCCTTCTATTATTAATCACAAACATTTAATTAAAATCTAAAAACGTCATTGTTTTTATTGAATGGTCAAAATGTTCAGACTGGCGTTGCTACACTTTGAATAAACTAAAGCGTCTCGTGTTTGAGATCGTCTCCGTCTGATGTTTGGAGTTTAATAACATTTCAGATTTATTTATTTTTTGGGGGTTAAGAGCTCTGGAAGACACGATTGAATAGGAGAACCAATAAACTCACCAAAATATAGATTTATTTATTTTTAAATGCTTTGGATAATGACACTGATCATTATCAACGTCTACAAAAATAAGAAACTTTTATACATTTACAGAAATTAATTTCATACTAAAGTCAGTAAGTATTAATAGAAAAGTCGTGTTGGAGCATCAAAGACTTCTGAGGGACAACATCGACTTCCAGTTGCTTGATTTAAGGGGTCTCTTCATATCTGAAAAGGACTTCAGGGTATTTTTATGACGTACTATAATACAAGGTTTCTTGCAATATGATTTATTTCAAACGGGATCAAAACGTTGTTTCCATTGACTTACGTTCATATTTATTTTTTTATTTTCTTGACGAAAAATAAACATCCGTGAGCTCTTTGCAAAATATCATTTATTCATGTCTACATGTGGTCACATGGTCCAAAAACAGTTGTGATTATGACTCGATGTTTAATAGAAATCGATGCTAATGGTTTGTACATTTAGAAAAGAAAAACAACAATCATCTACAGTGTGTGTGTGTGTGTACGAGTACATGCTATAAAACTACCGTGGCACACATGCATGTTCCTGTGCACATGCACGACTAAACAATGTAATAAAAAAAAGAATAATCTGGTTGTATTTAAATCGGTTTAAATCCAGATTGCCTCTTTCCTCTTAATATTTCCAAATGTGACTGCGTACATTGTCAAACTGGCATTTAATTAAATGAAAGAGAAACCACTGAGATCTGAAGGGTGGTTTATTAGATGTGTGGTCTCTAAAGATTCAAAAGGGACTATATTCGATGCCCATTTTCGTAAACTCATCACAACTCTGAGCATAAATAAGGATGAAAGCACGAAGCTACTTCACGAGACAAACAAAAACTACCCAGTGGACTTCTGTTTTGGGGGGATTTTCCAATTGTTTCAGGTATTTTGTACAAGACAAAGATTAGAAATCAGATTTTTGTAAATCCCACCGTGTTGTCTTGACACTGACGTCAACGTTTGAGAAAACATAATTAATAAATCACCAACAATAGTGACATTTAAAGCTCGTTCTAAACTTCACTGTAGATACGACGACGTGCACTAATGTTCAAAAAGTTTGGAATCGCTTGTTTGGCTGATTTCAATAATTCAGACACCAATTGTATTATTTACTTTTTTTCGAAATGGTTTCGGCCCCAAAAGAGGAATAATTCAATTAAACGGAGCACCCGACACTGAAAAAGGAACCTCTTCTTATTAAAGCTGCACACATTTTAATGCCGAGCGTCCGGTTTCTTTTACCAATGACTGTGACGTTCAATAAGATGAGAAGAAGGGAGGTCTGAACTACTGCCCGTGGTTTTGTTCTGCACGGCCGGACCCTTTGAAAAGAGGCCTTTCTGCCACCTGAAGCCTGACGGGCCGTCGTCCTCACGCACATCTGACTGGCAGGAGATCACAAACTTTTAACGGTGTGTAAAAAGCACAGCAGACGATACGACCGTCAGTTTACGGCGACGATGATGCACAAAGAAAAAGCATCCACATTGCCGTGTTACAGGTGGGAAAAGGTCATTTAAAAAAGGCAATAGGTGAGTTGGTTTTTTTTTTTTTAAGACAGGGCCGATACATAATAACATACATGTTGGCATAACAGTGACACCTTGATAACCACTTTGTGGAACAAATCACACGGTTGCGTATGAAAGAGCTTTTTGTTGACATGCATTCACACTGTACATGTGTGAGTGCACAAAGGATTGATGGATTGATGGATTGATTGATTGATTGACCGTACATTCCTTCCGCTCTGCTCACTTGTTGCCCCGGGAGGGTCGCTGTTTGGTCATCGTCGTCAGCATCTGGCTGATGTAAGAGGTCAGGAGGTCGTCCATTTTGTAGCCCTGCGTGGTTTGAGGTCAAAGGTTAGATATGATGCGGTGAATTGATATACATTTATTCATTTTTATGTATATTTTTATACTTTTTTTCTGATGTGATGGGACGAGAAAAAAACAAACAAATAGTTTCTAGACATTCATAGTCTCTCAAACCTTTATTTTGAAAAGCTAAAAACGTTTAGTTTCAGGTTATTCTGGTCCCAGTAGCTCACCAGTGAGGTCTCACACAGCAGCTTGCTGCCTCGGACCAGGTTTCCGATGGTGATGTGGAAGTACGTGTTGCCGCTGCTCCAGTTGGAGATCTTCGTGAAGGGGTGAGTGGTGAGGATGTCCTGCAGGAAGTAGAACTCAGATTAGTACGCAGCCAGTTTGCAGATAAAGAACTCAAACTGAGAGATGGCATGTGCACTTTTGACTTTGGGTGTTAACAAATAGCCCACGAGACTTATAGTCTGACGATATCTTTTGACCCACATTGCTGTCACGTTGTGACGCTGCAGCTGTGAATGTCACTTAAGAGCAGTGGGGTAACAAAATGTCCATGAAGGAAGGTTGTGGTCGAGAAAAGAAACGCGAATCAACCTTTAATCTACAGAAAGAGCGACATAGTTGACTAAATATTCAGATTCAAAGTGATGTGTGTGGCTTTAAACTTTAAATTACAGTCAACTAATATTTTAAATGATCTTTATTTTGGAAATACTTAGTTCCCAAAATGATAATTCTTGGAAACAAACGGATGTGATGTGTGGACCCACCTTGGATTTAAGATCAATGAGACTGACTCCGTGTTTGTTGATCGCTATCAGGAGGGTTTCTGGGTAATTTGGATCAGTCGTTTGCTGCAGGAAAAAAAAAACTGAATAATTAAAAAAAACTTTTCACACAGTGCTGAAAAGAAAGAAAGTTAATTAGCCAATTTCACGATTCTGCTAAATTTAATTAGATTAAATTAATGACCACATTCATGCATCCACAATTATAATCCAATAAATGAATCTATATTATTCTGAAATCGGCCATTCTTTCACTCCTGATACTTTAAATATATATTTTGATGCTGATATTTTTGCACTTTAGCGAATTATTTCTAAACCGTAGTATTGCCCACTGAAAAAATCTAAACAACAACAACAACAACACAATGACATGAAAACATGCAACGGCTCCGAAATTATTATTATATTCCTCTTTTTAGAAATAAAACAAATTACGGAACTTCTTTTTTTTTTTTACCTTGACTTCAAAAAAGGCCGAACCGAACGTGGTCCACTTGTAGATCGTTTTGAGGAAGGAGAGTTTGGCTTCTTCTCGAGTCTTTCCTGACTGCTTGTTGAACAGCGACATGATGGACTGAGGAGGAAAACACATTTATTTATTCATTCATTCATTATGTTTAGGCACAGTAACCCCCACTGGCTTAAGTTTAATAAAGATATGTTAAGATATTGCTCCATCTTGTTATTCTGTCGTGTGACTTGTTTCTTGAAGATTGGTGGAAATGTGAGTTTGATAGTTTGTATATTTGGAAATTGGCCATTCTGCATAATCAGTACTTTTAGTAACATTTTGAAATGCAGGTATTAATACTGTGGGAAGGCCAAGTTTGACTTTATTTAAAGAGTACTTCTTCCACCACGGCTTGAATCTGACCTGGAGTAATCCAAGAAGCCTAACTCAGATGTTTGTGTTGCATCTTTGTTGGACTCTCCAGCTATTAAACCTGAAACTAATAAACTATTAAACTCTGACACGTTGAGCATCTCACCCTCTTCCAGTCGTCGGGGGACAGATGTCGGATCTGGTCCTGGGGGACGAGATCCTTCAGGATGGTGGAAATATTCTGGAAGTGGGTTTTGTCCTCCTCAAACTTCACTCTGTAGATCAGCGCTGCCAACTGGTGCACCTCCTCCCTCAAACACTTGTGGTAGCCTCGCAGGTACTTCGGCAGCTCC
Organism: Cyclopterus lumpus; assembly: GCF_009769545.1. NCBI lineage: Eukaryota > Metazoa > Chordata > Actinopteri > Perciformes > Cyclopteridae > Cyclopterus > Cyclopterus lumpus. The sequence goes on along the minus strand of NC_046979.1, from coordinate 5,384,568 downwards.
TGCACAGAGAAGTATCTGTTAAGATACTACTGCAGAGAGAAGTATCTGTTAAGATACTACTGTAGAGAAGTATCTGTTAAGATACTACTGTAGAGAGAAGTATCTGTTAAGATACTACTGCAGAGAAGTATCTGTTAAGATACTACTGTAGAGAAGTATCTGTTAAGATACTACTGCAGATAAGTATCTGTTAAGATACTACTGTAGAGAAGTATCTGTTAAGATACTACTGCAGAGAGAAGTATCTGTTAAGATACTACTGTAGAGAAGTATCTGTTAAGATACTACTGTAGAGAGAAGTATCTGTTAAGATACTACTGCAGAGAAGTATCTGTTAAGATACTACTGTAGAGAGAAGTATCTGTTAAGATACTACTGCAGAGAAGTATCTGTTAAGATACTACTGCAGAGAAGTATCTGTTAAGATACTACTGTAGAGAGAAGTATCTGTTAAGATACTACTGCAGAGAAGTATCTGTTAAGATACTACTGCAGAGAAGTATCTGTTAAGATACTACTGTAGAGAAGTATCTGTTAAGATACTACTGCAGAGAGAAGTATCTGTTAAGATACTACTGTAGAGAAGTATCTGTTAAGATACTACTGTAGAGAAGTATCTGTTAAGATACTACTGCAGAGAGAAGTATCTGTTAAGATACTACTGTAGAGAAGTATCTGTTAAGATACTACTGTAGAGAGAAGTATCTGTTAAGATACTACTGCAGAGAAGTATCTGTTAAGATACTACTGTAGAGAGAAGTATCTGTTAAGATACTACTGCAGAGAAGTATTTGTTAAGATACTGCTGCAGAGAAGTATTTGTTAAGATACTACTGCAGAGAAGTATCTGTTAAGATACTACTGTAGAGAGAAGTATCTGTTAAGATACTACTGTAGAGAAGTATCTGTTAAGATACTACTGCAGAGAAGTATCTGTTAAGATACTACTGTAGAGAGAAGTATCTGTTAAGATACTACTGTAGAGAAGTATCTGTTAAGATACTACTGCAGAGAAGTATCTGTTAAGATACTACTGTAGAGAGAAGTATCTGTTAAGATACTACTGTAGAGAGAAGTATCTGTTAAGATACTACTGCAGAGAAGTATCTGTTAAGATACTACTGTAGAGAAGTATCTGTTAAGATACTGCTGCAGAGAAGTATCTGTTAAGATACTACTGTAGAGAAGTATTTGTTAAGATACTACTGTAGAGAGAAGTATCTGTTAAGATACTACTGCAGAGAAGTATCTGTTAAGATACTACTGTAGAGAAGTATTTGTTAAGATACTGCTGCAGAGAAGTATTTGTTAAGATACTACTGTAGAGAGAAGTATCTGTTAAGATACTACTGCAGAGAAGTATCTGTTAAGATACTACAGTAGAGAGAAGTATCTGTTAAGATACTACTGTAGAGAGAAGTATCTGTTAAGATACTACTGTAGAGAAGTATCTGTTAAGATACTGCTGCAGAGAAGTATCTGTTAAGATACTACTGTAGAGAAGTATTTGTTAAGATACTACTGTAGAGAGAAGTATCTGTTAAGATACTACTGCAGAGAAGTATCTGTTAAGATACTGCTGCAGAGAAGTATCTGTTAAGATACTACTGTAGAGAAGTATCTGTTAAGATACTACTGCAGAGAAGTATCTGTTAAGATACTACTGCAGAGAAGTATTTGTTAAGATACTACTGCAGAGAAGTATTTGTTAAGATACTACTGCAGAGAAGTATCTGTTAAGATACTACTGCAGAGAAGTATCTGTTAAGATACTACTGCAGAGAAGTATCTGTTAAGATACTACTGTAGAGAGAAGTATCTGTTAAGATACTACTGCAGAGAAGTATCTGTTAAGATACTACTGTAGAGAGAAGTATCTGTTAAGATACTACTGTAGAGAGAAGTATCTGTTAAGATACTACTGTAGAGAAGTATCTGTTAAGATACTACTGTAGAGAAGTATTTGTTAAGATACTACTGTAGAGAGAAGTATCTGTTAAGATACTACTGCAGAGAAGTATCTGTTAAGATACTAGTGCAGAGAAGTATCTGTTAAGATACTATTGTAGAGAAGTATCTGTTAAGATACTACTGTAGAGAAGTATCTGTTAAGATACTACTGCAGATAAGTATCTGTTAAGATACTACTGTAGAGAAGTATCTGTTAAGATACTGCTGCAGAGAAGTATCTGTTAAGATACTACTGCAGAGAAGTATCTGTTAAGATACTACTGCAGAGAAGTATCTGTTAAGATACTACTGCAGAGAAGTATCTGTTAAGATACTACTGCAGAGAGAAGTATCTGTTAAGATACTGCTGTAGAGAAGTATCTGTTAAGATACTGCTGAGAAGTATACTACTGCAGAGAAGTATCTGTTTTTCTGAAGTAAAATTGTATAATGTAGGACTGTTACTTGTACTGTGTGGCATTAGTACTTTTATTTAAGTAAAGGATTTTAATACTTCTTCCCTGGCTACTCGCAAAACAAGTCAATGTAATTATATATATATATATATATATATATATATATATATATATATATATATATATATATATATATATATCAGTGCAAAATAATGTAGCATTAACAAATAACATGAAGAAATAGCCCTTAAAATAGCTGGACACCATCATTTAAGGTTAATGTACAATAATTGAGTGGTTACTCGCCTGGTAGTAGTGGAAGATGGAGTCGGCCATCGAGTCCTTTCCTGGCACGGTATTGGTCCACAGCTTCTTCATGAAGAACACCTGATACGTCAGTGAAGGCACGACGCCTGCTTACCAACGCACGGAGGGGATGAAAAAAGGAGGATGGACGTCACTGAGAAGAATACAACGCATTTAAAAGAAAAGAAAATCCTTTTATTTCTCTCTTTTTTACCGTCTTTCACATGTCTGGCTTTCTTGATCCAGTCCGTCAGGTGGCGCACAAAGTCGAAGAAGAAGTCGCCGTCGGGCACGCTGATGACCTGGAAACATTGTTTTTAACGTCAGCGCGGTTAAGAACGTTAACGTTTCACACGGCTACACATCGTCTTCACCTTGTCGGTGATCTTCACGAAAAGACTGAAGCCTTCGGGGGATTTGAGCAGAAGACGTCCGGAGATGTTGTGGCAGAAGTCTTTGGCTTTGGTGCTCGACTCCACTTCGAACACCTGCAGACGCAACACAGGGCGGCTTGTGGGTGGAATACAAGTTCAATTTCTATGTATTGTACCATCATCGTATTCTTTGAATAATATTTGAACAGTTATTATCAAGCGCGTTTTGTTTTCCACGTTATTTTCCCCATTCTATTCACGTCTTTTTTTTTAATGTCTATTTTTTTTAAACTTTGTGCTGCATTTCTTATACGAAAGGTGCCATGCAAACAAATGTTAGGATTATTATCAGCGTTATTCTTATTATTGAAATGACAATGAAGTTATGAATATGTTAACAGTTGAGGGGCCATGTAGAGTATATGTTTTTTAAAAACAACGAATTAGGATTGAACGATTATACAGATTGATTTACTAATTGTTTTTGACCGTATAGGCTCATAAATAACATTAAAAACCTTTTGGATAGCGTTTTCTTCTATGATATATTATGATATTAAGCAATAATCGTCACCGACCTCGTCCGAGTCATCGGGGAAGTAAACTTTGTGGAAGATCTGGGTGGTCTTGTGCTGGATGGCCTCCACCTCCACCAGGTGAGGGGGGTACTTCCTGGATCCATTTCTACAACAAAGAATAACCGGGAGAAATTAAGCAACATAAGAAGAGTGTGTGTGTGTGTGTGTGTGTGTGTGTGTGTGTGTGTGTGTGTGTGTGTGTGTGTGTGTGTGCGTCACCGTAAGGCTTTCTGGAGCCGCTGCATGCAGTCTGGAGCCAGCTGGTGGTGCTTCTTGGCCTGGAGGAACTTCTGGATGTGAGGCAACAGGGTGTTACTGGGAGGAAACAAACCAGTGCAGAGCCACAGCAGCTCCCAGCCCTTCTCTTCACTGTACCTACACACACACACACACACACACACAATGGTTATTAAAATGTATTAAAGAAAGATGTTGCTAAGAGTTGAAGTGTAAATAGACAATATAGTCCTTCAGTGAGGTAAATATGACAAGTAAGGAAGTAAAAAATGTGATTCTAAGACTTTGTGTGTTGTTGTTTTCTCATTTAAATAAATCAAATAAATGCAAGTAAAACAAAACTTTGACCACCATATTGCTGAATACTTTCCATCTCTAGTGTGTGTGTGTGTGTGTGTGTGTGTGTGTTCCAGACGTACTTGATGTGATTGTCAGTCAGCTGTTTGAGAATCTGACAGAAGATTTCGTCTTTGAGGGGCTCGGCCTTCAGGGCTCCTTCAAAGATCTGATCCGTGAGCTCGTTGACGGAGCGCACGCGTTTGGACGGGTAGTCGCCCGTGTACTTCATGACGGGTGGAGCCGGGTCAAGGACGACCACCATCAACACGAAATATTGCTGTTTGACAACAATTTACTGAACTAAACAAGGGTTTTCGTGTGTATAAATGATATCTTTCTCCTTACTTCGAATCCAAACGGTAACACTACATTTAGTGTGTTGACATATGTCTTTATGATTTTCAAAGCAGCGGTTTTGTCGTCATGATGTAGAGCTGAAACGATACAAGCAGCTATACTTTGATAATTAACTAAGCGTTCAAGTCATTTTTAAAGCAACAATGGCTAAAATTTGTATGGTTTTGGCTTTTTATATTCTCAGAAGACCTGAGAAAAGAAATTCTGGTGATCACATTTCTATTTGTGATGTAAATGCTATTATTCTCCTGTGTTTATGACTTAATAACAGATGACAAAAGGTTACCTAATTATGTATTTGTTATCTGTGAAACAGGCGGTGTAAAAAGTTTTGCAGAGTGATATATTTACATAAATATATATATATATATATATTTACATAAATATATTTACATAAATATATTTACATATATATTTACATATATATTTTTACATATATATATTTACATAAATATATATATATATATCTAATATCAATATATATATTTATATATATATATATATATATTTGTATGTTTGTAGTTGTTGATTTCGACCACCATATATCTAATATCAATATATATATATATTTATATATATATATATATATATATATATATATATATATTTGTATGTTTGTAGTTGTTGATTTCGACCACAAGTGGCTGAAGCGCAGCACTACAATTTCTAAATAGGACTAAAAACATGAATGTTTTCTTCCAGGTGAGTTTGGATGTACGTAACTTGCTACCGAACACTATGTGCAGGATATCTGAGAAGGCGAGTAAGGCCTCCTGGGAGAGCTCCTCGTGGGCCAGCACTTTCTTCAGCAGAGGCTGTTTGAGAGGCTCCCTGGTGCAGCTCCACAGACGGTCCTTCCCTCGGCCTTTAGAGATCATCACCCTGCTCAGAGTGCTCTTAGGAGGAGGCCTGGTGACACGGAGGCGAGGGTTGGAAATGATGACCACGACACACTTCATATCCATGCGTCAAAGGATTAGGATTCGCACCTGAAGTAGTCGTAGGAGAACTCCTCCAGTGTGTAGGCCTTCGTTTTGTCCTCAAGGCCGGAGACGCTCATATGGGACACGCTGATGGATTCTCGCCTCTGATCCGGAGTCATAGTCACAAGAGCCTGAGATGGAGAAGGAGGAAACGAGGATGAGAGATGTGGGAAGACAAAAAATATCCTCCTGAAATATCTTGAATGTATTGAGGGATGCAAGTTACCGACTGTAATGGATTAACTGTTTACAACGCTACTAGAACTAGAACAAATAAAATGGCGTTTAAACCGGAAGTGAACAATAGCACACAGACAGCAGATGTTAATTCCTCTTTGGTGTGGTGGCCCCCACTCACCACGATGTCATACTGCGGTCGGGTGATGGTGGGCAGTACGTAGACGCAGTCGGCAGGGAAGTCCCCTCTCTGTTTGGTCTTGTCGTTGACGCCGTGAGCCCAGCCCGAGTTCATCACATGCTCTCCGTCGTGCTCGTCCAGGATGATCAGATCCCCCTTGGAGAAACTCAGGAACGTGGAGTCTACCCCCGCTGTAAAGTTAAACATTGTGTTTAAAGACAATTTAAAACAAACTTCACTATTTTTTTTTTATTTTTTAAAACTATCTGTGAGTCTTACCGGGGTTGGGACAGTCCAACAGTCCCACCACATACTTGGACCTCTTCCTCAGACCCTCGAGGAAGGCGACCACCAGATCCCGGATGTCCTCTGCGTTGTTGGAGGTGAACGTGTACTCGTCTCCTTTGATGGTGGCCAAGGTGAAGCTCTGACCCTGGAGCTTACCCCCTCTGGAAGATGAAAGTGTACTTTAATAGGGCCAGTGTGTAGTAGCATTTCAGGGGATCTATGAGCAGAAATGTAATGTAATATTTTACACTATGTTTTCACTAGTGTACAATCACCTGAAATTAAAAACCAAGCCTTTTTATATCTACAAAGGGAGTGTAGATGTTTTGACCAGATGATGATAAACTAGATTAAAAGTGAAGGAATCATCGATTTATCTTTTTTCTTTTATAATATAACAATTCATCCAGAGAGACATGAATATTTCTACCAAATTGAATGGAAATACATCTCTCAGTTGTTGATACATAAATATATCAACACCTGTATGTCAAATAGGTATTGATATATTTATATACAGTATATGTATACAGATGTATCTCTTAAAAGATACATTAATGAACATCAAACAATAAATAAGGGAGTTCTATTCTGAAACGTGCATATTTAGTGGCTTCATTTTACTGTAAACATCGTGCACCTCATTTGCAACGATGTGCCACGTTTTTTGGAGGAACTTGGGAACTACAGTGAGTAACACCGTGTTGTGGGGGACCATCACTTCAGGGTAATCCCAAATACTGCATGTGCCCTTTTGTTTATCAAATGTTTCGGCTGCTATAAATCCAGAGCTACAATATTTAGAACTTTACCCCTTAATTCTTGCAGGTCTTTAGAATTTAAGCTAAATATATATTTGTGCAATCTTCTTCCAATACCGTAGAATTGACTATTCTTCCTCTTTCAGTGTTGCTTGGAGGACTCGGCGCTCTCGTACCTGCTACTGGACACAGCCGTGATCTCTGGGAACGAGAGCTCCAGAAGGACCTGCTCCTGCTCGTCCACGAAGTAAACCCCAGTCCAGTTCACTGCCACGATCACGTCGTTCTTGGGCAGACTTGGTCCTGCGTGGACAAACGGTGTCATATCCATGGAATTAAAAATACATATATATATACAGATACCTAGTACAAAAAATAATATACACCAACCTGAAAACTTGAAGGCTTCGTAGAAGCGCGAGAAGAGCAAAGGCCACTTTAAACGAGCAAAATCCACCACGTCCTCCTTCACCTTCTGTGAGCTCAGCCTCCTTTTAGTGTGTAATCCCTGCGCAGACAGATGCGGTTAGTTACCGTCGCCGCAGGTTCAAAACCCCGAGGGGTCGGCGATGGTGTCGGATACCTTTTTATGGGCGTTGACGATGAGCTGAGCCCACTTCTCCGCAGTCTTAGAGGAGCCGATCTCTCTGTCGGGGATGTAGGAGGGGATGAGGGTGAGCAGGCGGTCGTGGAGGATCTCAGAGCCGTAGTCCACGTAGTACTGCTGAGAGGCCAGCTCCGCCAGGTCCTCCTCCTTTAGGACACGGGGCGAGGAGGCCGATCAGGAGGAAAAAGAAAATATCAAATATCTGATAGAGGGAATGACTCTGTGTATACGGTCTTTTGTGTTCCTGCTCTCATACGAGTTGAACTTCTTCCAGCACCTCCTAATTATTATTAAACAGTTACAGTTTTGTCCAACATGACACAAAGTAATCACATGAATTGATAGAATAGGGTTGCAATCTTATTATCTTTTCGCAGATTTCATCAAGCAGATTGGACATGTTGACTCGTTTAGGATGATATATATATATAAAAATATATTACAATTATTAAAATGACTAAAAAGAAAAGCAGAAAATCTTCACATTTGTGAAGCTGGAATCATGAAATGTTTTTACATTAAAAAAATGACTAAATGATCAAAACAAATAAAATATACTAATTGATAACGTTATCTTCAAAGTGGTAAGTACCTCAGATTTGTACTTGATTAATGTAACTGAGTGACTGCTGTATATGCACGGGGTCTCCTTTGAAAAACAAATCAGTAAACTACCTTTTTAAGTACATCATGTGGAAAAAGCCGCTCACCCTCTCACAGCGGTACTCCCCGAATTTCACCCCTCGGACGATCTGCTGGTAAACCAGGTTCGCGGCGACGTGGTCCTCGGCGGGGTCGTGCCAGGGGTTGAAGATCTCCTTCCTGAAGAACAGCCTCCAGGGGGCGTTCCTCTCCTGGGCGCCCTGCTCCTTGGCGTACTGCTCACACTGGGAGACGGCGTCCATGACGTGGTCGCTGCCGCTGCCCAGAGACGACACCTGATGCGAAGCAGATTCTCAAGTCCGTCATCTATCAGATTTTAATATTCATATAACCGCCATCGTAGCAGACAACATTTGCTGTCGTCATATTACACTATATAGAGGCTTAAAAACTGCGAGACTTAATTAGAGGAACACTTAGTTTATCACACACATTCAACATCAACACGTGGAGTACAAGTAAAAAGTAGGATTATATGGAAATACAAGGTGAAGTACAAGGGCCTTGAATGTGTACTTAAGAACCACCCCTGCTGCGCAAACCAATGCCGTACTGGTCTCACGTCCTGGTCTCACATCCTCTGGTCTCACCTCCTGGTCTCACCTCCCGGTCTCACCTCCCGGTCTCACCTCCCGGTCTCACCTCCCGGTCTCACCTTGTCAAACAGGGCGATGTACAGCGAGAAGCCAAAGCGATCTCTCAGGTTGATCTTGTCGGCCAGAGCGTTGCAGAGCTCACTGGCGGTGGTGGCGGAGTCCGCCAGGAGAGTCTTGGTGGTGCCATCCATAAACGTTACTGGGAGCATGATGGGCTTCTTAGATTTGGTGGCCTGAAGGGGCGAAAAAAAGATTCAAATTCATACCGCTCGATAAAAAAAAGGCTCATTATTACGGGCTTCAAAAGTCACTTTTCTTTTTCACGTTTAGCAACCTTTTCCAGATTTTTTTATAGAGATGTGTGTATGCACATGCACAGGAAGAGCTATATAGCTTTACATACATACCTACGTATGTGTACTATGTGTGTTAACTTTCTCACATATGCCTAAGAGGAAAGGAGAATGAAACCTTAGTGGAGTCACATACAAAGCCTGCTAACATTGGGGGTTTATAATTCCAACTATTAATTCCAAATTTGATAGAATTTGTCTTTTTTAATTCTCAAATTTTGAAGATGAAAAACCAGAAGGGACGATATGGTTTTTGAATTGCTTATTGCTTAGTCCGAGCAGTATAAATAACATAACACATTTATTTTTTAATATAATTTTAGAGGAAAATTCAATACTTTCTACAGACTTTTTGGAGCATCCCAGCGTGAGCAGCCAACTGAGGCACGGAGCATGTTCAGTACCTGTAACTCCAACCAAGATGGCGGCTGGGTCCTTGTGCGGTTGACAAACGTCCTCCTCAACCTTTCCTCACAGTACGGAGCGTAACTAGGGGGACCGTTGACTAAAAATGTCCTTAAATACTGGGGGACAGGGGGAAAGGAAAGAAGACAAAAAGAAAGTCAGAAAAAAAAAAAAAAAACCTTCAAAGATTTTAATTGTTTTTACTGAATGCGATCAAAGCTATCAGAAAATGTAAATCGCAAAAATGTGAAGGAAATTCTTTTGATTTGGGCTATTTTTAACATACCATTTTCTACCATTAATCCTACTTTCCTGAATGTTTTATTCAATAATTACATTACATTTACATTACATGTCATTTAGCTGCGTCTTTTATCCAAAGCGACTTACAATAAGTGCTTTAAACCACGAGTCCAAACTCAGAACAACAACAATCAGCACAAACAGTAAATCCCACAAAAGACAACGCTGGGTCCAAACTGACCATTCGGGAATTCACGGCTGGACCGCAGTATTTGAGAGCTGCGGTGCCACCGTGCTATTTCCTCTACGTGAAGCGAGTCAGAGGTTTTCTTACTTTGACAAACTTCTCGGAGGGGGCGAAGCAGCCCACGCAGAGGGACAGCAGGATCCACCCGCGGGCGTGGCTGCTCTTGGACGGATTCTGAGTGAGCTGCTTGCAGATCTGACAGTAGATCTCGTCCCTGAGTCGTGGAAACAATACGATATTCCCAAAATTACGATTCGTCATTATTGTGGAGCCTCGATGTCTAACACCACCGTCGGGAGAGCGTCCCCCTTAAAAGGAGTACTCCTCCAATGTAATATTGGACTTCCGTGACACTGTTGGACTCCGGGGGGTTGAGAGTATTATTAAAAGGGTTAAAAATTTAATTTTTTTTTTCATTCCCCACATTATCTTTCCCCGTCGCCTGCAGGTCACCTGAGGGCGGGCCGCAAGATGCCGTTGCCGATGATGAAGTGAAGTTTCTCCAGGTTGGAGGTGGGTCGGTCCTCCAGCATGCTGTTCCCCTGGAGACCGTAGTCGCCCTCCGTCAACCGCCTGGTGACCTGGAGAAAGAAAAGCTCTTCAACAATTGAAATGAACTTTTTTTAAAAAGGCATCATCAACTCTAAACTTGTTGTCTGTTAGGTTGTCTCTACTCAGGAACTTTACCTGGCGTCGGGGTAACAACACCGACTGCGTGGCTGCTTTAACTTGTGCACATCTCGGTATCTGTCGTATTAATATTAGGACGTGAGGTCCCAATATTGACACAAGAGAGCTCGACATTTCTTGTACTGCTAATTAACCTTAATGTGACATTTACGCTGCTAGCTTCTCAAATTCAAGTTTACAGAAGAGCAACATAAAGATAGAGAGTTATCCTACAGCTCGTAACAGCATCTGAGGCTCATGGGTATTGTAGTTTTAAGAGCCCACCGCCACGTAACTGATGCACAATTGAAATATTGGTTACACTTTCTGACGGCCACGTCTAAAATAGATTATCAACACACTTGAGAATATCAGATTTTTACGTGTTAATACAGAATGGGCCAGAAACCTCAGAACACTTTTGCACACGAGAACACGCAAGTAATGATTAATATCAAAATAGTTGCTGAGTTATTGCGAAAGTATCGCCGACTGAATGCTAAAACATGTCCGAATACAAACAGAAATCTCGGTTGCTGGTTCGAATCTCACCTCCTCGGTGATCTTGGATTTCCTCTTCAGGGTGAGCGACACAAGTTTATGCCTCACGCTGTTCTTCTTCTGGGGGTCTATGGAGCTGTTCTGTAGACGCAAACGTGACGACTGATGACGACATTTTGGGAATGTCGACCACCTGACCATCATATAGTGTGGCAGTCTAAAAATACACCTTTGAAAGAAACACCCTCTCACCTCTCCCTCCACCTGTAGTTCCTGCAGCTCCCTCTTGTACGTCCTCTTGCCGAGCGTCTCGTAGATCTTCGTCATGACGGGGATCTTTTCGCTGCCGTCGTTAATGACCACCTGGCACTTGGGCTCCGGTAAGTCCCCCATGAACCTCAACACGGTGATCCACACCGCTAACGCAGCCTGGAGGACAGAGCAGGTGGGTTTGAAAATCGGCACCTTTTCATAATGCCTCCTCGGTTCGGCTAAAACAGACGGATGCGAGAACGCCGTCGCTCTTCGATTCTAACTCTCTCTCTCCGAGAGGGGCCGCGGCCTCGTGGCTCTCACCAGCTGGTCTCCTTCGTCCTCGTGGAAAAGCAGAGGTTGTTTCAGGGGTCGTCTGATGTAGCTGTGAGTGGAAACACACTGGAAGTACGTGGCTGCGAACTTGGAGAACTTGTACTCGGACAGATCCTCATCTTCCTCGTCTGGTAGCGGCATCGCTTCATCCAGAACTTCTTCTTCCTCAGCCTCCTCGCCGCAAGGAGTTTTCTCCAAATCCTGAGCGTGAAACACACACACACACACACACACACACACACACACACACACGGAGAGAAGAAATAAGTCCATAAGTGGAAGACATATTATTTTACATGGAGTTATTCTGTCACACTGGACTTCTTTTCTTCACAACACTGAACATAAACACCGTATAAATGTATTTACGTAACTGTATGGATCCTGTAAATATATAGGTTTTTCCTTTTTATTTAATTAAATCCTAAAAGCAGAGTGAACATTACAACGACTAGTTCTTAATAACATAGTCAGTTGGTCAGCGTGCGCAACACCAGAATAATTAAATCAAAGCTGCTCAATAGAATTCAGCCAACTTTAATTTCATTATTATAAATATGTTAAATGCGTTTTTTCCTACTGTGACGTGTCCACTATGAAAAGAATGGCTTTGATATCGTCCATTGTGTCTACAAACGTGTTTGTTTACATAAGAACGTCACCAACAATTTAGCCCAAATAGATAGCAGGTTTTTTTACCATTATAAAACATTTTCACATTTCATCAGAGCTTGAGAGTCCATTTCATTCATTGTAATCTAAAATGTTTTGATATACATAAAAAGGTTTAATCGGCATTATATTATCATTATATCTGCGTTATAAAATGGTCAGAACATTTTTTTTTTAATCGCGGTCATTTCGAGGACAGAAGAAGTTCATTCAGACATTTACATTTGGAACTCAAGAACCATCAAACGTCACATACCTCAAAACCAGCCGGTGCCTGCCCGTCCTGGTTGGGCAGCGGCCCGGTGCTCCCCAGGAAGCCGAACATGCGGTCCACCATGTCCGAGTGATCCACGGGCTGCTCCTTCTCCCTCTCCATCTGCTCCAGGAGCTCCTTCTTCCTCCTCGACTCCTCCTTTTCCTCCCGGTCCTTCTCCTCCTGCTGCTGGGCCAAGTGGACGAGCCTCTCCTGGTGTTTCCTCTCCGCCTCGGCCTTGGCTCGCCGAGCCGTCATCTGGTAACGCAGCTGCTCCTCCTCGGCCAGGCGCTGGCCCTCTGCTTCCAGGCGATGCTGCAGCTGTGAGGGGAGGAAACGGAGGGGGAAAAGGGTCCACACGGGCAGGTCGGGGGGGTTATTCTGATTAGCTTTTGACTACTTGTCTGTTTAAAATAGAGCAGAGGAACTGAAGGGAAACATTACAGGTGTAAACAGATGACTGGCTAGAAAGAATATGAACTTTTTACCAAAAAGCTGAACGCAATTGACAGCAGTTTAATCTCTATTCGGGTTATTTAAAGGGGCGTCCATCCACTTAACTTCTTCCCCGTCGGGTCACTGAAACTGCAGAGTTCCTCAGGAATATTATTTGGATAGTTCTCCGAAAGCTATTTATATCTTAACGAGCTGATAACAAACTGAGATTAAACAAACGTTTGCAAAACAAATCATTTATTACAACATTATCTTTCAGAACAGGATTAGAGAAAGTAATTCGGAAGAGTGTCAGAAGAGCAAAGCAATATTCTCACAGACATTTCCATATTACACAGACAGACACCACGCAACCAGGTTTAAACTAACTACTTACAAAATTAATATATAAAAGAAGGTTTTTTTTACGGTGACATATCAGGCCAGAACCACGTGGGAGACTTTCTTAACATGAGTAAGTCTTGTTTGCATTTAAAGGTCTCTGCATCCGGACAATGTAACTTTCCAAAAGAGACAATCTGAAGGGTCTGAACTTAATCTAATCTCATCTAATTCTCTTGATTCTTAAACAGTCTTTTCACCTAATAATATTCCTCACGTCTGGCCTCAACACATACGGCCCTCTCTTTCTGCCAAGTTAACAACGTGACATAAGTAGCAGTAGTAAATATAATAACTGTTTACCTCTGCCCTGAGCCTCTGGCAGAGGCGTCTGGCTATCATGCCCCTGGTGTAGGCCTGAAGCGTCAACACGGCACGGAGACGCCGCCAAAACGTCTGCCGGATGAGGAAGCCGCGGCAGCGGGCTTGGATGAGAGTAACGCGGAGGCGAGTCGTCCGGTAGCTTCGGAAGTGTTTCCTCGACCTGTAGACGGCCTGGAGGCGCAAGAAGCCGGACTGCATCTGAAAGAGAGGGACGCGTTTCAAAAAAAAGGTGGAGAGGACGTTATCATTTTTGTTCTCCCACGGAAAAACTACAAAACTACACATTTCAAAAAAAAATACTCACGATCTGGTATTTCTTCCTGCACAGATAACCCCTCCACACCTTCTGGATGAAAGTCACAGCGCTCCTCAGTCGGAGAAAGTGATTCCTAGGAGAGGAGACAGAGAGCGGATTTTAAACCAGACAGTGCTGGACTGTCACGAAGTACAAGGACTGTACTTTGAGACTCAAGTATGTGTTGATGTTAAAGGTTTTTGTGTTGCAGCATGATGGAACATATATCGTCACAAAGCTAAAAACCAGAGCTGGTGAAAAGTTGACTCTCACAAACATATGATGATCTAACAGAATATGATGCATTACTGTAGATTAAACTACCCAAGAGGAAATGAAGGCGTATACATCAGCAAGACCATAAACACCTAAAGCAGAAAAATGAAACATACACAAAAGCAGCGGTAATATTAATTCAGAAAAAATCATATATAAAAGTGAAACAGGGAACATTCTACTGAACAATGAGTGCTATATATATATATATATATATATATATATATATATATATATATATATATATATATATATATATATTTTTTTTTTGTGTATCAAGCTGACATTCACCTGTCTATAAGTCCACGCACAGCCTTCTGGATGAGGATGACCTTGTCCGTTATGCCCGTGTCCCTCTCGATCTCCAGCTGCATGTCGTGGTGGTCCTGACAAGAGATAAGCATAAAAATAATAAAGAGATAAATAAAGAGAACAGCCTCAGGGCCTCAGACCATCAGGGGCCCCTAATTGGTTTTGGTACTATACACCACTAAAGCACACGATGACCAAACTAAAATATAGAATATCGCCATCCTTTAAGAGTAAATTAGTTGTCGTAGTCCTTTAGTTTAACACATCTGGATCACACCAACGTTAAAGTGAACTCTTGGCTACACACAGGCATATTTTTTATGAAAACATGAGCACTGATGTGGATTCAGGGTCCAGAAGCTGCAGTAGACAACTTTTTACACACAGACAATAAACAAATGAACCTTGAGGAAAATCTTGGTCTTTCCAATCTGCCAGTCGTCATGTTTCCCCAGCCGGGCCAAGACGATCTTCTGGCAGGTCCCTCGTAAGTCGTCCTGGAAGGAGAGAGGACAACAGGTTCTACGTTATCAAAGCAGGAATATCTTAAATATTAAAAAAAGCAAAAAAGTCAGTTCGGTATATCAAGT
Organism: Cyclopterus lumpus; assembly: GCF_009769545.1. NCBI lineage: Eukaryota > Metazoa > Chordata > Actinopteri > Perciformes > Cyclopteridae > Cyclopterus > Cyclopterus lumpus. The sequence goes on along the minus strand of NC_046979.1, from coordinate 5,369,190 downwards.
TGCTAAAGCATTACGACATACGGTACATTTCTTAACACTAATATAATTAATGTAAACAATTAAAACCGTGTCAAGCAGGCTCAAATGCGAAATACACAATGTTTCATATTGTGTCACAAAAGGGTAAAATACTGTATTTTCTATATTGTGCTATGTTGTACACAAAACATTTGGAGTTATATAGAGATGAAGATGTCAGAGATTACATCAGGCTTCATGGAAAAGTTAGTTTCAGTGTTCAGAACCCTTAGCAATCGTTGCACCATCGGTGTGAGAGACAGACCATCATTTACAGCTGAGCTGATACCAATATCGTACCCGTGAGTGAGGAGGTGGGTTAGTTTTGGTACCATATACCAAACCTGTGGTGGAGACTCTGCACAGAAGTGCTGAGCAGACGGATAACCGCTTAATTAACAATAAATACATGTATTTACAGCATGTATCTCCCTAATAACACAAACGTGATGCTGTTTGTTTTTGGTTCTGTTTTGAATAGAGCCACGGTTAGCCTTACTTGGTCTTTATGCTAAGCTAGGCTAACTACTTCCTGACTCCAGCTGGTATTTTCACACGTGGCTTTTCTTCTTTCAGTACAAAACCCTTTGAATGCTTTCATCAACACAAATAAACTCACATTCAACTTATTTACATTGAGGTGTCAGAAAATCGAGAAATATGCCGGTGTGTAGTTTGGGTGAACGGACCCTTTCGTAATGTTACTGGGAGCCCCTTTAAAACGTGGTTTATCAGGACTGAAGAAGAGGCTGCTGACCTGTTTGTGAGCCGGTTTGACGCCGGGCATGAGGACTCGGTAGCGGTCCACAAACTCCCCGAAGGTGTATCGGATGGGATAGCCGGCCCGCCGTATTCTGATGGTCTCCATCATGCCGGAGTATCGCAGCTGACGAATGCACAGCTCTCTGTCAAATATCTGAAGAAAAGGCGGAGAAAAAACAGACCGAATTAAGAGCGGAGGCTTTCAGAAGCGTCAAATCTTCAGAGGACATTGTGAAAATATGGTCAACCTGTACAGGTGTTGGAACTATTTTGCTTTCTCGTCGAGAGTTAAGTGAGATCAATGTCTCCGAGGTCAATATAATGCTACAGCAGCTACGATGAGCAGCCGGGCTAACCTGGTTAGCATTTTTGTCTCGTGCAATACGCTCACCATGGGTTTTTTGAGCTCGTTCGGTTTTATGCAACGGACGAAGAACGGCTGACACGCGCTGAGCGTCCTCATCAGCATCTCCAGGGAACGCTTGAACTGACTGCTCAGAGTTGGAGAGCGTTTCCTCGTCTCGGCACCCTGCAAACACACAAAGACACGGCGGGGATACATGAAACCAGGTTTCACCAATACAGGTGAACAAGTGTCTACGGCCAGATATCAATTTTCTGATTTACTAAACTCAAAAAGGCACTTGATTGAAGATATTCAGTATATAACAGCCTTGGATATAATTAGGATACTATATGTATTTTTTTTAACCTCCATCATGCCACTCTTATTAGTCATTTGTGTGAAATTGTCCTAATTAGCACATGAATTCAAGACTTTTAGGCAAAGATTTCACAGAGACCTTTGATGTGAATAAATTTGCTCATAGGAGATATAGTGTTCACGAGAATGGGATGCGTGTGAGGTCACGGTGACCTTGACCTTTAACCTCTATAATCAAATCAGTTCCTTCACACCCACGTTCCCCTTCCAGACCCAGAGTTTTAACTTCTTATTTTCCCCTGTGATGAATTAGCCTGTTTGATTACTACTGAACACAACAAACGAATGAAACGGGGAACAAGGCAACAATCTGACAGCCGCCTTCACTGTAAAGCTCCAGCGAAGCCAAACAGAAAACAACATCTGATTGTCGTGTCAAAACGCAATAATTGCTTTTTTGGGAAATATGTTTGAGGACCGAGTTATTGTGTGTGTGTGTGTGTGTCAGAGAGTTTGTTGGTTATTTCCTTCATTAACTTAATGCTACGTTTTATTTTTGATCAAATAGACACTTTTCTCTCTGGTTTCTGCAACAACAACATGCAGATGAAAAGAAGAGCTTAAGGAAAGAAGGCACTTTCATGAGTTTCCATTCAGTCCACTTGAACACACACACACACACACACAGGGGGTTTTGAGTGAGCACTAAAGGCCCGTTGATTACCTTGGGAGTAGGGGTGCTGGGCTGCTGATAGCCACACAGAAACTGATGTGAGAGGAGACGACGGAGGACACAGAGAAGAGACAGCAGAAAGAGAGGAGGAGGTGTGCCATTAGTTAAACGCCGACACCGCGAGGAGAAAAACGCTAAAGGGAAGAATGTCATTATCACTCGAAGACAGGAAACGCCTTTAAAAGTCATGACAAAAGTTAAAAAGGAGGTGAAAAATGAGTCAACGATTACATGTATTCGTGCAGGCTAAATGTCGTGGGGGTAGAGCGTTTGTCGGTCTCACCATGGCCACGTCGGCCTGGAAGATCTGCTTGATGAACTTGTTCTTGGACGAGTGGACTAGCTGGATGATGTCGGTGTGGAGGCTGTCCCGGTTCTTCTCAAGGAAGCCTGGAGAGAGAAAAAGGGAAATCCGTTATCCGTAAATACTATTTTTGTGGAAAGTAAAAGTCCTGCCACTTCAGTAAATATATATATAAGTATTATCAGGAAGATAAACTCTATTATTTCATTAGATTACGGTTACTCGTGCATTAATATAAAAGTAGGATCTTACAGTAGTAGATGGTTGAGGAGGGGCTCATTTTAAACTATTAACTAATGATTATTTTTATTATGGATTCATCTGGTGAGTATTTTCTCCATTAATCGAACATTATTACTAATGCATTACAATTAATAACTTTATTAAAAAAGGAACAGCGGCACATCATCACATTTGTGAAGCTGGAACTAGGAAATGTTTTTGCATGAAAAATTCCTGAAACAATTATCAAAATAGCTTTTCTTCTAGTTGTTTCAGCTCTACTTAATAATTAGATTTATAAGAAAAAATTTTTTTATTCTAAAGGCTCTTTATGTGTTTTGTTTGCAAAAACTCTTAACTTGTAAAGCGGTTAGATATTGGTGTAAAAAGTACAATATTAAAGTATAAAGTGGCACGAAAACAAAAGACTCAAGTAAAGTACCTATGAATGTGTACTTAAATACAGTTGCGTAATGTTACTTTTGGATGGTTCTGCTCATCCCATCTGACCGTTAATCTTACCAAAATCCTCTCAAATTGCAACATAACCCATCACAAACAAGAGCTACGACGGAGGAGCACAAAACAAAACGTAAACAACACGATATAATGCTACAAAATGGATGAAACAGAACGCACCTCTGGTCTCATAGTGCACCACTCCAGCAAAGTGTTGGATACCAAACTGGGTGGCGTAGATGTTTTTAGGTGGGATGTAGTTGGAGTTGAGCTTGTGCTGCGAGTTGAGCTTGTAGAGCATCGTGGCGTCAGTTCCCTGGCAAAAGACAAACAACCCGGGCATCAACTTTAGAGAAAAGCAGAACAAATCTGTCGACTTCTGACTACAAATGTGGTTGACGCTTCAAATAATCTTGTAAAAAGGCCAAGAAGTAGCCCAGCAAATCAGTATATATATATATATATATATATATATATATATATATATATATATATATATATCCCTGAATGCATAGACTGCTGTAACTCTCCCTTGCGTTGCACCTTGGGGAACTTGCTCTCTTCGTCGATGAGGGAGATGATGTTCATGGGCTTGTTGGCGATCATGTCCAGCGCGTCCTGGTTGTCGGTGAACTCAATGTGCTGCCAGCTGATGTCCTCCAGGTTGTACTCCTCTTGCTCCAGTTTGAAGACGTGGCGAACGAAGAACTGCTGCAGGTTCTCGTTGGCGAAGTTGATGCACAGCTGTTCGAAACTACGGGGGGGGGGGGGGGGGGGGGGGAGGGAGGAGGAGGAGGTGAGAAAGTACAGCGTTAAAATTGGTGAAAACAACCCGTTTCGACGCCATAAAACTAGATGTTCCTATGTCAGATGAACCAATGATGATGGTTTCTAAGCACCTGTTGATGATGAAGTTCTCAAAACCAAAGATGTCCAGCAACCCGATGGACCTGCGCATGATGTTGCTCTCGCAGGAAGGCGGTCTGTATATGGCAGCATTGATCTTATCCACAATCAAGACAAACATCCGCCCGTAGATCCCCTGGAAGATGTAACTCGCGGTGAGTAGGAAAACACATCTTTTATTTAGTTTTATGGGATTTTTGGGAGTTTATTTTCATTACGATGTGTATATCTTGTGCACGTCAACGTCACTGTAGCAAGGTGAGACGTAGATGGATTTTGGTAATTTCAGTTTTTTTTGGGGGGGTAGAGGATCCGGTACCTTGACGAAGGCGTCCCTGACATCCAGGCCTTGGTCCACACTGAGAGGCGTGGCGACGCTTTCACCACGAGTGATCAGGGTGCGCGTGGTCAAGCACACCATCACGTCCTTCGGGTCCACCTGCAGCAGAGAAACGAGTGGAAATGGAGTTCAATCTAAAGCAGCTTCGCAATGCAAAGCTCTATTTCCACTATTGGTCCCCGTCGTTAACACGCGTCACGTGACTTTAACCCGCGAGCCGGACGGACCGAGTACCGGTTCCACTCTTGTAGCGTAACCACAAGAAGTTACGATGGAAGAAGTCGTGTTTCGCGGTTTTAAAAACATTATAGTCTTCAGTCTTTCAGAATCGGTCCACCTATTTGTATGTTGTCCAAACAATGTTCTATTACAAACTATTTTAACAATAAAGTCTCACAAATCTGACCTTTTGTGAATAGAAGAGCAAGTTGTGCTAAAAAGATCAGCGATAATGTTCTCGTCAGTCTACAATAACTTGGTCGGTATAACAAGAGAATCCATTTGCTCTGGAATGGTTATTACATTTAAAAAAAATTACATTTGATTCATTTTCCTTCACTTCATATCTTTAGAGAAGACCATAAATATGCATAAACTCGTCATGGTTGAGGAACTATTTCCTGATTCATTTTTAAACTATTTTCACAAACCAAACAATCAATCGATTAATGGAGAAAATAGTAAGCACGTTAATCCATAATGAAAATAATTACTATTACATAATAGTTAAAAATGTAAACATTAATACATGAGTAATACAAATCAATATATATATATATATATATATATATATAAAATAAATTTTTAGACTTTTAATACTTTAACTACATTTTATTGATTACATACTTAACCTTTAGTCATCTTTTCAATGCAGAACCTTTACTCGTAACAAAGTATTTCCAGAGTGTGTTAATAGTACTTTTACACGCACACACACACACACACACACACACACACACACACACACACACACACACACACACACACACACACACACACACACACACACACACACACACACACACACACACACACACACACACACACACACACACACAAACACGCACACACGCACCTCCATGAGTGAAGCAGCAGTCATCAAGTCGGGAGACCTCACAACCACACAGGCGTCCAGGTTGTCATACGTACGAGCTGAGGAGAAACCAAGAAGATAATTGTTCTCATCACAGCGTTGTTCTAACCAGTGCATTGTGTATTTTTACTATGTAACACAATAGTAAAAAAACAACTCTGTGTAAACGTGCCGCTCGTCTCACCCTCAAAGCGCAGGTTGCCCATGTGCAGGATGGCGGCCAGCAGTTTGGAGATCTCCCAGTTCTCCGTCTCCGTGAACATGAGGACCTTCATGGCCGACAGGATGCTGGAGTAGTCGCTCAGGTCGTCTCGACCGTCACACGCCGTACAGTTACCCTGCAAGGGAAGAGACACAGAGATCTTTATCGCTTCCTTTAATATTAGTGGAGAGCGAGTTGGTTTATTAGTTGTCTCTGTCTGGATGCGTACTATTGCTCTCTTTTAATGTTCATTTGCCAGCTCTTCCCTGAAGCATTTTATCTGATTGTATAAACCAAAATATATACTTTATAAAAAAAGCATAAATCCCCCCCCTCGTAGAGTTGAAACAATTAGTTGTAACCAACTTAATTTGATCATTTAAAATTGTTTTTCGGCAGTAAATATTATTATATTAAAATGAGTGTGTTAACGTGTTGTAATATATGTACGTGTGCGTGGTAATACAACCTCGATCGTGACCGAATATCTTTGTGTCAGTACACGGACATGCAGTCTGGTCTCTCACGCAGCCGTAGACTCACCATGGTGAGGTAGGAGTAGTCTGTGGCGAGGCCCAGGCCCAGCTTGGCCTTCATCTCCGGAGCCATCCCCTTCAGCATGCAGTAAAAAACATGGTAGTTCCTCTCGTCGGGAGCCTGGAGGAGAAGAGGGAGGGAGAACTTCACTGAAAAAGACCTGAAGTTACGACTATTTTCCTTTATCGACACTGAGGGCGTGTTGGATCTGAAACTACGATCCGGGTGTCTCACCTGTCGACACACACGAGACTTCTCCAGCAGGTACTGCTCTATCTTGGCTCCTTCAATTGCCCCTCGCTTGTTGAAATGGATATCTACGTACTTCCCGAAGCGACTGGAGTTGTCGTTACGAATGGTCTTGGCATTGCCGAAGGCTGAATGGATGGACCAAATAATACGGTGAGTGAGGTGATGGGGGGGGGGAGCACAGAAACATAGACAGAGCCAGTGAAATCTGTACAGCTGTGCTCATGTAGCTTGACGGTTAGCAAAACTGTGCAATGTCCACCTGCTGTTGAAGATCATTTGATACGATCGAAATCTCTCCAAGAACAGCTAGATGTTGACATGTGATGTGAATTTACATTTGAGTGTAAAAAAAACACAACGGCTATCTGACCCTCGAGGATGGGCGTGGCCTCCAGGACTTGCTGCTCTATCCAGGAGTGTTGTCCGCTGATGGCAGCGAGGAACTGCAGAATCAGCTTTGTGCTCTCCGTCTTCCCGGCTCCGGACTCCCCGCTGCCACACGGAGAGGAACCGTTACACTCGCAGAGAGCTAGATTAGTAGATTGAAACCGCTCTTTACGAAAAATATGAAGCTAACGACAGCAAGTTAAAAAAACTACCCCCCCCCCCGCCCACCCTCCCCACCCCGAGCATCTGTGAAGCCCACTAAGACAAATGCTGTATTTTGTTTCTCCAATCCTTTTACAAACTTAAGTGAAAGAAATGACAAATCGCTATTTTAGGGGTTGGTTATGAGTCGGACTATTGCCTGGGAGCAAGTTGCCAGGCAACTAGCACTAACGAGTTAATTAATATGCTTTAAAGATGCTCTGAGGTGCATTTTGTTTCCTTTGGACAGAGACAGGCGGGCAGTTTCCCCCCCCGTCCTGTGCTAAGCTAAGCTAACTTGCTAACTAGCTTTATTCTGTATTTATCGTACAGATATGAAATTGGAATCATTCCTCTCATCTACTTCTCAACAATACAAATAATATTATCCTGAAAAGATGCAGGAGTTGACTATCAATGACGAGACTCTTTGTGGTCCAAGAAATGGAAAATTGGAACTAAACATGCATTTTAATAAGATATTTTAACTGTCAATACTTATGTTGTTTAGCTTGTGTATGAATATCGTATATGTGCTTCTCTTAAGCTCTTCAGTGCACACACCTGATGATGCAACACTGGTCCTTGTTGTTCCGCTGCATGTTGAAGTAACAGTTGTCTGCTATGGCGAATATGTGCGGCGGCATCTCGCCTATCTTCTTATTGGTGTAGAGGCGGATCTGGTCTGGAGTGTAGATGGGGAGCAGCTGGTAAGGGTTGACCGCTACCAGGATCGAGCCGGTATACGTCTGTGGGAACCCCCCAAAAAATAATTTTACAAACTCAAGGAACTCGCAAGCAAATTCTGATAGCACCACAAATGTGCATCACTTGCTTTTGCACTAAGGATGTTACAGCGCAAACACGCCCATAATGTTTTCCAGCTGGATGCAATTTTGCGTCTGGTTGCAATAATCCATGTGGCGAAGCACGGTTGCCATAGCGCCAAGAACACAGAACAATGGCAGAGAGAAAAAGAGAAATGAAGCTACAGGTGCTGACCGATGAGACTTCACGGAAGGAATTAAACAAGCGACAGAGAGACACCGTATTAATGATGAATTATAAGAATAGTTCTTATTTATAGAGCACTTTTCAAGCCATAAGCACAAAAGGTATTTTCAAGGCGATGAAAAAAAAACAAAAAAACATAAGCAATATTAGGGATAAAAGCAAGCGGTAAATTACTTATTAAATGAAGACAACATAAATATCTATCAGAGGAAAGTTTGGGCGGGGTAATCCTTAAAAACATGCTTCTGTTTCCCAACTCTCTGAAGACACTAATCATTTCACTCTCGTCACACATAGCATGTAGCTATTAGCTTTACAAGTTTTATTTTTGTCTTATTAGCGGTGAATGCAACCGTCAGAGTCGATTGCATTAATCACATGAAACGGTAACTGTTGCAGCAAATGTAAACTTTCTAAAAGCAATGAATTATCTCGGATATATAAGCCGCAGCAAAAATGAGTGAGTGCACAAGCAAGAATTAAAGTCATTAATAAAAACAAGCAAACGGTTGCATTGTAAACCAAGAGAAGTCAAGAATTAAACTATTATCCAGGTTGAAATTAAGAACATGACTCGTCTGTAAATCTCTCAGTGGTTTAAGCTGAAAATACATCAAACTGTTGCATTTCTTGATCGTGTTAAACCACTTGAAGCACCTCTGTTGTATAAAGTGTGCTGCAAAAATAAATGTAATGATCTTGAGATAATTAGAGTAAAATAAAAAAATGAATGAGGCTACAGCAGTTACATGTTAAATATAGCAGACGTGGAGAAGATATGTTAGCGCGATGTGGCGCAGCAGAAGCGTTAGCCGTTAGCTCATTTTTCTATTTTAACTTCATACTCACCCTTCCACCACAATTCGTCTACATGGAGAGAGAGAACAAAACAACCAGAAGCTATTTTAGAACTACCTGGGACCGGTCTCAAAAGGAATACACAAACCAATTTCAAGTTTTTAGGAGGTCAACTAACATCGTAACCCTATTGAAGCCCGTTTGGTCTACTAGTAAAGCCCCTCAACAGGTGTAACCAGGAGCAGCGCGGCAACAGATCAGTTTGGGTGAGAAAAAAAAGAAGAGAATTCTCTTCCTGTTACCAAAGTAACCTGATTTGGGATCAATGCATGCAGAACATCTAACATAATTACAAGATAAATTCTGTTTCTATTTGGTCAAAGTAATGCGCTTCTTTTTCCATCGCCTTTATAAGTAAACCCGTAGTGGGGACATTCTGTTAATTGCTTTATTTATAGCAACAAGTAAACTCACCTGCAGGGTGTTGAAGGTACAAGTAAACAGCTTAACCTGAATAAGGACTTCACCGGGCGCGTGGCCACATTTCCATGTTACTCCCTCCATGCAAGAGTGAAAAAGAAGCTCTCTGACTGTCAACATCTGTTTACCCGTTAAGAACAAACAGAGGTTGTACGAACATAGATGACGCGTTCATTGTAGCGGATGAGCAGGTTGCGGAGGATGCCGGCTTCGTTGAGGTCGCCCAGGCGGATCATGTCCTCCACCCCGTGGAGGGAGGTCGGGTGCATGGGCTTGATGTTGGTGGCATTCTGAGGGGAAATCCAGTGTTCCTGCCAGAGAGAGAGAAAAGAAGATAAGATTAAACTGTTTGACCCCCTGACTGAGCAACATATTTCATGGATATTTCATATTTTTCTGTCATTGCATAACAATAATAGTACGGAACAACTGATCCAATTCATTAAAAGAGGGAACACATAACTGCGGGAAGTTTGTGTAAAACGATTCGAGTCAATTTTGAGCAGATTGCTTCCTGTGATTATTGTATCAGAGTTGAGTTTTGCTGTTATTTTTAGGAACTTTTAATACAATTAGCTCTCTGTATTATGGATTTCAATGACGTATTGTTTTTATTTTTAACAGCACTTTAATCGGCTTCTTTTTTTAAAATTTTCTTTTTACATTTTACATGGTTTTCTTCTACCTGACACCGTCGTTCTATCAGCTCCTTTGGTTGTTGTTGTGAGCTTTGTGTTCCTCACCGTGGCCCTTGTCCTGTTTATCTCAAATAATAATCCAAACGTTGAAAAGAACAATTTTATTAAGTTTTCTTCAAAGAAATTAATTGAATGCTTCACACCCCTTAAAATCAAGAAGGCATAAGGTATATATATATATATAAATCAGCATTCACATGATAAGAAGACATTGAAAATAAGCCAACTGGTTAGCCAAACCTATTAAGAAGAGAAAACAAAGTTTTCTGTTGTAAACATCCAACACTTTATGAGACATTGTTATCATCAATTTGAGACAACTGTAATTGTGTATCAATTAGAAAGATGATACATTATCATTGTTTCTCATCATTGCAGGTACAATGTGTAGCTACAATGTCAAGATGAGAAGGTCGTGATTTATGCAATCAAGAGCTTTCTGAAATTCTATGAAATAACCAAAAAATAGGATTCTTGTATTTTCTAGCATGAACTGCATAAAGAATACCATATAGTGAATATAAGCTATATTCTTTAAAGAGCCATTTTCTTTGTCTCCCAGCAGACCCAATGCTTTATAAACACTTAGGAGCCTTATTGCCTTATATGAATCAAAGGAACTCCAGGATCACTATTTTTAAAAATAGATTTATGACAATTAGTTTCAGGAACAAATTGACCCATTTGCTATTGTTTTCTCTACTAAATATAACTTTGGCTCACCAGTCGGTTGGTTTACGACCCGTCTGAACCGTGTTTCTCGCTCAGTTTGACTTCTTTTCAGTCGCGACGCCACACTCCTCGATATCAGCAATTAACTTAACGGTTTAATGTTGTTTTTTTTAATTACTGATAGAGATGATGAGCTAATCTATTAAAATAAAACAGAAGTTGAATCATCAAATCTAAAGGATTCTCCTTTAGGAATAAACGATAAACAAGCCTCATAAACCACCGCTTGTGATTCAATGTGCTGACTTACCCTCCCTTCATCATCCAGAACCTGGATCTGTCCAGAGTCGCACAGTTTGACCACGGCTCCCACGGGGACATCGAACTCTCGGCCCGTTTTAAGGTCCAACCACACATAGTCCCCCTGGATTATTATTTTTTTTAAATTACAAATTAAAAGAGGAAATAGGCAATTAAGCGACACGCAAGGAATAGTTTCTTGGTACTTAATAATAAACATAGCAAGACAAGAGAATAAACTACAACTTAAAAGACATACATACTGTACATACATACATTTTTAATAAAAGACAAAATAAAATATATACATAGTAGTAATATATATGTCTGTTTTAAAAATGAAAAGAGCTGTCCAGTCTTTCAAACAAAAACGATGAAATGTATAAAAGGTTTAAAGAATATGTGCATGTAGAGATAATACTCCATAGATGTGTGTTAATTTAACTCTAAAACTAAAACTAGCTACCAACAAGTTAACGGCAGCCAGAGGTGAGTGTGAGCTGGTTGTTATGTGACACCATTATCATGTAATATGTTCTGCTTTAATCTTCCTGTTTTTGTGCCTGTAATTGTTGTGCCAACTCTCTGAATGGGGGGATTAAATCTGAAAAAGGCTTAAATCTGACCACCTTCAGCCCAGTATGGATGTGACGCAACCCCTAAAGACCATCAGACTCGATAGGGGTCTACATTTAGAGGGGAGCAGCTGGTAATCTTATTTTATGTATCAGTCCAATTTGTTCATACTGTAGCGATAACTACCAGATAACTCAGAGTATGCCCCTTTGAGAATCAGTTTTGTTAACGTTTTTCCCAAAACAAAATATATGAATAAAGTCTAGCTTGTTAAAAAAAAGAAAGAAAAAAAAAGATTATATTCCAAAACAATCTGACTGAGAGACACTGGTGGCAAGAAAGTCTGAAAGTTTAATTTATACACTTTAATTTATATTTTATTTTTACATTTCCTTTTATTATTTAAATTCTTAAATGTAATATGCCCTGCTATTTAATTTAATTTAATTGTATATTTGTAAACATGTTTGCTTCTGCTTCAAGAAACTTCCCCCTGGGGATGAATAAAGTAAAATCTAATCTAATCTAATCTAATCTAAAATGAGAAATTGGATGGATTAATTTTGTGTAATTAGTTGAATAGCTGCCGTGGGACTCTTTAGTCGTGTGAATTGACCCTTTAACGTCCTGCATTATCCTTTTGCTCTACAATTAATCCATTATATCTGCAAAAATCTAATTTATGTATCAGGTGCCATCTAATCTTTTACGGTTATTATAATTGAACTTCTGCTTAATCTGGGTTTTAAGAAAGACTCCGTGAGCAGTGTCCCCTACAAAAAGGTGATTTAGTGAGTTCAGCGGCCCAGAAAGGAGAAAACTTTCTGCTGTCCTTCAACACCCGACACTCGAAACAGACCATAAAACCCTCAACGTGCTGCTCTGTGTTTGGGATTTCTACATTTGCAAAAACTGTAGTCAGAACAATACTAAAGAGTTTGGAGGGCGCTATTATTTCCCCCAAAAACAGAAGACTAAAAGTGAAAGGAAAGGTTTGTTTATCGACTCCCACGTGAGGTACAAACGTTAGCACACCGGGCTAACAAGCTAGCGTTTCTATTTCCTAAAGGCAAGGAGCACATTATTAGTTAAATATGTTATTGGTTGCATATACCAGAATGTGGTTGAGGGAAGTTTCCACTTAAGCAGCTCAGGCCAAACTTACACAAGACAGAGATATGTTTGCCAAACTCATTATTATTTGATTATTCCTCATCCGTAGAGCCTTTTTCTTAGAAAAGTAAAGCATATTGTTTGAAAGTCCGAACAATACAGCATTAATCTAACATGTGTGCTGCTTGTCCAGGTTTGTTTTTCTATAGTTAGCAGCCAAATCGCCCAAATAATATATTTATAATAATGTTTTTACCGCACAAAAAATGCTGCTCCAATATTTGCATGTTTTCTATGGATCGTCTGCCAGTTGAGGATACTGAGGATACTCATCTCTAGCATAATAGCATTTACGTAACCATCAATTCTATATTCACACTGTAACACAACTGTCACATGCACAAACAGCCGGCCCGTCTATGTAAACAAAGAACGGAGAAGCTGGGAAACACACAGACGTCATTGCCTGCTCAGGAAGGAATTATTCCATTATATCGTTAGCATATTTTAATTATCTAATCCAATTTGCACTACATGAATATTTGAACCGTAAAGTTTAAACACTTTTTATTCAAGCTATTGTTTGGTTAGTATTGTTGTTGTTTTAAAATATAAATATACTTGTTTCATTTTTAAGATTAATAAAGTACTTCATTCCTCCAGGCCCAACACCAGTAGGACCGTAGATATTAAAAAACTGAGACGAGGAGAGAACAACATCGACCCGACCGACCTGCTGCAGAATGACCATGGTTCAGCTTCGGGTTGACACCTGGTCATCAGAAGTCACCATGTGTGGGCTCAGCAAAGGAGACGAGTCACAAGCATCATCAGACTGAAAAGAACAAACAGAATAAATTAGGCATACATTTAAAAAAATAAATAATACAATAGTAGAAGCCCCAAGCAACTGCTTATATCGCTCAATGGGCTACCACACCGTTATTAGACACAGCAGGGTTTGAGTAGAGATAATCAGCCATGTGGTTTATCAGGACATAGGAGACCAGTGAAGGAAAGGGGGTGGGGGGGGGGGGGTCAAGGGTCTGGTGGGGGATGTTAAAGGCTTACTTGGATTCCTGGGGCTAATCTCATTGCTTAAGTACAAGCCATAGTTGGTACAGTTATGACTGCTGAATCATTTTCTCCCCCACTGAGCAGTCTTTCCTTTGTTGCCCCCTCACGATGACGACGACGCTGCGGTTTACGAGGACGTTCCAGCTATCGACGTGAAGCCGAGTGGGAGAAGTTCTCGCTTCGCACCGACGTGTTGAAGTTACAAAACACAGAGCACACTTTGAAGCCAGCATTTTATAGTAAAATTTAAAACAGGAAATGACTGTTGCAGTCCGCGATTGGGTGAAAAAAAAGCCCATTTTAAAGTCAAATGTGGAGCTACAATGAACCAAATAGATCAGCTTGAAGGAATTTGTTCAAACAGAACTGTGTGATTTGGATGAGAGCTGAAGAGCTGAAAGGGAACCCAGGTGACCTTTCCCCCCCGCTAATCCCTTTAAAGAAAAATACAAACACGTTGGGAACTTAAATAGCTCGTGTGACTAAAAAACAAAACCAGACCGTATGTGAGATGAAGATGCCACAAGGCGAGGGGATAAGTGTATTAATCATCCATTAGTGGTCCAATAAGTAGATTAAAATTTAGTTGCATGTGCCACACAAACAAATTAAAAAGGACTCTGCATTTCAGACACATTTTATATGTAAAAGATAAAAAACACACAGCTTCATCTTGAACCAGTGCACCTTTTGTAAATACAGCATGCAGTTCATGTCTAGTGAAGTTCTTCCATACGTCACAATGTGCTCCGCTAAGGCCGAGACATAAGCTGAGCTGTGATGGCTTTCATCCAGAACCGCAGGGTGCCAATCTGGCAACCGTCTCAAACACAGACCTATGGATCTGTGCTTTGCAGAGTGACCCTCACACACACACACACACACACACACACACACACACACACACACACACACACACACACACACACACACACACACACACACACACACACACACACACACACACACACACACACACATACATTGAAAGCATAAAAACCACAAAGTAAAACTCAAGTCACCACGTTTCTCTGTCAGCTCGTTGCGAACGACAGATTGCGCAACCGAGAGATTACTTGAATATGAATGCAATTTCTGATCATGCAATGTAACTAAGCACATGTACTTAAATACTGTATACAATGTGGAAGTCCTTGTACTCCACTTGAGTATTTCTATTTCAAGCTACTCTACACTTTTACTCCACTATATATATTTGACAACATTAGCTACTTTGCAGAATAAATGATGTTGTATTATTAGGGACTAAGCTCATTTTGCACTTTTAATGAAGGAGTATTACGACACCACTTTTATTTAAATGGTGGGTGCATATGGGGAAAATACATTTTTTCTTTATGTTATGACCCGACGGTGGCGCTAGAAAGAAAAGTGAGAAGATCATGAACGTTTTTTTAGGAGGAAATTGTCGAGGAACAATGAACGTCTGTACGGACGTTAGAAAACTCAAGCAATCACAGAGTCAGTACGGTTCATCCACTGAGGACCGGGAATGTCTCCACAAAATGTGATGGCAATCAATTCAATAGCTGTTAAGGTCATTTTATTCTGTGGACTGAGGCTAGCGTAGCTAAAAACAAGGTCAACACGACACTATTATTATTATTATTATTATTATTATTATATATTGGTCGTGCTAGTTCCAGAATAAGCAAATATTTGAGGATTTGATTTATATTGTTGTAGATACAACTGCACCTAAGATGCTAAGCTAGCTGTCACTTCAACATGAATGGAAAGCAGTGTTCACGCCCCTCCATCACTTCTCTGTCCGTCGTCTTTGGCAGAAGCTCCACTGTGACATTATTGTTGTTCAGCAGTTTTAACAGATTTAATATGGATATAAAAGGACGTACTGACTAATATCTGTCGGACTCATTCTGAATCGATGCTTTATTAGACCTCAGAGTTCGTCGCCTCAGTTCACGAGACCTCCCGTCCAACCTGCTCAGAGGTTTACATGCGAGGGCCCAACAGCGGTCTCTCGCTAATGCCTCGGCTGCTAATCTGCGCGTGCGTGCGTGTGTGCGTGCGTGCGTGCGTGTGTGTGTGTGTGTGTGTGTGTGCGTGCGCCCCATAACTTGAACAAGCGTGTGTACTGTGTGTGTGTGTGTGTGTGTGTCGGTTCTGACTCACATGGCGGAGTGAGTCAGAGGCTCAGGCACAGAGAGCCATGAAGCGTTCATCGTTGACCGAGAACGTTTATGGGGGTTCAGTCTGTGGAAGAAACAACACAGAAGACTATAATATATTATATTATATTAACACTGTTAAAGCGACAACTTATCGTGCAACGCAATGAAGTAATGCAAGCACTTTTGCAAAGAGCAATTTTGTGGTACCTCAGCTTCACTACTTGTCAGAGGGATCTATAACACTTTTAACTCCATTGATCTGACAGCTACAGTTACTAATCAGTCACTTAAATCTTTATTAGCAACATTAAATAATAACTGTTGTTGGTCCTGTAGCGAAGGAGCTGCCCCCCCCCCACTTATTCATACAGCTACTTGGTATTAATAGTATTTTAACCAAATATCCGTCTCTTCCTGTATTAATAATGAATTATAATTTGAGACATGGAGTGACCGAGTATTTGTTTTCCTTCTATGCAATCAAATGATCAGATAATACGTCATGTCAGTCGGTTAGCTTAGCTCGGCATAAAGACTAAATAAAAGAATCACAGATTTTTTTTTGCACACATATGGATCAGTTCACTTTTTCCACATTGTCAACTATTATAAACGTCTCCACAAAGTTTATTCTTGACCTTGGAACCAGCAGTTTGACGCACTCCAAAGTCACTAACTGGACTTCACTACCTTTCTGGAGCTTTTTAAGTGGGCTGTAACAAAAGAGAAACACGGACCAGAAAAGTAAAATCGGCAACTCTTTTGATAGCAAAAATAGTCCCAATTAATTCTCTTTTCAGCTTCTCAAATGAGAGGATTTGCTGCTTTTTCGTTCTCAGAATTGACTTTAAACTGAACTTGGGAGCACATTTTTCCTCCGTATCCGCCTGAACCCTGCCTTTCTTCATATGATTATTCACATCTTTTGATGCAGCAATTATGTGACTCTCGTTCTTTTCTGTCTGCCCTTCTGTGTTTAATGAATCGTCTCACAGAGTCGTCTTATCTGACGAGTAGCAGCAATCTCCACTGGAATCTAAATTGAAAGAAGAAGAAACCATTCAAACTCAATTCGGTGCACACACACACACACACACACACTGCAGCCTACTGTATTCACTTGAAGGGTACATAATGGCTCCTTTAAGTGCTGGCACAGACCGAAGAGCAGTAAGAGGCTTTGGCCTAAAGCTACAGCGCAGCAGCAGCAGCAGCAGCACTGTGGCCTGGTTGCAGGTTAAGCCCTCGGCCTCGACCCACGTTCACTTGCCCCTCTTACCTCTCGACACACTTCGTAAGGTGCCCTCGTCTTCCTCCTGGTCTCTTCAGTCCTGTGTTCTCAGAGAAAAGGCCCGCGGAGACCCACAGGTGACAGGATGGTTTATGGAGATGGTGCTGGACTGGAGAAAGAAGCTGAGGGATGAAGTCTGTCTATCTGTTCCTAGTTTTTTTTCTTCTTCTTCTGTCAGTCCTCTTCTTTGTTTTAAAACTCCTCCACCTGTTCTCGTCCTCTCGTGGTCACAGCCTCCCGGTTACAGTTTGATGTCTGGGTCAGCGACGGGGCTCCAGACTCGCTCGCCGCGTCTCATTCATGGCTGCTGATCCTGATTAGCTGGGGAGGTGGAGCCTGTTGGTGGTGGATACAGAGACCAGCTGGGAGGTGGAGGACGAGACGACCCCGGGGCACGAATTCCAAGTTGTTACCACATGCTAAGAACATTTAGTTGAGTTTACAGACATCACAAGACAAATCACTCATAGGGGTATAGCTTTCCATTCCGATGGTCAAAGTAGCTTTAATTCAAATAAAATGATGACAAAAAAAATAGGTTTTCCTGTTTTATTTCAAAGTCATGCCACAAGTTGACATTAAATACAAAAGAAAAAATGATAATTTCAGATTGTAGCTATACAGTAACCACAGTGTAACCGAGAAACCAAATTCGACGAACACGCATTGAAATAAATAACTGAAATAAAAATAAAAAAGGAAAAGCTCACTGCCGAAAGGAACACACAGACAAGCACACAGTACAGAACACACAGCACAGCTCTCTGAAACCTAGCTATCAGTAAACATACCGCTTTGGAACGCAAGGTAAAGTGTATATATAAAATTAACAAGGTTATAAAATACTGATAAAAGATACTTGTTATAAAGACCGTAGCATTTTTCTAGAAGTGTCACCATGCAGTAGGTATTTCCAGTCTCCAGTTAATAAACATCAGCAGAAAAATACAAGAAGAATCACAAGCTCATTCCTTGAGTGGACTCAACCTCAGATAAAAATGTCGATGACGAGAACGCGGAAGGTATCCGGTCACCTCACAAGAATTAAGATTCAGCACTCGTTCTGGAACCGATGTCTTGGCGCGTTAGACACATGCAGCAGTATCCAAGTTGACGAGGCTGTAAAGATCAGAAGGCAAGCAAACCTCAACCGCCGTCACGCCATTGTTGTTAAACAGGAAACAAGCCTCTTAAATAAAAACAGTAAAAAAAATAAAAAAAACACTTTTCAGCACTCACATATTTAAATTTCGTCCATCTACCTTCTTTCTAGTCCCATGATAAATTGTTACGTTTATGCTGCAAATGTTTTCCCTTTTTATTAGAATCGTTTTTTTTTAGGAAGTGAGTCATGTGGGAACCCAACCTGCCACAGACATCCACCGGGGCAACAAAAAAAAAACAATCTTACAAAAGTTAAAGAGCGTAAATCATAATTTGTGCATCTGCCCCGTGATTTGGATCCACTCCAAAATTGGCCCATGCTATACACCCTTAGATAAACCAACAAACGAATCAACAGAAAATAGTTCCTCCTCGGCTCAGCTAACGAGACAATGTGATCCAACTAGCGATGGATGGGGTCGACGACCTGAAGAACAAATCTCCGCCTCACAACTCTTGAGTTGATTGTGAATACACGGACCAAGCTGGACCAGGTCTATTCCAGTCTTCTATTCCAGGCTGGCGTTGGCAAATGAAATCCTATAGTGTGCGATATGGAAAGATTCTAATCTTTAAATCCTTCGGATTCATGCTCCTTCTTGAGGTTCTTCAGGTTCGTCCCGAGCGTGGAGATAAAGCTACGCCAACTCAGTTTGTTACCGCTATCCGGGGGCCACCACTTCTGCTCGTCCTCCCATCCCTCAGCAGCCGAGGGAGGAGTCATGATCACATCGCCCTGTTTAGAGTAAAAGTCACGCCTTCGCCATAGTAGGACATTTTGTCCATTTTCTCATCTCGTTCAAAAGTAGCGGTTTTTTTCCCCAGAATGCCCTTTGGTTGGTGTGACAGGCTGCGTTCCCACATCATTTATTTCCTCTGAGAAAAAGGAAGACGGCTTCAGCATACAGCTTAACTCTCGTTATCGTGGCCATAATTCATGCAAGGTAGTATGGGGCTTGGAAGAAGGTAAATAAATGTGTTTAGATTCCTCTACGCATTCCTGCCGATCACCAGAGGTCGTGAGCAAGAACCTCTTCCTCTTTAAATAAATGTCTAACATATTCTGTATAACATCCATCAAAAAGATGGATCCCATAATAACAACTGATAAGTCAAGTTGCTGCTACTTTTATATACATACTGTATACTGCAGGTTACTGAATACAAAATATTAGAAAACTGGATACTGTTGTAATGCATGCAAAGTGTGCAACAAAAGCCTTCTACTCCACACAGTATGTTTATCAAAGTAGCAACAGCGGGTTAGGTTTTACATCACTCAGAGAAAAACGAAAAAAAAATATATATATATTTGTATATTTATATATATATATTCTGTGACTCATAATGCTTTGATTTGAAGCGATTTTGCTACATGCATTGGCATTTTTTTTTGGGGGGGGGGGATTCGTACAAAAGTCACAGATGCAGTAAGCAGTTCATTCGAATGGTTTTTGTGTTCTTGAAACCCGGCTTTGGCATCGCCGCGAGGAAAATATGTACAGAGAACCCAGAAGTGTTAAATAGCAACCGTCAAAAAAAAACAACCAGACAAGGTCCGTGCACTCCAACCAAGCCTGGTTAGTCTAGAAGCTGGAGTGTATACAGTGTGTGTGTGTGTGTGTGTGTGTGTGTGTCTGTGTGTGTGTGTGTGGTGGTTAACAGTGAAAGCCGTAACACTTTTGGCAAATAATCACGATCTGCATCGATTACAATGAGTGAGAAGAAAAGCAACGCAATGAGAATCACTTCACGACGAAGACAAAAGCAGAAGAGGACAAAAAAAAGAAGAAGATAAAGTTAAAAAGAAACTCAAAAGGATAACTTCATCCGTCATATAGCAAACGTCTTTACAAAAGGTCTATTTGGCACTGCTGTGGCACATGAGTTTGACACAATGTTATTTTGGCTCCTTACTCTTAATTATATTCTGGAAGGAATGCGAGTGACACAGTGACTCCGAAGCCCCGAATACTATCAAAGCTGTCGGGTTATATATATATATATATATATATATATATATATATATATATATATATATATATGTTGGATGTTATACGTTTGTGTCACATCTGTAAAAAATAAAAAAATAAATAAAAATAGGGAGCCACGAAATAACAAATGGTTGCGGCTGAAAACCCGTTAATGTAAAATACTGGCATCAGTTTGAGAGAAACTCGTGGTGTAAAAAAAAAAAGAAAAAAAAAAAAAGTCCAATCCGCAAAATGTGGTAAAAAGTTGCTTGTAATTTGAGTTGACGCCAGAGTGGATCGACTGCGTTTCATTTACGTATGAAACAAGAGAGCTGGACATAAAAAAAATAAAGAAGGTCTTTAAACAAAACGAACCACTATTTGGAAGGAATTCACAGAATCACTTTAAGACTCTTCTGACCATGTGGATCCGTTTTCCCAGTTGTTACTCCATTTCCTTTTTAGGGTAGCTGGAAATTATATATTGCGCATTCATTACATAACTTTTAAGTTTGGTCACATTGTAGAAAATGTTGCAATTTTTGGGTTCGGAAGCAACTGGTGAAGCCGGTTTTTATATCGTCTTATAAGAGGAAACTTCTTACACGAGCACCTGATCTTTTCTTGTTCTTGTTCAGTTTTCATTAAAAACTATAATGTAAATATTATCGCCGTTTCCATTTCATTCAACCGATATTGTTCGACGGACATCGGGGGTGAATTGATTTACATTTGTTCGATGTAAATGTTTCGCTCAACCAAACTGTCACATTACAATTCTTGTTCATAAAAAAGGACGAAAAATGACATCTGAACTCTGAAATGAATTCAGCCTAAACAAAACCTTCCTGCCACAACAAGATCAATACACAGACATTACATATCCTGGTGAGATGGACGAGTGAATGTGATGCAACGTGACGGATTTTTCATCCAGGTAGAAAGAAAAAAAAAAAAAGTCTTTGAGGATTCTGGAAATTCCTTCAGAGCAATTTTCAGTTTCGTTAAAACAACATTCTGGATTTTCAAAGACAGACGAATATTACTTTTTGTTTAAAAAAAAAAAATCAGGACGCTTTTGTCTCGTGATTGTAACGGTAAAACATGAGAGGCACGAAAAAAAGAAAAGCCAGTTTCACCACTCAATGAAATCCAAATTAGCAACCTTCACATATTTGGCACCAACAACCTCTCGTTTTTTCAAAGCTCCACATAAGTCACAGTTAGCTTGCTGTGGAAAAACACGTACAGCCACGCCCGGAAGCTGCAGAAGAGCCGGCGAGCATTGCGAGGGAGGAAGAAGGGATTCTTTCTTTTCCCAACTGGTGTGTAAATAAAAACCATGCACAGGCCGACATGTCTGACCTCACAGCGCTCGGCACCGCAGTTCCTAACAAACGTTCCTAATTCAAGTCTCGTTACGTTACCCAACACTCACGATCGGTCCCAAACAATATCAAAAGAGCACAGAGAAGATAAGTAGCACCTAAATAGAAGTAAACAGCTGCTGCTAATGTTCACAGACGCTAGAGGCATTATGAATGCATCACGAGACATAACCGTTTCAAACGTGTTGATATGATCCGACTGACATGAGGTGCGTTAGTGTAAGACATGCGGACTGCTCAAAGCTAGCATTTCCAAGACTCTTGAGATAGAAATAATAAATATATATAGTAACAATTAAACAGTACAATACAAGGCCATGAACATATTGGAAAATAACCCATGCAAGACACATTTATAAAGATGCTGTACACAAAAGGTGTGTGATCAATTAATTGCCGTGTGTGACAGTTCAAGTAATGGAAAAAGGCGCTGAAAGAAAATCAGGAAAAACGGACTTGACAGTTGGACTGAGAGATTAGTCCACAAACTGTTTGTCTTACATTCAAAAGGAAATGTCTTAATAATGACTGTAACATACATTTTGAATTCCTATTATGAAAAGAAGAAAGAAAAGAAGAAGAAGAAGAGAAAAGTAAATAAAACAGTGGGATGAAAAGTCTCATTTGGAGAAGAAGATGAATAAAAAATTTAAAAAAGTTGATGATTTTCTGTCTGGGCTTCTGTCACAAAGAGCCCAGGTACCGAAAAAAGGTGAAATCGAATGGCCACGTGATCGAGAAATGTCATAGTTCATCACAGATAGATTACATTGTACCAGTGTTGGTTCAATATGTCAAAGCCATCTGACATCCTTCTGAAATCACGAAACAGTTCATCCCATGTTGTTTTCCTGCTGCGGAGGCAAAGCCAGGATCAAGGCGATGGCACGGGTTGTTTGGCAGGACGCCTTCTCAGCTCCTTCTTTCATCCATAAAGGTCTTTATAAGTTAAATAAAGTGCAAGGTGTGTGTTCCTCTAAAGGGCTCTTTTCCTTTCGGTTCACACCTTTCCACAGCCACTTTGTTTTCTTCTAGGTACGACGTGGATTAAGAGATATACATTCATTCACCTTCAAGCACTCGCGGACACTTGCTCTGCAACACGCACGCACGCACGCACGCACACGCACACACACACACACACACACACACACACACACACACACACACACACACCCACACACGCCTGCTCTGTGCCAACAGCAGAAGCACGGCTGCTGTCTTCGGGGGTCACGTGGCTGGAGTCTTAGGCCCGGGCCAAAAGACTCAAGCCAGAGGAAGCGTCAGGCAGTGGTGTTGCCGTTAAGAGATGATGTGGCACAGGGGGTGGTGGTTCGTAGCTAGGCTTAGGCCAGGCCAGGCCAGGGCGGTCCGAGAGGGACTAAGAGAGCGGAGGCTCATCTTTGGTCCCATAAAGCACTTGATTATGTCAGAGTGAATCTTTGCACTCCGCTGGATTGAGAAGACGTACACATGAGGGTCGGGGGGTCAAAGAGGGAAGGTTAGCACTATCAAAAGCACCGGCTGCTAAGCTACGACCGGAGAGACCAGAGAGCACAGGCAAAGAGTCTAGTTTTTAGTTGTTGTTTTTTTTTAAGCCATGCAGTTTTGAGATCGTCCATAGCAACCGGCAGAAAGCGTCTCGGGGAGTTTGAAATGGGTTCAAAAGATGGAAGACGGGAGGCAAGATTTCACACATGAGCGCGCTCACAGAACAACACAGAAAAGCTCTCAATAAAAGAGGGAGAGAGTAGCTGCTGTTGGCTTTCCTTTGTAAAGTCCACAGTAAAAAGTGACTGTGCTGCATGCTCTCCAAAGCTCCGGCAAACTCGTGAAGACTTGAGGTGTCTGGGTGGGATGACTGGGTGGGACTATTATCCACAGCTATAAAAGAGTATACGTTATGTTAATATATAGGGAATAGAAATGAGAAACAAGCGAGGACGGAAATGGAGGCTGTTCTAACTCATGAGGACAGCTGATGGAGAAGAGTATTTAACAGGATCCCTCCTCAAGGTGGAGAGGCAGACTCAACCTTAAGGCAATGCATAGCCCTTGGAAACGTTGGCACATGCATGGAGAGTGCAGACGTGTCTGCATGTGTACTGTGTGTGCATGTACGAGTGTGCGTATGTGTTCGGATTTAACAATATGCAGGGAGAAAATAAGAAGTTTGTAGATTCTGATCAGACCGATGAACCGATTTGTATTAGAATGTTCTTAAAAGTCAGTTAATTTGTATCTCGGGTGTTGATGGAAGGCTACAAAACCTTCAAAACTTCCTTTGAGAACATATCTGGAAATATAAGTTAAAGGCCTTCGGAAACAAAGCTAAATAAAAAAATTTTTTAAAAAATGCTGAAGCAAGAGAAGATATGGAAACGATAAGAGACACGAAGAGCGCGCGCAAGCGGCAGAAAACAAAAGACACAGTGAGCTCCCGTCGTCGTTGGAGGATACAACGACGGATACGAGCGGACGGGCTCGCGACCGAAACGCCACCTCGAGATGTTGATCATCGTACTTCTATGTGTGAACGATCGCATCAGATGTTGGTGAGCGTGGTCGCGGTGATGAGACGCACAGTGAGCGTGCCCGGAAGGTCGTTGTCCTGGCGGCTGCCCTTGTCCCGGAGGTGAAGCGTGTGCTGCTCCTGGCGCTCGTTGGGGTCGCTGAACAGGATCACCTGACCCAGGAAGGTGTCCACGATCATGTTCTTGTTGTAGATCTGTCGGGCGCCGCCCGGGGGAAGAAGGGAGAGATCCGGAAGCGGAAAAAAGAGAGGGCAGCGGGAAAAGAGAGGACGGAAAAGACAAAAGGCAACAATGAGCAGTCACGAAAGAGAAAACTAGAGGAGAATAAACACAATAAAACACATTCAAACTCGATAGAAGGGCATTTATACAGTAAAAAACAGCACTCTTCAAAGATGGCTAACTTATATAACGCAATTTGATTTAAATTGACAAAATATAAAAAATAAATCTCGAAATAGATACGTACAGATCAATCATTTTGAAAATAAAGGGAAATCGATAAAGAAGGTTTGAGTCTGAACTGTTCGTGCGTTTCAGATTAAAATTGTGGGGTTGCAACGATCCAAATGGTGCAAATATCAACCTTTTTTTTTTTTTTTTTTTTTTTAAGTAGATCGATTCACAATAAATGCAGTTTTCCCTTAGGGATTATCAAAATACACGGAACGATATCATTTAATCTGGAACATCCCTTTAACCGGCCCGGCTCGTCTACAGAGCAGCAGACGCACATTTATGACTACCGGGACACAAGTGATGCAATTTCTCAGCTCTGATTGAGTAAATGCAACATTGTATCAGATAATAATAATAATAATAATAATTATCTGACAAGCACACATATCCGTTGATAATGAGCTTGCAATTGATTCGTGGTGGTAATGTTCATCTGAATTCGCTGTAGTTGGTTTGATAGAGTGACTACACTAATGAACATTCGGTGTGCAGAGAGTGACAGCTCACCTCGATGTGGATGCCCTCTTTGGGTTTCTTGCGGTAGAACAGGCCTTTGATGTCGAAGTTTGGGCACCGCGTGTCCTTATGAACGGGCGAACGAACCCGCTCTCCTTCACAGGTGATGATCACGTACGGGTCTAAAGCTGAAGATGGAGGGGGAAGGGGGAGGGGACAAAGTCAAAATCCACGAAACACTGTCCTTCATTGGAGGAAATAAAACGAGGAACGAAACTAATTTACAGATAATTTAATTATTTAATTATTGCTTCATGGTTTGATCTATAAAAAAGGAGAAATATATGTTTTGTTGGACTGAAACAATATTATTATTAAATTAACTGTCATATTAAACTACGAAAAGCAGCGAATCTTCACAGTTGAAAGGCCAGAAACAGGTCAAATTTTGCAAGTCGATTATCAATTATCAATTTATGCAAATCGACTAAACTATTCTTTGAACTCTTCAAAGTGTCTTCAGCTAGAGGCCCGAGTCAACTCATCAAACATTAGAACTGTTTTGAAGTTTGTGTTATTGATCATATTTTAGAGTAGGTATGCAGTAATCTGATCAAACGCTGTCAAAACATCCCAAACAGTCAATCACACTTTATTAACATCGTTTCAGATTATATAACATAAAAGTTATCTCCTTGTTTACAATTGTATGTTCTCAGTACTCTTTTTAATTTAAAAAGAGCTTATTGCCTTTAATTGTGTGGATTCATTCACCAGTGGTGGAAGTACCTTTACGCAAGTACAATTTGAGAGCACACGTTTTGTTACTTAATACTTCAGCTGCGCTACATTTTTAGAAAGAAATATTATACATTTTATCTGAAATGAGTAAACAAAAACACGTAATAAGCTCGTAACGTGCAGTGTACTCTTAAAGCAGAGTAACATTTAGGTGGTTAGCAGTTCAACCGCCCTCTAAACTTAGTTTTATTTAAATCGTTTTCAAAGCCCAAAGAGGAAAAGATTATCCTATAATTCCACCCCCCCAAAAAAAAAGCAAAGATAGAAAAATAATTCAAACACTATTTCTGTATCTACTCCCATTAATCATCTCACGTCAGATTTACAGTATCTTGTGACCTTAGACGGGACCTGACCTCTAGGTTGGGAACAAAGCTGCAGAAGGAATACTTTTTAGAGTGAATTTTGATGATAATACTTTTACACAAAGGCAGATTTTGAATGATGGACTTTTACTAGTAATGGAGTATTATTTTATGATTGTATTGTCAGAATCTAAAGCCACTGTGTGGAGGATATAAGAAGTTTTGGGGATCCAACCCGGAGATACAGAACAACATTTTTACCAGGATTGTCTCATTTTTAAGTTATTGTATTTGAAAAAATATATATAATAATACACAGTGGCTTTAAAAAGTGAGTGTGTTGCAAAAGTTACAGGTTAGTGCACTATAAGAGCTTCAAGGGGGTAAGGACTCTATACTACAGGCTAATAAGAGTCGCTACAGTGTCAGCAGATGGCGCTGTAGTACCTTGTACTTTGCTCAGAAGTCTTTCCTTATTGGGATTGAGGCAGTGAAGCTCTGTGGGCGTTTACAGGAGTTTACAACACAGGAATATATGATCGTCAACATGCAAATACGATGCGATGCGAGACGTGGTCCTACCTCCGTTGGTGTCCTGTCCCTGCAGGCCTTCAGCATTCATTACATGGACCTGAGTGACCAGCTGAGGGTAGCCACACATCCCCGTCCAACATGTCTGAGGAGGGTCATCCAGAGTCAGCTCTCTGGGAAGGAAAGGGTGCTCGTTATTAAACTGTCAAAGCAAGCTGGACTTTACATTACCAACCAAAGTCAAAGTCAAAGACACAGCAGGAGTAGCATTTGGACGTGCAGCCAGCAAAAAGTGGGAGTTGTGCAACGGCTCCTCAACTTTGTGTCGCCGTCTCTTCACTGCAGCCTATGAGGCACTTTGTGTAAAAGAGTGCTGAACGACACACAATTTCAGCATCAATATTGCGACGAGCGCAATAATCACAACGCGGGGATGTGTGACGTCGGCAAATTAACAAAGAAAAACACTTTTTTTCGGGGCCCTGATAAAGAAGGGAAAGCCCACGATTGTCATTTCGCATTAATTATCTACAGACTATGTACAGTTGTCATAATGAACTGTGACCGCGTCTCATTTTCATGCTTTGTGGGTGTATCATTTCTTTGCGGTGTCATCCTCATTTATATCCATACAACCAATTAGTTCATTATTGAATTGTTTACTGGAGCACAAATTGTTTACTTAGCCTCTCAAAGTGCACCAGACGGATGTATTTCACTTCAAAATGTATCAAATTGACTTTCGATCGCAGACAAATATTAATATTAATAGTATTTCCAATATCGTGCCGCTCACAGTTACATGGAGAGTGTGCAAACTGCGGGTGGACCCACAGTTTGTGAATCTATCCAGACTTAGATTAGGTTTTAAAGTAGATTCAGGACACTCCAAAAAGTTACACTATGTGTTCAGTGAGAATATATCAGATTTACTTGCAGTCTGAAGGCACATCAGTGAAGACGCGGAGCAGGAAGTCGCCCTGCTGACCGGGGTCAAAGGTTGTGGGAATGATTACGTAACGGCCCTCCTGCAGATCCTTCCTGAGGAAGACGCAGCGCGAGTTGATGTAGATGGAGCCCGCTACTTTCTGCTGGGCTGAGTGCATACGGTACTTACGATTTAGCTCCACCTGCAGGATGAGAAGACAGTATAGCAGAAATCCGTCCACGTGAGCTATTCATTAGTCTATCAACTCTTCAGGTTTGTGGAGGCGTCTTGGTATTTGTGCGTGTGTGTTTCTACCCGGTGAATATCAAAGCCTATGGCGAGGTTTTCCCCTTTGCCCTCTTTGGGTGTGGCTCTCTTCTCCTTCTGCTGTAAGCAGATCAGCACCTCGTCCTCCACTTTCTTTACATCAAACACGTACTGGGAAAAGAGAGGGGGCGAGACCCACATGACTCTCCAACACTGGTCACACATCTCTCTCTACAACACGAAGACAAAACACTGCCTCCACTAACCTGGGGGTTCTGCAGGAAAGTGGCCTTGTGATTGATGCAGCCTCCTGACCGGTTGCGAAGGGGGTCCTGGCGGTGGACCCAGGAGCCCCTCATCACCTCCTCCTCCCAGGTTTTGTGGATGCTCAGGTAGGAGGTGTTGATGAGGCGGCACAGGATA
Source organism: Cyclopterus lumpus (assembly GCF_009769545.1). Lineage (NCBI taxonomy): Eukaryota > Metazoa > Chordata > Actinopteri > Perciformes > Cyclopteridae > Cyclopterus > Cyclopterus lumpus. The sequence continues at coordinate 5,340,706 of NC_046979.1, read as the reverse complement.
ATGTCAGTGAAGTACTGGCAGAAGTCATCGAACGTCATCCTGTAGGAGGGCAGGAAAAGGAGAGGAGAGAAGAGACCGGAGAGAGTGGATACCAACTAGAGGAAAAAGCTTGAAAGAAGAAGACCTTTAACAGGTGCAAAAATAGAGGAAATGAAATGAAATCAGGAACAAAGAAAAGGGTTACGTGTTAAAGGGAAACTGGGATTTTAGGGGCGCTGACAAGGAATGAGATTAAATGTTGACCGACATGGATTTTTTTTTTAAAACAGCAGCGTAACCTTTATTGATACATCAGTTCAGGTACGGAGTGTAGTTAATAACTACAGTTGCTGCTTCAATGCCCCATGATATTTGCTGCAGTGACAATGCTGCGCCCATGGAAAAAGTTAACAATTACTGAAAGCAGCCTCTCACACTCTACATCATGACAACATATACATTTAAAAAGCAACAGCCCACAGGGACTAGTAGAAGGGGAAAGGTTCATGCGGGTTGGAGAGCTTAATTAATGTTGGTGGATGGATGATTTGTGCATACAATTTGGAGGGCATTAGTTTAAATAAGTTCAAACCATGCCTGCAGCACCTTAACACATTGGTCTAAGATAAGGGATCGAATAAATAAATTGATAGTAGATTTAAGGTTCTCACCAGAACTCGCCGTCGTCCTGCACGGTGACGCCGAGCTTCTCTCTCTCACTCTTGCTCACCTTGTTCCACTCCTCCGAACTGCAGTGAGACACAAGAGCGAACACATCCATGAGGCAGAAGAACGGCATCCAGTCACTTTTTATATTCAGGTCCTCGTTATCGGCATCAGTAAATAGATAATAAGGCCTTTATAATGCACTATAAGATGCTTTTAAAGTTAGATTATGTTAATAGCATCATGAACACATGTGTTAGATTATAAAACATTGATAAGCTCTTATAAGAAACATGTTAACTGTTTATGGAAAACCAAAAAAAACAACTTCATGAGTTTTGTAATAATGTTTATATTACAGGCATAATGCAAACACCTTTAGAAAGTTGAACTAAGCCATTATTAGGACCTCGACAAGGCGCTGCTGTTGCTGCAAAAAGCATCGTTAACTGCTAATACATCAGTTAATACATCAGTTAACGATGCTTTTTGCAGCTATAAGTATGTATTCATCTTAATAAAGCAACACAAAAAGATGAGTAACGGTTTAACAGTAACCTTTTAGGTTATAAATGCTATCATTAACAATTATAAGAAACTCAAGGCTTCTATAAACTGTTAACATGTTCTTATAAGTGCTTGTAAATGCCTTTAAATCTTACAATTAATGTTAATTGTTAAAACTTATATTGTCTTAACACATAATGTTAATAGCATCTCTTCTAAGCGCTTTACAGAGCCTAAAAAAGCTATTAATTAATGCTTATTACAAGGACCTTGATGTAAAGTGTTACCCGATAATATATTTGAATAGTGGGAGTCGCCTGCGAATCTGTTAATAATCGAAATCATTGTGAAAATGCACTGTTACTGTATGAAGTTCATATGTATAAATGATATATGATTCCACCCCTCGAGGGCACGATAACGTTAAAGAGTCCGTTGAATGTGTGAATCAAACCTAAACATCAAGGTCCATTCTGTATTCACTGCTCAGGGGAAACACAGGCTTTTTACTGGATGCATTAGGTCCGTGTTTACGTCTCCGATTATTATTATTTTTTTTTATCAAACCATGAATAAATTATTCAGCGAGAGCGAGCGAGTGATTGAGAAAGAAGAGCGATGACTCACGTCTCTTTAATAACATCTTTCTCTCTTTTCGGGCCTCATCAATAATTCAGGCCACATTATGATCCGGCTTTACCACCTCCCTGTTTGTTTCACACAGTCTAGACGGAGACGGAGAGATGTCGAAAAGGAGCAACTTCTCCATCTCAGCGTTACCCGTTTCCCAAAGAAGTGTATAGGCAGCCAGTAAAACTGGAATAAAACACTCTTTTCTTAAAGGAGATATGACAGCGTGTCCACCTGACTGACTTGTGGAAACGAGTTCTTTTGATTCACGTACACGTTAGAATTTAAGGTTTAGTCGGCAAAAGGTCTGGTTTGGGAGGGTCCCGGGGAAATGATATCGGAGCTGCACTGCATGCACTGTTTGATGTTATTCAGTCATTCATCTTTGCTCTGTGACCCATTACCTTGATTGATTCTTTTCATTGTCTACATGACAAGTTTCCCATCATGCAGCAGCTTTCTTGGTTTACGTTGTGGGTATTTTATATGAGTTTGGTCTTTGTTCAGTCATTAGTCGTTGGCTCATTCATCACCCGCAATGTCTCAGAGGCCAGTGTGTCAAATTTGAGAGACAAAGGAGACGAGAGTACTTCGACATTTTCAAAATGTACTTAGTTAAAGTGGTAAACTACAAGGTCAAGTATGAGAGGACAAATAGACTGGCTATAATTCCGAATGTAGCATTTTCTGTTTAAGATATGGATCACTCGGGATTTTTACCAATTGCCCCACGCAGCCTTTTATCTGTCATGTATGCACGGCTGCATGTTAACATGAATATTAATTTTCATTAGCCATGTCAACAGCTTTGCGAAATATTTTGTCAGTGTTTGTGTTGTGGAAATGTCTGACTTACCTCGATCACCGCGCAAAATTGGGAAAGATGGATGAAGAAGGCCAAATGAGACAAGATAAGACAAGATAAGCAGTTGTACCGCCATGCCTGTAGGGGGCAGTGTAGGGATTTACCTGTCACTCCAGGGGCCGCTCCACTCCTTTTCTCCCCAGGGGTTCCTCATGCGGATCATCTGCAGCTTTTCGGATTTGAAAAAGGCCAGCAGTCCGTGACCTAGCCTCACTTTCCGCACGTCCGTCACGGCGTAGGCATGACCTTTGACCAGGCCACAGTCCAGCCGTGCCTCCATGTCCTCTATCGTGGTCGCCTGGGAAACAGGAGCATGGGGAGGTTTGGTGGTTGGAAACAGATGATTTTGTGGATCTCAATAAATATGTAAAAGAGGGAAGCTGGCACAGTTTCCTGGGAAACAGGTATGCGTTTGGTAAGAGACAGTTTTCAGTAGAAACTGCACGATAAGCTCGTCTTTTGTGGTTGTCTGGGAACCGAAAACCGAGATTTTTGTTCCTTTATTACAAACTGTGGAGACATGACAGGAAACCAAAAGAGCGAAATGCAAAATGCAACAAAGGTGCCCAGACGGACTCGAGCCGAGGACATTTGCAGCATACTAACTTGCATAACGGCCAATATTGCACAGATGTTACATGAAACTTTTATGAGATATTACAGTTTTATTGTAATGTGGGTCGCATTTTTGTAGTTTTAGCTATTCTTTATTAATTATGATAACATTGTAAACACTAAAGCAGTTGCTGAGATCTGGGAACACAGCGCAAAGAGCTGAAGCCAATTCCTCAAACGGATTTAAAACCAACTGAAATGTGGTAATCCCTTATTGAGAACTGTTTTTGTGCACAACTACTGCAAGTATGGGTGTGAACAAGGGACAATTTGGGGTTTGAAATAAAATGTTGAAACAAACAATTAATCAAAATCATGATCGACAGATTACTCGACTCCATTTTACTTTCCACTTTGTCTGCATAAGAAAGACAAAAATTAAATGAGGATAACCAACGGAGCTCAGATTCCTCAATCCACAAATCAGTACCCCAATGTCGCCTCAATACATGGTCTCCCAGAGGATAGGCGTAGACACCCATAACACACACACACACACACACACACACAATGTATGATTGAGAAAAACAAGCTTACGTAATAACAACAAAGGCCATAAGTGGAAAATGCATTGTTGTTTCGTACTGCTTATATTCTCCGAGCTCTCATTTCTCTTGCAGTTGAACAATAGACTCTCCCGTATTGAAACTCACGCATATAAAAAGAGCCATATGATTTAGAAGTTGAACCGCGTGCGATTCTGAATCCCAATAAGGGAGCGGCACGTCGTGGGAGTGGCATGAGGGCCAAGGGCCAAACGGGTACGTTCACGAGACGGCACACACTCGTTTTCTTAACAGGCAGACATGCAGGCACTCTGCAGGCAATTCAAGGATTTATCCGCCTCAAATCCCTCAAGGATTATTTATTAAGATCGAGACTTACATATTGTACTATAAAAAACAGTTTGTTGTACATTAAAGTGAAATACAGTCGTTCTCTCGGTTGATCAAAAACAATCACTACGGGTAGATCTGAGAGACGAGCTGCTTGGCTTTAGTTTCTACAAAATATCATCCTCTTGTACCCTTTTTCTACCATTATCTTGGCACTAGGGCATGTGCTTACCTGTGAGAAGTACCTAGAACCGCAGCCAGACTCTGCGAAAATACCTTTGAAAGGAAAATGCCTCAAAATGGACAATTCAGAAGCGCCGTTCATTAGTGTGCACCTCACGTAATCTCAAACAAATTACTACACCGCTTTGAAGAGCCTTTGATAAGTTGCAGAGAAAGAATTCATGCAGAGATTTGGCACTAAAGAAGTCTGCTATCTTTGCCACAAAGTCAGCACACAGACAGAGTTTCATCCCTGGATTTTTAAAATCACATTTAATTATTTAAGAGCTCTGGGGTCACAAGGGGTCATCTTCGGCGGTGGATTAGACCGATTTTTAGAGGACAGGTGTTGAAATGATGCAAAAGGAATGACAAGTGTGAGCTTGCTTAGGTTTTTTTTTTTTTGGAACGTTTGAGAGAGACATTAATGTTTTCCTCGGGATGAATATTCATCTAGCGCCATCATCAAGTCAAAGAGTAAACGTATTCGATACTTTGGTTTGCGACCAAACAGCTGCAACGCTAATGACATTCCCATCAGCTTCAGCTGTACTTTGTGTTTGTGAGCTCACGAGCAAATATTAGCATTCAGCTCAAAGCCGCGCTGTGCTAAACCACAGCCTGGCAAAGCCCCAGTAGACTGTAAGTGTAATGCAGTGTAATGCAGAAATATGGCTGAGCCGAGCCCGAGACAACAACAAATACCCGGAAATAAAATAAAAAAAGAATCTGAACACTGACAAAGTTTTACAGCAAAATGACTGAAGAGCTTCAAAAAGTGAATAAAACACATTTGTAAAGAATAATAAAAAAAATTAAAAAAATGACTTTTAGGGTTACTGCCATGCAGCTCTTAGCTCACCCTGATGGAGCAACTGATGAGACCGTCTCTGTTGTGGACTTTGAGAACTCTTTCAAACAGCTGGTTTCGGGCCACCTCATCAGTCACCATCTGACCCTCCAGCAGGTCCACGGGCTCTGAAACACCGCCCGTGAAATCCACCAGCGCGTCGGCCGTGTTTCCTCCGTCCAAACCCTCGTAGCAGCCATAAACCCTGACAGGAAGAGGAGGAGAGGTAATGTTTATTAGAGACTATTTTCAAATACTTTGTAGACAGAATGATGAGGATCGATGAGCAATTGATCGCGGAAATAATCGTTGTGAAATAATAGTCGTGGCCCTAATATTTATTTTCCATAACATTCAAGTCACCAAGTCTATTTTTCCTTTGTGTGTGGACTTTGTTTAATCGTGATACTGTTTGTTTAGAAAGATTATGAATGTATCCTTACGTAGGCAGAAGTTTAAAACGATTAAATCCAATAATGACTTTTTAGGCGTTTTGTCTCTAACACTGCATCTGATTACTTGTCGGCACTGGTACTAACTTGGCATAGGCCTTCTCCACCATGGCGCTCCAGAACTCGTTGCTGTCGTTGGAGTGGCAGTAGACCAGCTGGTTGTCCACCGTCGGTAGACGGTCGTCGATCACCACGTCCACCCACTCACCGAAGCGCCAGAAGCGGAAGTGGAAAATCCCGGCGTACGATTCTGGCTTCTCCGTATCCCACTCCTGCTCCTTCCAGTCGGGAATGACCTGGAGGGGTGGCAATGGGAGGAAGGGGAGCACAGGGCAGGTAAGCCAAACAAACCGGTGGGCCGTGGAGCATAAATAATGTCAAGGTGGAGTGGGTCTGCCAGACTGAGACAGCATACCCTCATGTCTGCTGATGCATTAAGGATTAGGGGACAGATTTATCACCTCAGCTCTCTCAGTCATAAATCCAGCTGTAATAGGACATGGGTGAGAGGTAAAAACTGCAGAATGTGTGTGTGTGTGTGTGTTTCAGTTGCTATGGTCCAGTGAAACCTCTATAAGCCAGCCTCCATTTTGGGCGAGAGGTAAACAACTAATTCACATAAAATCCGAAAACGTACACACAACATACAGGTAACAGAAATGTAAGCATCGCTGAAAGATACAAAATAAATACATTGAAAGAAGAAAAAAAAGCAGACAAACATAGACAAATAATACATGGCTTAATACTCATTTAACTTTGTTTCAAAATCAGTGAGACTAATTAAAAAATGGACTAAAAAGGATTAGGGTTTGTATTCCAGTCATGTCGTGGGATAGAAAATGTGTTTAGAAAACTAAAGAAAGCATCTCTGTGTGATAGCTGTGATGTGTAACATTTAGAAGGATTAATTGACAGATATTGAATACGATAAATTCATAATTAGGATTTAATCACATTGAAACTTGTTATTAAAACGGGCCTGGTGCTAAATGATTAAAGCTCATATTATTGATAAGCCCCGATGTTACTGGTGTTTTTATTAATACCACTTTTTAATGTTTTGATGTCATTTATTATCCCGCTGTAGCTCGCCTCTGCTCTGCTCTCTGTCGGGTTGAGCTCCTCTAACTACACAGACGTTATTAAGATCCTTTTGTTACGGTTATTTATTGGTTATTATTTATGGCCCTTTCCTTTGTTGCTCTCCTTGTAGTTTTTTTTTCTTCTATCCAAAAGTTTCAGCTAGACAACAAATGGCTTGATTTTTACAAAACACATCAGCGTTATGTTGCTATGGCAACCAGAAGACAGTGCACAGTGGGTTCATCAAAGCTTTTTTTTTTTTTTCAGCTGCCTGTTGCTGCTGGAAACACACAAAGTATTTAATTTTTTTTTCTGCATTATGTCGTGTTGTGATTGCTAATGTGATTGCTGCCTCCCAGTGTTCCCACTGTGACTCGGTGTCACGACATTAACACCCAACCTAGAGGCGACGGCAAATGATGCAGTGAGCGACGCCGCCGCGTGTGAATTAAGTGACAGTGTTCCAGCGGGTGTGCTTGGAAATGTCAAGGTGCGCTAACTGAACAGAAGTTCCTGTCAAACCGCTCTACAGGAGGTGACACTCTGCTGATGGGGAGAATCCGGCCTCTCCAGAGGACCGGCTCGGTGAAGCAGCAACAGCTCCTTTTTTAAAAAAAAAAAAAAAAAAAAAAGGAGGGGGAGGAACAAAGCACTGCACCACAGAAACCTCAGAGTCATTTTGTAATCCTTCGGGAGGAAATCTCTCTTGCACCCCACCTCGCTATTGCTTAGTCTCTGACTCTGCACTGTGGAGTGAGAGAGCAGAGGCTCCATCTATCTCAGCTTTTCATCTGGGCCAAGTGTCGCTATGCAGCAACTGCACTCTGGTAGGTAAGTGACCTGACGACTGTCCGGAAACACAAGCAGAAGGCACCTTGGCTTCCCCTGCTGTCGGTCGACAGGCACACCACGGGGAAAGCCTCCCGGGGTTTGGTAATAAAGCACTTCAGGTGAGGTATTAAAGACCTGTAGCCAAGTAAAAACACAAGACAAAGTTCCCTAAAGGCAAACCCTTTGCCGAGGTAGCAAATGGCATTAGATCTTGTTGCCTAGCGCCTCTGCTAATCCGTACTTCTGTGTATGACCCCGCCCTCTCCTATCGACGCTACAGACGTGAACACACGCACAAGAGTAACTGAAAAGAAGGAGGACAGACACAAAGTGAAGACGCTTAGTTTCGACATAGCTGCCGATCTAATCCAGCCTTGCAGTTGGTATCGACCTCTGTGCCTGCTGTGGTGTGCCGTGCGAGCATGTCTACAGAGTTGGAGCTGCCCTTCCGGCAGGACACCCAGTTGACGGAGGTAATGCGCCTGCGGGTTCAGTCTCTGCAGCAGCGGGGCCAGAAGAGGCAGGATGGCGAACGCCTGCTGCTGCCCAACGAGGCCGTGTACCGACTGGACTTCTCCAAACAGTCCCTCGGATTCTTGCGGTGGACGGTGGGGTTGGCCCAGACGGGACGCCTCTCCATCACCGCCATCTCGCAGCTCTGGACGCCCGACCTCACGAACCTGATGACGCGGCAGCTGCTGGAGCCCGTCGGGGTGTTCTGGAGGGCGCCGGGAGACGCCAGCGACGCTCCCGTCCAGTGCTACGAGGCCGACGCCCACGAGTTTGGCGAGCGGATCGCAGAGTTGGCTACGGTAAGGAAGGCGATGTACTTCCTGTTTGCGTATGCAGACGGCTGCAGCCCTCAGAGTGTCGACTGCTCCATCACCTTCACGGCAGATTGTTGAGACTTTACACTTATTTTTAAAGTAACTTTGAGGTTAAACATGCATTTTTTTTTTTTTGGTCCGGGTAGCTCACTCCTGAGAGACAGCAGAAAAGAAAGCCTTCAATATCACTTCACCCGACAACCTGTAATTACAAGAATACACTCTTTGTCCTCCTCCTCCTTTCGTAAACAAGACTAATTTACATAAAATATAAAACTTGCTTCTGTTACTGAACCTCTTGACCTCTGTATCCTTGTATTCCATGATGTTAAATATAAATAAATAAAATGTAATCAAAAAAAGGTGTATCTGCATTTTACTGGGCTTGTGTGTTCAGCTAAAACGTTATTCACCCCTCTCCTCTTCGACAAACAGCTAGCCCTGACGGGTTTGGTAGAAATGAGTCCCTTGTGAGATAATGGATAGAGACAAGTGTGTTCTTGTGTGCATGTGCTTGAGAATATTCCCCAGTGGACGCGGGGGGGGGGGGGGGGGGGGGTAAGACAGGTTCCTGTTGCCTCATCCGTCTCTGTCTTGCTTGATGACCCTGGCAAACAAGAGGGAGAGAGACATGCGGATTTCATCGCTCAGCCTCCGTGCTCCACTCTGCGACAGGCGGATGAAACACTAACTGTGACTGTGAATGAGACGCCGCGTGTCAGATGAGGTGTGAGAGAAAAGAAAATAACTGCGATGTCGGGAGGTATTAGACTCGTTTTTCCACCGTTTAAACTGTTCTCTGACTTTTACAAAAAAAAAAAAAAAAACTAAATTCTCAATTAACTTGAATGCATAAATAAATAAATTAGCATTGAGTGGCCTCATTAGTATGTGTCCCTTTGTCACAATTTGACAGGCAAGAATTAGCCTGAAGAAATGGACTAGCTTTAGGGGGAATTATCCCCGTAGTCATCTTGTTATTAAGTGATGATAAACAAATATACATTAACATTTAAACATATACTGCCTGAAAGACTAAATCTGGTATATTTGTTCAGGTGTTATAGTAATTAGGGCATACACATATATATATATATATATATATATATATACACACACACACCATGCAGTAGTTACAAGGATCGAAGAAAGGCAAAATCAGAAGTTACAAAAGCTCTAGAGCCAAACGAGAGGCACCTTTTGCAGGTAATAAACACCCACAAAAGCAATACAAAATAACAATGTTTTGAAGTAACAGCACTCGGGCCTCACTGGGGAACACGATCTGCTCCTGCGAGAGTTGGACCATTGCTTGTTTTGCTTTCATGGGAAGGAGTGCTGGTGGCCAACAACACGGGAGACTGAACAGATGAACATCTCTGCACAAAGGCTGCTTCCCGCTACGGTTTAGAGCCAACAAACTGACTCCACACAGGAGATCTTACTTTATCAGCCGGGTGATTGTTTCGAACAACAAACCATAAAAAGCATACAGATCCGGCCTCAACATCTTTTCATTTTGTTAAAGTAAGCTGCAATTATTTTTTCTCCTGTGAAAAGGTTTTCTGGGGAGTTTTGCCTTAACCGGATCGGGGGGGTCGAAGGACAGAAGGTGTCGTATTCTATTACAGATTGTAACGCCCCTTAAGGCAAATCTGTGATATTGAGCTGTATGAATAAAATGTACTTGACAGTCTCATGCGGCATTGCTCTCGGCAAGAAACCAATGCCCCCCCCCCCCCCCCCTCCAAAAAAAACTAAAAGAAAATGTACAGACAAAAAGTAAATTAAGCAGTAAACATGCTGCTCATTGGATATGGAGTTGGGCGATGATTGTGTGTCTGTACGATGAAACAGAGCAAACAGAGGAGAAGATACTGTGTAAGCACGCCCATATGTACCCCCTCTCCCTGAGCATACTGTCACAATCCGGCGTCTCACTACAACAGGCCGAGGCATCTTGTTTCAAATCCCATTAAATCACTTTGATTCATCTGTCAAGATGGATGCCAAAGATCATTTCAGATACACTTCCAGATGACTACAAAACTGAGCTTACTACAGTTCAAAGTGTTTTTGTGTTAATATGACACCTCCAGTTTTAAACGGAAGCTTGTAATAGTGGATTGGTGGTGCCAATCTTCATGGAAAAAAAGTTTACAAATGTATTGTAATCAGTGTGTAAAAGGTTTCCCACAGCAGTGACATTGCAAGATATGGAATATCTGAAAGATATGATGTATATAAAATAAGTAATTTAAGGTAAATTCAGGAGTCTCTAATGCACTTTTCGCAAATGTTTTCTTTGGGGGATAATTAGCACCCCCAATAAAAAAAAAAGAACGAAGAACATTGAAGGAGATGCAACCGTGCCTCATTTTCCACTTTCCTCATTTGGTTACAAAAAATCAAACCAGACGTGACTTCGTCCTCGGCATTCATAGAAAATTGGCTGCTGCAAGTTTTGGTAAGGATATTTAAGGATTTATTCAAAGTTAAGCTAACTGTCTGTAGCAATGGGATTTAGTCTACATATCAACTTTTATTTTGTTGGTTGGAGTACAGCTTTTTATTTGAGTAACATTACCAACTTATTCAGCTTAATAAGGAGCTATTTTTTAGATCTGCCAAGTGACCTGAATCCATGTAATTATTAGCATGCTAGCTGACCTGCTAACACTAGCTACCTAACACATCAAGTATGATTGTTTCAGTTGAATGTTTGGGACACCGCCAGCGATTGCTATGAATGGCTAAGGTCTATCAATTCATTCATCCACATACACTAGCCTCTCTCCTCTGAGCCGGCTCCTTTCAATCATCGAACACGTCGTAGACAGTCCCCTGTTGCCTGGTTAGACATTATTATAAAAACACATCCGCAACCAACAGATGCCAGGATATCCATCTAGCCTTAGTGCTTTCAGCCGGTCCTGAGAGACTCTACTTTAGGAGTCCACCACTCAGGCTTCTGACTGATGGAGTCTGCTGACACCGAGGAGGAGTTGTGGTGCTGTAGTGAGTCCTCTGGTGTTTACTTCTCATCACGATGGTCCATAATGGACTAAACACACTAAATATGGAACAATTAAGATTGAGCAAGAAACAAACCCTTTTCCAATATCTCTCTATAAGAAAGTCCTGTTTGCAAGAGTGTTGACTCTTTTCAAACCCTCTCTTTAAAAAAAGTAGCTTTATTTAATTTGATTTGATTTGAGCTTCTTTTCTCAAATAGTTAAATTAATGATCTGTTCATGGTTGATGGTCGGGTGGTGCAGAGTCTTGGCCGACCCTCGGTTAAATCTCTGCGTGACTGGAAATTGTCCTGCTAAGCAACCGCTCAGCCGACTGATACAGTAAACAACAACTGGTGGACACCACAAGAGCAAAAAGAAAAGCACCATATCGAGCAAGTTTTAACTTTTCTAATTCGCAGACATAATACGAGCATGTCGGCCATGAACTCAGCAGCAGTTTTGAACTGTGTTCTTTTGAAGGGAAAAGTTAGTTTAGTTTTAGATGTGAAGAGGGATACTAGTCTCCTCTCCATCTGTCAAACACAAGGCTGTTATCACAACGTGGTAAACATAGCTTAACATAAAGACTGGAAACAGGGGGAATCGGCTGGCCTGGTTCTGTTTAAAGTTTAAACATCCACCCACCAACCCTACCAGCTCAGTTATTAACACATTGTAATGCATCTTGTTTGTTTGATCAATGCAGAAACAGAAGCACAATAACAAAATTAATTATTGCTGAACAGCAGCTTATCCATCACATCTGCAGGTTTTGGTCGTTGTAGCGGCACCGTGGTACTAAACCATGGCAACCTCAGGGTGACCCTGGGAAGTCACCGCATCCAGCTGTTCATTTAGAAACAGGTACAACATGCAATTGTGTCTCACTCTCTGAAAGAAAGTGAATTTGAGTATTTTAAATTTTCTATTTTTAAGTATTCCGTTAACATTCCGACTCTCGTTGTGAACATTTAACCATCACAGATGATGTGAGGCGATCCAAAGACACGCCCGGAAGAGAGTCACGAAGCATTTTTGTTTGCTGCTAAAAAAAAAAAAAGAAGAAGAAAAAAAAAGACATGTATTACTTACTTTTTGCCACAGAGACTCTCTGGAGGCCAGACTGGAGCACGCCGCTACAAACCAGCAGTTACCCAGCTGCCCCTGATGTAAGTCGTGTGCGCTGATGCCATCCACAAACAGGTGAGGGTCCTCACACAGCTCCTACACTCCCAAAGACAGACAGAAGAGTTAAGTGTGGCAGCTTTGAGGTTCAACACTAACAGTACATTTTTAAAGTCATGCTGAGGCATAAAGTGTTCTATGATACCCACGAGTAGGATTGAAGAGATTATTTGTAATCATTTTAAGGGGCAAATTATTATATTAATGTGTCCTTTGCTGGGTAAGAAGTCTTTTGAAATAGCGCGTACGAATAACAAACCGTGTGGACCTTAAATTGGTTATTTAGGCAAATGTGTGAATCAGAAAAAGACCATCTGTCCCGATGCACCCACGTATCATATTCATGATCTTCTGCCCAAGTGTGGGAGGGCCGCATGCATTTATGAAATCACATTTCCTGTGGCTGCAGCGTTGAGGTCCATTTTCTGCCACAATGTGCACGGACGGACCTCTATTACAGCTAACAACATGGTGCTCAATGAGCTCCTCACACACACACACACACCCTGTGGTTCGTGTGATAATGTGTGGGATGAATACTACAGTCTGTGGGCCGACACAGAAGCCATTTAAAGGGAGACACCATGTCCTCTACTCTTTTGTCTACACATAAATAGCTGCACTTCAGCATAAGTGTCACAAATGAGGGAAGGTTTGCAAAAAAGTGGACTGACCATCTCAAAATATATATATAGTATAAAACAATATAAAGTACATTGAAGTTGTGCTGAAATTAATATGTACAGTATTCCCTTGATGTTCGTTATTTTTCCAAAAAGAAGACATTTTTTATTAAAAAAAATATATATATAGAATCTTATAGAAATAAGAAGTTTTATATATTTTTCTGCAGCGACAGCTTGAAAGAGAAATAGAAAGAGAGGCTCTGAAATATTAGTAGCCTAAACTGAGCTGTGTATTGATAAATCCATGGCGCTGAAGCAGCAGACGGATTTCTAATTGCGACTCTTTTATTCGATTCCCGTCCTTCTGTTTGGTATTAGAAAAACAAGAAGAGTCGAGAGAAAAAGAAGAACAAAATATGGTTCAACGTATTCATCTGTACTTTGACATCATAGCATCTGACATTAATGTCATATCATGACCTATTGATTGAGCAAATCATGCAAAGTGGATCACATCCATCATTTTCAGTGACAGGGCGATATCTGATCTTTCATAGAAAAAAGGTCACCGGCTCAATATTATAATTTAGACCGACTTAATTTTTTACGGGCGGTCGTTCTGGGTGCGAACGGTCGGTTTCCTCTCCTCTGCTTTATGAGAGCGGCGGGTCGATGGGCACCTCGGCCATTACTCGACAGACAACGGGAAGCACTGCACCACTTAACAGCTCTTTATCTTTACACACTCGCTGCACTGAACTAAGGGTTAGAAAAGTAAAAGAGGGAGAGAAAGGGACGCACGTGAGCGTTTACTGGTGTGAAGCACACGCAGAGGACATCTGCACTGGGACCACGTTAACAACTGATCTGGTCACTGGACGAAAGAGGTCGTGTGTCATCTCCACAACATTAGAGGGGCCGCCAGAAAACTCAAAGCCACTTGGTGACCATTGATATCCTTTGTTGAAGGGATGCCAGCTGCCGGCGTAACTACGTAAGCCATGCGTATGTCTTTCACCCTTTTATTTCCTTCCTTTATTTATTATTAGATGAAGAAAAACTGAATATTTGGTTAAACAATTAAAACTCAAAAAAATTATCTAAAAGATTCATTGAGAAAATAATGACTTGTAGCGATGTTGTACTAATGGCTACGTTATCTATCTGAACTTGTTTACAGTGATGAACTATTTATATTCTGTATGTGGACGACTTGGAAAAGACATTTACATTAACATCAAATTCAAAATTTTACCACAGCAAATCATTTTCATATATAGTTTGATGCCTAGTGTTGAGGAATGGATTGACCTGGTGTACAATATTTATGTAATGGAGAGAATTACTTTCAACTTGAGAAACCTGAAGGATGCATTTGATGAGAACTGGACAAAAATGAGTGTTTACATCTCAACCTTTAGTCATATATAATGTGTATATTATTTGTTTCTTCTTTCATGCTTATAAGGTCTTTGTGTTCATATTGTTTCCATTTGTTCATGTTGTTTTTGTCTTTAAAAAAAAAGTCTGTATGCGTCCGGCTTTAACCGTGAACATCAGTGCCACCCTTCAAAAGTCATGTGTGTGTGAATAAATGCCGATCACAGCATAAACACACCACGGTGCATGTTCGAGTGTGGGGAAACAGAAGCACACACTAACAAACAAAAACACACGCGTGCACACACACGTACGTACACACAGATAGGACACCATAAAGGTCAGTAATTTGCTGACTCTGCAAAGCTGCTTTTACTTCTAATCAGAAGCAGAGGCCACTGCAGTGCTCCCTGGAGGCCTCCAGTCTCTACCGGCAGCCCCCTCTCACCTTACAGAGACCAGCGCTGAAGCACTTCCCGTCTGAAACGAGGCGACTGGACGTGCAAGTCGGCACAACTATGTGGAGCAATGTTTGGATCTCTCGTGTGACCGGTGCCAGAGTTAAGATCTCTGATCACGTTTCTCCCCCCCCCCCCCCTTCTGTCCGCAACAGCATTGATCGCTGGAGTCTGAGCAGCTCCCTGTGGTGGCCTGCTGACCAGGGATTGGCTCAGGTGGAAGAGTAATAGAGTATTGATCCCTGCGCGGCATTGCAGACACTGAAGTAATGTGAATATTGTGGCTGAGCACAGCCTAATCATTTACCCAGCTACTGAGAACCCCTCAGCACCATCCGTCAGCCGGTGTGAGGAGCCGTCCGCCACGCAAGCAAACACACAAGCTGGCACACAACCAGCCACAAGCTCAAAAAGACAAGATTCATAAAGTGGAACGTAGCACTTTGAATTCAGAGATCCTTGTAAGGTGTAAATGCACATTTACGCATTTATTTGACAAAGTCTATCCAAGTTCTTTTTCTTCTCGCGTTTCTCAACCCCAGCAAGTATGTATTGACAGAAGAGCGAGTTTTGAGCGTAGCGACGTCGCCCATCTTATATACTCACGGTTTGAGTCCTGACTGTTAGTCAGAGTCCGACACTTTACAGAAAAACTACAGTAAGCACAGTAGCTCAAAGGTGAACTAGGAAGTTGGTCTGTGAACACGGATGGACGTTTACAACGGCCTGCTTGGGTAAAAGTTTAAAAAAGGATTTTACCATGAAGCCGACTATCAGATTTGCAAGAGCTTCCCAACTGAGTGCAATGCCCAAACTGACTGGCCAAAAATATGAGAATAAGATCCAAGTTGTGATAAACTTTTAAAATACCTCAACAATCAAGATACCTCATCACATTAATTAAACAAATCTAGGCAAAAACACATTGCCAAAGAGCAGTCCTGGAGATCTATTTACAAGTTATGGGGAGGCACTGAGGCATCTTCCTCCCCTGCTACCAATTCCAATAACTAAATACAAGGTGTTTACTGATATGTGGTAATTATCTAATACCAGTGCTCCAAACACCTAATTACGTGGAACTCATGGGGGTCATTTTTATGTTATATTATAAGTAACACGAGGACAGGGATTACTATGGTACAAAAAAAAAAAAACAGAGCCCACCGTAAATTAATTAAACTGATAACGAAATAAATGAACGTAATGACAAAGACTAACCTGATACATTCAGAAACGTTAAAAAAAGGATAGTCCCCATGGTATTAATGGTATAGAAAACTCTGTCAGCTGTAAACATTTTCCTTTGTCTCACAGCATGTGCCGTCATATCGCCCCACCCTCGCCTCGTCAAGACATAAATAAACACAAATCAGTGGAAGAGGAGGAGGAGGAGGAGGAGAAGAAGGGCAGCAGGAGAAAGACAGACAGGCTGAGAGACAATGTGAGACAGGCAGAGAGGGGGAGCATTTTATTAGAGCCTGCTTTTTATGCTCGCATGCTCTGCCACCGGGACTTCATTGCAGCCATAAATATCGCCTGGACGTATTCTGAGCAAGGATATGGCCGAGCACAACAACCTCTGGAGGGGGAGGGGGGGGGGGGGGAGCCCGTGAACCTTCACCCTCACAACACGACCTCTACGGTCGTTTTTATTCGTTACATCGTTGGAAAACTTGACCCGGTTACTGGCGGCGGGTCATAAATCAACTTCACATAAATTAACTGAATCAAGGGGACCGACCTACGCCTTGCTGACAGTTGACTTTTGCCCATTCGTAAATGCACCCGAGTTGAGTTGAGCCGCCGTCTCAGGTTTAGTAGTAGCCGTCCCGAGACCTCGTCACGTGACGAACGACAGGTAGCAGTCGCTGAAGAGCTGTCCAACGCAAATGGAAGCCCGGCAGGCTGCGGTCACCGTGGCGACACGAGAGACTGAGCGTGCGGATCAAGACCGTGGACGTTTGTGCCACGGTCTACACCGCTATCCCATAGTAAGCATCATTATGATATGGAGAGTTGTGATGAAATGGAGAGTTTGGGTGTTCTGACGTTGGGTTGTACGAGTGTAGTTATCCATGCGGAGTGTATTACTTACAGTAGATGGCGGTCAGCTCGCCCCAAGTTAAAAGAACAAAGTCATTTCTTCTCTATTTTATGTTTTTGCTGGTGGGTATTGAAAATTCAGAATTTGTATGAGCTTTAAGAGA
Source organism: Cyclopterus lumpus (assembly GCF_009769545.1). NCBI lineage: Eukaryota > Metazoa > Chordata > Actinopteri > Perciformes > Cyclopteridae > Cyclopterus > Cyclopterus lumpus. Next base: position 5,323,464 of record NC_046979.1, on the reverse strand, counting down.
TGCTGCATGAGATCCATAGAAATGATTTAGCAGTTTGGAGGATTCTGGGTTCCCTTCAGCGTCCCCTCGCTGCTACATATCAGACGGCTGCTGACAGGCGTTTAGAGAGAATATTTAGTCTTTTGAAGGCGACACTGAAATGTATGTCTACGTTTGGATGTTTATAGAGATCTACATCTATCTAACTCTTAAGCGGAGCAAAGACATAAAACAACTCTAAATATTAAGAATCCCATCAATCAAAGTATGCAGCGCTAACACAGTAATTTCCTGCTTTTCTCTGTTATTTATTCATTGATTAAACAGAATATCTTTTGGGTTTTGGAGTGACAATACAAAACATTTTAAGACTTTACCTTGGCCTCTGAAACATTTCTAACATTTTACAAACCAAAACGATTAATTAAATCGGCAGATTAACCGATAATGAAAATAATCAATAAACAATAAGTAGTACATCTATGTACATTTACTGTAGATTACAGGCTCCCTGTGAATTTCAGACCTCTAGCAGAACTATAGACTTGTTTATATGAGTATTTGTTTATCTTTTTATACGACATGACCCTGTTGTTGTCTTCATGTAATCAGTAACAGAAAACAGGGGGGGGGGGGGGTTAATAGAAAATGATTAGTTATATATCCATATGTTCTCTACAATAACATAACTGCTTGATTTAACCCGTTGATGCGTATGATCATTCCAGTGTGATGACATTTGACGGCGCTTTTATTTTCAAATTCCACATGAGACGGTCTCAATATTGTGTGTGACACTCTTGAGGGCTCTGCTCTTATTTTGAAGAACCATTACACACCTTTACCTTTCCACATGTTACCGTATATAAAATCGGGCTTCTAAAGGCTAAAGTAGCTGTTTTTCTAATACCCTACAGATAAGTAGCTTTAGAATTTGATCCCAGTCAACAACAACAACAACAACTGCACCATACAGTAAGCGGGCTTGAATAAAAAGCTTTTGAAAATATGCGTGATTAGGGTTCCTATTCCTAACCTCCTGACATAAACCAGTCAGTGACGACACAAATCCCGTCTCATGAAAAGGAAGCTCCTCCTGCTTTCTCTCCTCTCGACTTCTTCCAGTTTTCAGTCTGCATGACTGACATCAGCACAGACCAAAACATATAATCTGTGTGACCCAGTTTCCATGGCAATGCACGCTGGCTGTTGCTATAGCGGCACACAGGCAGAAGGAGGTTACTCCATCCAGAGCAACAGCCTACTGTGTGAGGGGGATAACACTGGCAGGGGAGTCGGCTCACTAAATCCTGAGGCCCCGCATCCGATATCATCTGCTCCTGAAATATACATACAGCACTGGCTTATACAAGAGGACTGGAACGGAGAGGGGAAACGTTTGATGGCCACTGACCAGGCACGCAAACTCATCAGGGTTGAACAAGGTGAAGATGGTGACAATCTTTACCGATGCCCCAGACAGACACATTTGCACTGTGAACTTAAGTAGACTATTTTCATTATGAAAAACAAGGAACATTTTTGAATTACACTGTATGGACACCAAACCACTACTTTCCCAAAAGGCAAGAGGCTAGAACACTGAAAAGCATCCAAAATTAAATTTAAGTGTACAATATGAGGAGTTTCACTTAAATTAGTTCCACCGTGGCTGTATGCCAGTGTTAGCAATGTTATACATCTTTATGTAATGTTTTGCATCTAAAAAGGTTGCTTGAATATCTCTCTCTCTCTCTCTCTCTCTCTGGAGGGTCTTCCAGCCCCTGCTGGTTGTGCTAACCTCAGCACATGTTGCTGACAGCGTACAGCTGACAGTTTCTGGGCAAGCTGACCTTTAAAGGTGGATCAGCTGTTCTTGTTTTAGTGACATGCTGCTCCTCCAAGATGTGCTCAGCTTTTTTTAAATGTTCTAATATATATATATATATATATATATATATATATATATATATATATACATATACATATGTTTAACTATTTAACTGATAGCATTAAATTTATCAATATGTTATTGTTGTTTAACGGTTGAACAGTTAATTATTAGCATCTGCTTGATGTCTGATCCGTAAAGTATGTGCCAAAATGTATTACATCTGAAATATAGAAAAAAGTAAGCACACGTTGTAAGTTTGTCCCAAACTAATGGGAATCCATCAGATGAACATTATCCGTAACTACCCCTTTGTTGTGTAGTGAACTATATTGTTTGAAGCTTTTGGGGTCTGATGGTGGTCATAAAGATCCATCAGCAGCATCAAACCATAAATCAGATTTTTTTTTTGAGCTGAACAAACGGACTTACCCGAGGCCTCTTCCAGACCACACGTCCGATCCTGTTCCCCTGGTAGAACAGCGAGTCGTCGATGGCGGGGAAGCGGGGGTCTTCAAAGAGCAGGCCACTCTGCAAGCACTGCCTCTTCAGGGTGGAGTACTGCTGCCCGTCGAAGGGCCTTCACTGAAGTGAACATACTGCAGCCCCTGAAACGATCCGGGAGGGACACGGGTCAGACAGACTTGTACATCACAAGCAGTCACATCACAGCATCACACTTCTTTTTTTTTTTAACGCCGTATTTCATCACAGACGACTGGTTTCTTCACAACAAGGTGCGAACTTCCGCTGCTATTTTTGAAAACAATTTCCCTCCCGTCACTTCTGCTCTTCCACTCTTCCACTCTTCCACTCACTCACTCACTCACTCACTCACTCCCGACTGACAACCGAGTCCAGCGGACTTTAAAGCCTTAAAACACGTGAAGCTCCGTTGCAATAGGAAGTCGAAGTGTGCCGCTGCCTTGAAGCACAGCCTGGATTCACTGGGTCAAAATGATTTATCTGTCAATTCACTGATATCCTCCAGGGCCTAATTATCACCGCTATGCATTAAAGGGAGCCACGAACACATTGATCAGCTCAGGGACGGCAGGACATTCAAGGGGACTGGTGAGTCAGCGTGAGGACTGAGAGGGAGCTACTAAAGCTATTGAGGAAACGTTGGATAATCCCAAACTTCTATCTTTTTAACTTACATTTCATTTGACTACTATAGTGCCTCTCCAGCAAAGTTATGAACTATCAATATCCCAATGTGAAATTTATATCTCTATATATATATATATATATATATATATATATATATATATATATATATATATATATATATATATATATTCATTTTAAATGGGAACTGGGATAAAGAAGGTAACTCTGGTTATAATATTTGGTTGACCCATAAAGTTAAATTATTATACATTTAAGCCATGAAGGTAGAAGTCCAACAGCATTGTCCGACTGTTGGACTAAAGACATTATTTTGAGTTTTGGTAACTCATTTTTGTCTGAATTTATGAACATTTACAGACCCACATGGCAAATTAATCATTTAGTGAAGCCAATTGATAATAAATAAAATTATCATTATTCAGAGATAAGTGTGCTTTCACACTGTGTGAGCGCCGTTATCAAGTCCTGGAAATGTATTCATCAATTTGCATACTTCCTCATATACCCGTGTCATTTTATGTCATAATCAATACTTTTGGCCAGCCAGAACTATTGACAATGGACATGAGATTTATTACAGGCATCCAAAGCCTCTCGGGTCATTGAACGCCTCAACAAGAATGTTTCCAGCAAGGTTGCACTCTTTATTGGCTGACTAAATACAAACTTTATGTTTCTTGGCATGGGCGATATTATGATGTATATCATTTAGTGTGATGACACAATGTGTTGTAAAATTGTGACCTCTTAATATGAATAAGTATCTACTTAGAGTACCTCTTCTAATCGCAGGTGTCAGAGGTTTAAAGTTTCAACTTCAACTTAATTATCACAAACGTTCTGCAGTGTTCAGCAATTAAATTCAAGACTTTTTTTTTTAATGACATTTTAGACACCACGTAGAATGCAAATTAATACCCATTCATTGTCATGTATTCTTCATCACCACTGTACAGTAGCGAACAGAAGTGACAGTGTTTGCTGCAGGTCTGATGGTGCTAGCACGACACACCGGTGGTTAAACACACAACATTGTGAACAACAAATCTGTGTTGAAATCCACAGGAGAGCTAGCGAACGTTAGCCGTTAGCAGCCGGTGGTCCAGCACAGTCCTGCTTGGTTGAATAACGGCGCATTCGAGCTCCATTGAGTGAAAATGTCTATTATTAAGTGGAGGAAAGTTATAATGCTATCATGGCGTCTTCAAATGTAACCTTGTTTCTTCTTTCTTTCTAATTGAATAAATAGAGCCGTTTTAAAAAAAACAAAAAAAAAAACAATACAAAGTAGATATTTAACTTCCTAACACTTCTTGCACTCGCTCTAGGCAGCTTATAATGTGTGTGGGGGGGGATTGAGGCTCAATGGCAGGGTCGTCCTTCAATCAGAGGATCGGCGGTTCGATCCCCGGCTCCGCTAGCCCACATCGATGTGTCCTTGGCAAAGATACTTCACCCCAAATTGCTCCCGTAGCTGTGCCTACGGTGTGTGAATGTTAGTTAGTTCTGATGGGCAGGAGGAACATTAGCCCCTCCCATCAGTGTGTGAATGGGTGGATGATGTCATAGTGTTAAAGTGCTTTGAGTAGAAAAGTGCTATACAAATACAAGTGCAGGTCCATAATACATCATTAAAACTACTAAGGCCAAGATATTGAAATAAAAATACATTTATTTCCTTATCATTTGAATTGTGTTTTCATACAATATACTTATGTATTGCATAATATATTAAAATATCCTGTCAGAAATGTGGTTTTGGTATCGTGCATTCTTCTCATATCGTCTTGTTTTAACACATTTTCCAGCAGCGAAGAGTTAAAACCTTCTCACACAAAGCACAAAGCACAGATTGGGATCCATTTCCATCGGGGTAGCCACCCTTCAATATCTCTGGTTGTACTCGAAATGTATTAATTTGAAGAATAACTAACTAAATAATGGAGGGCAGCACCGATCCACCTTTTTATTTGCCAATATGAGTCTGAATTGTGTTTTTTATCCTGTAAAGTTAAAGGTGTTATATCAGTACTTTACTTTGTTTTTCCATTTCTACTTTTAAGAGTAGAACAACTAGAATTCAAATTCATGGAAAGAAACATTTCAAAAACACACACACACACACACACACAGGTAGCGATTTAGCATTAGCTGTAGCTTTACACAACAACATTAGCTCACAGAAGCAAATAGAGTTGCTTGAGCACATAGTAATGTTATGAATAATGTGTTTAAAGAGCGTTAACAGGGTTCCTCTAGAACACAACAGTGTGCAGATTGACATTAACACAACGCGATTGTAACACAGGTTGGGTGGGGATCTGGCTTAATTCTGTTTTAAATGGTTCGGGATAAGATTTTCCTAATTTGAATGTATAATTTGATGGGTGGAGATGAGGACGAGGATTCAGGAGGCCACCTTTGTGATTCTTAAATCAGCGGTAGAGGTCGGGGCTTGACAAATCCACATCTGATCAATAGAGGCGTGCGGTCTTCGAGGTCCTCCCTCTCATTGCTAATTCTTAAATAGATAAATGACAATGAATTGAAGAAAAGAAATGCCAAAAGATATGTTTTTTAATTGTCAGAATTTAATTAAGATCTATGTTATGGTTTGTGTAAAGAAACATTATTGTCAGATGTTTTAAATATCGATATCGGCTTTTAAAAAAATCCTTTCTTCTTTCTTTTAACAGTGAACCCAATGTTTTCTTAACAAAAGTAGTTTTAGGTACCGAAATAAATATAATGAAACGAATGCTAATCAAACACTGGCTGAGGCACTTGAGTCTTGAATGGCTCCTCCAGAACTCGTGCGAAGCTCTCAGACACGAGATGTTCCTCCGATGCCGTTTGTCAGCCATGTTGAGAAGAAAGGCACGCGGATAGATCGGTGCAGAAACTATTAGTCGATTGGTAAGAAATGAATCAGCTACGATAGTGAATTAACTGGTCGGTCATTTGTTTTAAGCAAATATTAAAAGATGTGTATCTTGTCTCATCCACTCAAAAGGACATTATTCACTAGTTTTCTAATGGCTTTCTGTGTGATAGTATATTTTCAACTGTTAAGGAAAAAATAAGGGAACTTATTTCATAGACCAAACAATGATTCAATGAATCAGGAAAGTAAATCGGCAGATTAATTGATAATGACATTGGTTGCAGAGACTAGGTTCAACTCTTGAGAGACAGAGCTCTGGTCTCAGCTATTAGTCACAGAAACAAATGAAGTAATTCAACAATATAAAATTGAAGGAAAAAAACAACAGCATGTACATCTAGTTCATGTTATGCATAACATTACTGCGTTATCTAAAATTCATCAGCAAAGCAATACAACTAAATCCAGATGAAGTCTCGTAATGCCACATTACGACCAAGCAGTGCTTTAATTGGGCAATGTCATCTAATATCTGGGGGAAATGAAGTGAGCAGAAAATGAAGTGACGAAGGAGGGATGCTGAATCAGACTGTACCGTTCAAAAATCATGAAACCTGAAAGCATTAAGAAATAACTTTTCCCATTATTCAAGGGGAGTACAGTTCTGTCTGTAGACTCATGTTGAACCCAAACAGGCTTTGAAACGGGCGGCTTGGAGCAGCATTATACAACGCAAACAAAATACAGCTAGACTACAATATCCACTGAAATACAGTTATTATATACATTTAACCACTTTAAAGAATACATTCATCTCTATGATAAAATAGGTATACGGATAAAAAGGAGTGTTCCCTATTAGTATATTCCTTTAAACACCCAAACAAACAGGTCTCAAATAGCCCCTGGTCTATGTTTTAACCCTGAACTAAAGCCTTGAGCCTGCAGTCTTTGACCTGTATGAAAGAGAACGTGCAGTAACTTCAACACCCAATAAGTATTAACAAGCTGGCCGACTCTTGAATGAGTGCTAAGTAAATTCTTGGGGGAATGAGGAGGTCGCAGTTGGAAGCTAAATCTGACAGATGGCCTTGGTGTCTTGGCACGTGACCGCAATGGGGAAAAACCATGCTGTCATTTGGCCTCGGTGGACGGCCAACAGCTTTACCTGCAGAGAGCGAATGCTCGAGAAAGCTGCCCGCGCTGGATGCCTTCACTGCCGCGGCGAGAACAACGACGACAAGCACCGCTCTGAATTAAAGCTGAATAAACGCCGTACGTACTGCACTGTGAACACATTTAACGAGGAATTCAAATGTCCCCAAATCCTCTGATGTTCCAGTCTTATACGCTACCGTCCGAAGCATGTAATCTAACATTTTCTATGTCGACAGCTGCCCATTTACTCATCCAACAGACATGCAGCAGCATTAGCATTCATTTGGAGTCGTATTTATGTCATCCGACAAATGCAAGTCCAGTATTGACCTACATTTTTTACCCCTATTTTGGTCTTCACCTCGTGAGAAAAACATCTGTTTTTTTTGTTTTTTTTAACTGCTAAATGCTCCACTTTTTTTCACCAGCTAATCGCAAACTCGGCTTAAAATTCATTCGCCAAAAACAGCTTCACTGCCGCTGCTGGAAAGGACGAATCCAAAACAATGATATACACATTTTTATTTTATTTTTTACTTGTTTGGTTAAATGGTATCTCTGTGGCCTATGAAGGTATTTTTCCATATGGACTGAGTAACTGACAAACGTAACTCTGGTTCAGAACACTCCTGTTCTGCTCCGTGATGAATAATCGAATCAATTATTATTAAATCGTGTACACGTCTTACAATTCTTTAACTATGTTGGACCCATGGTATCAGATTCGGGACTGTAAAAGTTGGATTGGTGCAAATTATTCTGGCTTTTTTTTTTGCTGCGTAATATTTGCACAAAAAACTGTTCGGAAATATATATATATATTAATGTGCAGATTAGGCACATAAAGAAAAACTTTGATGAGGAAAAAAATGGTGTTGGACTGCAGACATATGTTTTTGTGAGGATGCCATGTGTGATGATATAAGACGTCAAGCTCACCTACAAGTGGGGAAGCAAAAGAGATCGAAAAAAAGGAACGAAGTGGAAATACATTACAAACTGCCCACGCCACACAGAGCGAACCACAGGGGACTGGGAGGAATCGGTAAGTCCTAAAGTGGCGAGTTTGTTTACGACATTTCCGAGATAATGGGCAATAAAGACAGAAGAGAGACGCAGCGGGCCGGGAAAGTGTTGATGTTGGCAAGATGGCACTCCCGACGTTTATCATACCGAGTTATCACTAAAATTTAGGCGAACTGACAACGAGTGAGAGCGTTGCACATCATAACTGTCAACGGTGAAAGTGTAAACACGCTAAAACATGGGAAATAATACGTTGCAGAAGAAGAAAACTTCTCCTAAAAGGATGAAATAATAATGACATGTTAACTAATTCATGACTCGTAGACGATGCAGACACCTCCCCCCCCCCCAACCCACAATCAATACTCTGAGGAGAGAGTAGAAGGAATCAAAGTGCCCCATCCAGCAGATGGGAGCACCGTGGACATATAATACAGTGTGTGTAACGCAGTGTGCATTAATCAGCGGCTACACTTCAGCTCCAACGTGTTGATCCAGGATAACAAATAATTCACAATGCTTACTCTCGACTCGTTTCCAGCTGTGCGGAGCAGCTTGCGTTGCCCTGATTGTTTACTGAGGAGTAATAGAAGCCAGTCATCTTGTGAAGCTGAAGGCCAGAGCGGACTTTATAAACCACTCCCAGTCGCAGAGCGGTCAATGAATTGTTGCTGCTATTGAACAACACGCAAATGGCTGAATATGAGCGTCGGTCCAGACCCCAAGCTGCCCTCACTCCATTCTGCTATGCTGGCCTTATTGAGCAGGAGAAACTGCTGGTCAGCAGATGTCAACATTCATCTCATTTTACTGCTGCGGCGTGGTACTGTACAGCATACTGGCAAATGTACCACAGAGTTTTGAGAGTGGTACAACGACAGATGTTTTTCACAACACAACGGTCAAACTAACGAGCGCACTTCTGTAGCTGTACCGGGTGCTTGCGTGCAAACAGGCAGTGTTATGTAGACACGGATTTCCCAAACTAGCCCCGTCGTAATCGAACGGAGATTGAAAATAAAATGTCACTCCCTCAAGACACAGCTTCATCCATGTGGAAAAGCTAATCCAAAAGATTGTAAATTGATATTGTTCTATTTGTTCCTAAACTTTTTTTTTGTTACAATAACTGGCACCGGGAAAAAAAACTGTCAGGTTATCCCCTTTTAAAAGTAAGTGTATGTAATGTCAAACTTGTTGGCAACTTAGCTACTTAATGCTCTTAGTGTTCGCCAGCTAGTCGCTAAATTTTCTGTCTGCAGGTGAGGTTATCTGAGCATGTTTGCTGAAAGCTGCTGTCTGCTGGTATAAGATCAGTGAGAACAACACAAAGCTTCAACTTCATCACATGCACAAAGCTGTCTGATTCTTGACTTGACCTCAAGCAGCAGGAATTCTGGGCACATTAAGACTATTTTCAGGCTAAAAACATGGCTAACCGAGCAGCTGTGATTAACCACTCAGGGCCGTTTCACTCTCACAGAACATGTTAAATTTGTTTAAATATTCTGATGCTACAAGGACATTTTTTACTGGGATCGTTCAACAAAGATTTGTTCAAAACGCCTTTTTTTTCTTTTTTAAATAACACCGTCTAGATTATTAAGCCGAGTGCATTAAGACCGGCCTACCACTACACACCAGTCTAAAATATCTTTGTTAAACTGGTGTGCCTGGTCTTGATTGGCTGAACATACGTGATGCAGCTAATCAGGGGTGGTGAAGAAGGGAAAGGGGAAAAAGCAGTGGAGGGCTTTCCAGGACCACAGACAGCATTTATCTAAGAACCACACGGAGAAAGCTGAAGAGCACCACGGACAGCTCCTCTGCTACAACCCTGAACGGGGCTGTAGTGCTCAGCCCGAGGCAGACACCCTTACTTTTGACCAATCAATTGGGCAGGAAAAAAAAAAGTAAAATCTACTTATACATCCAGGGAGGTAGTATTACCAGAGGATAATGGTGTGTCTGCCTATACTTAAACAATTTTCTCCACACTCCGCCTGGCATCACAAGGGAGTGCCTGTTACTTTAACTGTTTTATTCTGGGTATGATGTTGCCATGTTGTTGCTAGTGGCTCCAGGCTACCGAGTTTCTCTGGGGGTGACCATTTCAATGCGGATGTACAGCGAGCACGCACAAGGGAACATTAACGCATACTAAAAAAAATAAAAAAATACTACGGACAAACCAATCCAGTGGAAGGATCCACACATATAATTAATAAATGCATGTTGGCTGCAGGATTACAGAATTAAAGAATGATGCAAATATTAGCGACAAAGTACATTAGAAGCTATAATTATGATGGCATTAATGATAAGGAACAAGAGACGCCGCAGCTACTCTTTGAGTCCCCCGAAAATAATAATACAGCGATCTGTTGTCGAGGAAAATATCTTTCGGGATTCGATTGGAACTGTTTACAAAACTGTGCCGCACATTATTAATGTGCACCGCAGACAGCGGTAGATTCTGGCAGTGTACTGGTCAGAGATCAGTGAGGACTGTGTTCGGGTGTTGGTGGTGGGGGGAGTGACTGATTGAGTCTGCTACTGCTGACAGACTGATTACACTCAGACAAGAGAACACTGAGCAGTAATGCACCAGTATAGAGAGGGGGAGAGACAGAGTCAGAGTGGGAGAAAAGAGAGAGAGAGAGAGAGAGAGAGAGAGAGAGAGAGAGAGAGAGAAAGGTAGGGAGGGGTGCGCCAGACCATCCTTCATCCATCCTCCCCTCCTTCACCAGGGAGGAGGGCTATCCCAGCTTCCCATCCTCCCAGCATTGTGATCTCCTCTCTGCAGTATCTTCTCCTGCTGCCAGTTACAGTAGGCTTGGCCGTGACATGCGACACTACAAGTCACTTTTCTCCACTTGCAAGTCCACTCGGTTTGATTTGTTTTTCACTTGAATTCCTGTTACCACATCCGTACATTCGAATGTCTTTATTTACCAGTTAGCTGCGATGAGCTCACAAAGATTTGTGTATCTCAGGGAGAACCGTTCTTTAAACCAAGTTTTAAACTACTGTATTTGGAGGAATACTGTTACACATGAGGTTGCACTCAATATTGGAGTCCTGATAACAGTAATGTATTGATTTTTCTTGTGTTTCAATAATGTGGGATACTCTCTCTCTCTCTCTCTCTCTCTCTAATGAACAATACCACATAGGAACAGATTAGGGTGAGACAATTATGTTTCAACGATGTTACTTGAAGTGCACAAAGATTGAGGGACCCCAGATCAAGACACGATTGGGTCAACCCTTATTTGATAAGAATTAATTTTATATACGAGGGAAGTTATTTTAGTATTAACTTGGAACGTCTAATATTCCACATTGTATTTAGACAACAGTAGCAAGAATACAATATGTTATTAAATCAGCCACTGTGGAAAGTTCCCTGACAATTTATATGATTTTAGATCGTGTTAAAAAAAACAAAAAAAAACAGACCTTCTGGGAGTCTTAGCACTCCACTTTTCAAACCATGATACCTGGCAAGTAGCCTAAACCGGGGCTTACACAGGGGCACGGACTATAAATGTGCACCAGTCCCCTCTTGCTCTGCAAAACAATACACTTTTTGACATTATTAATGTATTATTCCACATGCATGGGGAAGACAGGCTCCACGGCATCAGCCAGAGGCACCAACGGTGTCCAAAACATGACTCAAAACAATTCCCCCTTTTGATTTCAGAATGTCTATATTACCGTTTATTCATTTGGTTTTCTGTTACCAAACTATGAGCTTGAAGATATCGGTGCTCCTGATTATTAATTATTGGCAGAAATGGCTCCTGAATATATTAATGTCAATCTTTTGCTGTGTGTTGTATTTATGAAACTAAGATCCACATTTGATACAATATAGTAAAAAAACAACAACAAAAAAAAAAAAACTTTGCAATACCTACTTAACATGAATCCGAGGGCTTAAAAAACACAAAAACAGCACAGCGGAAACATCAGCCTTGATATCCAATTTGCCGCTATTATTGCGCAGAATGCACAGCCCATTCACACCGATACAATACAGTTGTTTGGGAAATATTTCCTCTCACCCCCCCCCCACCCCCCGTCTCAACATGGTATCGGCTCAGCAACCCCCGTGCAGAGAGGCCACATAAGGCCACGACGGCTATACTCGGATCTCCTGAGATTTCACAAATCGCTTCGTGCGGCTCGCCGACCGCAGCCGAACCGCCTCTCCATCTACGGCAGGGAGCCCTCCAGAGCACCTGCACGCCCGGTGGAAGCGGTGTGGAGCGGTTTCACGTCGCGGTTACCTGATGTGAGGCCTCTCTCCCGTGGCAACGTGATTCTCTCTCGGGTCCTCCTCCGGGGGTCCAGCCGGTCCGGCTCTCACTCTCCTGGGGCTGCTGGGATTCCTCACCACGCTCTCTCTCTCTCTCACTCTCTCTCTCTCTGATCCGCTGGCGGAGCTCCTCTCTCTCTCCTCTCCTCTCCTCTCCTCTCCTCACCCGAGCAGCGTCAAGCTGCCATGGGGGAAGACCGCACAAAAAACGGAAGTTACTTCTCCCGATTTCAAAAAAAAGAGAAAACTTTCCCAAAATTCAATTATATTTCTACCATAGACTGACAAAAAGTCACACACAAATATCTCTAACACCAAACAGCAAACAAAGTTATGTTAACGGAAGTTAACTGACCGTTGGACATAACGTTTAGCGCTTATAACCGTTAGCTAGTTAACGTTAACCATAGATATAACCATTAACTACCTAACGTTAGTTAGCTAACTAACCTAGATAACGTTAACTAGCGGAGACCAAAACCGAGCTATAGAGAGGAAATAATGGACTTACATTTTCAGAATTTCCCAGAAGCACAACTCCAAAATAAATGCTAAAGTTCCGTTATATATTCTGCTGGATATGTAAATGAGCAGGAAAGCTAACGTGTTAGCTGTTAACCTACCGTTAGCTAAGAAGCACGTCTTATCCTATCAATTTAAAAGTGTGAGTGTTAGCTACTAACGTTACTGGTTTAGCCTAGCTGCCCTCAAGGGACTAAACCCGTTTGTATCGGTTATATCAACACTGTTATTTAGTATATAATATATAACGTCACATTGGACTCATAATTCAAAAAGTATATGGCTTCGGATTTGGCGCACACGTTTACAAACTCCTGAATGCTCTTATCTTTTATTTTGAAGGTGGGAACAGGAAGTGTAATATATATATATATATATATTGCCAGTACATGACAGTGGTGCTCAGGAGGGATTGCAGGCACGGGGGATGCTGCAGACTGAGCATGCGCCCAGCTAACAGGCCCGCTGTAATCCCCTTTGACACAAATAACAAGAGGATGCAATATGCTGTAATTAAGAAAACACTATCCACCTAATTACAGCCTTCCAGTGTCAACGCCCATATGTAACACCTAAGAAGATATGACTGAGATTTAATTAATGTTTATGTTTGAGAAATAACACTAAAGGCAGGGCTGTTTTGGATACAGGACATAAACACTGGTTATATACTGCATAAAGATACATTTATATAATTCGATATAGTAACTTATTTATCTTTTAATATGTACCATTAGTTAAATCCTGCACATTTATTAAAAATGTCAGCAGAAAAATGTCAATATGTGCCAGTTTTTTTACACATAGTAGTCCAATATAACTGTCCATCCACCAGTAGTGGAAGAAGTACCAGATCATTTATTGAGTAAACATAGCAATACATCACTATGAAAATACTAGCTGCAAACCAATATTTCACTTTAAAGAATCAAAAGTTAAGCAATATATTATAAACATTAAATACATTATGGTACTACTAACTAACTAACTGGGTGAAGCCCAGTTTCAAGTATAAATTGGCACAAAATAGAAATACTCAAATTAAAATACAAGTTCAAAGTTGTTCTCCTGACCCCTGATCAAGAACACACAGAAGGTTACCGATGGTGTAGAAACTCTGCGTCAACCGGAGGAGGCTGGTCCATAGAGGCCGTGGCCAATTATAAACAAAGAGTAATGGGTTGAAATAAACTATTTCCAAATGGCAGTATTATTTATAAGATATATATGGTCTCTCCTTTGTGGAAATACATACGTTTGAAATACTGATTAAAATGCTATAACAGCGACACCTGCAGGACAAACATGAAAGTGGTGTTTGGAGGCAACATGGCCCAAAAAAAGGCTTTTACAGCAGTCTAATTTTCCTTTATTTTTTAGATTCATGTTTCCCTTTTTTCATTACATTTTTTTAAATAAATGGAGCAGTAGCTAGCTGCATTTACCCAACGCAAAAGTGAGCTTGTTGCAACACTTTTTTTGTGCCAACCAAACCCTGCACAATGAATTAAGTTTTTTTTTTAATTTCAAAATGTCACTTCTTTTTTAATCTAATTTAAATTATATTTCCTGTAGCCTATTTCTTGTCAACATATTGTTTCAAAACCCTCTTTAAACGGCCAGATTTGTAATTACATGTTTAACGTTTTTTACAATTTACAATATTTGGTTTAAAATCATGTTATTGTCAGCTTTGGAAAAAGCCCACCTTGTGACATTTCTGTTATTATAGAGTGTAAACTCAGTTGACAACTACATTGAGCCAATCATGGTCCAGTATGCAATTGACATAAGTGTGATGTTGAGACTTGAAACACATACACTAGTTTAATAAACTTTTCTTGGAAGTAGGAGACACCTTGTGTACAGCAGCGGAACTTTTGGAGTCAACAATATTTGCAACACACACACACACACACACACACAAGTGTTGTGGAGGAATCGCCATTCTCTCTCATCCTTTAAATCGGTTGTGATGTTTCAGGACAAAAATGGGAAGCAGATCTCCATGGAGATCGTCGTCATGACAAAACTGGCGGTCGAAATCAGAGGGGCCATCAGCACCCGTGTATCTCTGCGTGTGTGTGCCACTTACGGGCAGAGATATATATATATATATATATATATATATATATATATATATATATATATATATATATATATCTATAGAGAGAGAGAGAGAGAGAACTGTTTACCTGAGCTAGGATAAATGACAAGCCTGTTGTTTGTTTTTGTTAATAATAAGGTGCTGTTTATTTAATCATTTCATTATTCACATCTCATGGTACACCCTGCTAAAGCCGAGTAGTATTTACCACGTGTAATACTGACCTCAGCTTCTTCCCCCAAGCTTCCTGCAGAAAAGAGAGCGGTCACAAACACGAGCTGAGCTCCAAGCTCGACTCCCAACGCCACCGTTGTCCCCGGGTACTGTCGATAGAGGTAAATGGATTCTGGATTATAGCGGTACGCTATTTGATTTTTTTTACCCAAGGACAGAGGCCCCCGGCGGGGGTTTGGAGTTGCCCGCCTGGTTCAGTCCTGCAAACTGTGAAGCGCTCATCTGGCTCTTTATACACACACACACACTAAATGTCCGGATTGAGTGTTTGATCACTTTAACTGCGAAAGCACAAACCAGCCCGGTCAGAGCAGCGTCGCCTTTGAGTGACGAGGGCAGCGTTTTGTTCGAGGTTCAGGTGATCTGGTGTTTTGACGTGGAATAAAACGGGAATGCTGCAGATAGTTCCTCAGCTTTTTCCTGTCGGCATGCCGTTTAGAAAATCGAGTGTCGTAGTCGCTGCCCAGATGACACAACGTGGCATCAAAAAACAGACTTTAAACAAATGAACAGCCCCATCTGGACAGAAAGGAAACTCCCTCAAGCTAAAAACAGTTAGAACCACTTGGTGCAGACTCCCACTGCAATCTTTGTACAACTTTAAGGCAGGAAGTTCCATTTCTTTTGAATTGCTCTCAAGTCTTTAAATTCATGCCTCCCTGCACAAGAATGGATTTTATTGTTTAAATAGAGGACGGGGGAGCCTGGAAGTATCCTAGTGTCCATCAGGCCCGATCCACTGAAACCAAAGTCAACACGAGTCATCGCGACGTGCCGTGCTATGCCATGTAGATGAAGGTGTTTAAATCGGTCTCATCCCGCTTGATGTACTTGTGATCTATCAGCCACTCGATCTGCTCCTTGATCATCTTCTTCTGTGGTAAAAACATGTTCTTTAGGATCTCCACCAGCTCCGTCTGCAGCTGGGCGTTGTTGATGCGCTTCCTCATCTTCATGATCTGGATTATGGCCTCCTGGGAGAAGGGAAACGCAACGGTGTGATGAATAGAAAGAACAAAAAAAAAACACTGGTCACGAAGTGCACTGTGAGACAGATGGATCATATTGTAGTCAACACAAACACGGGTGTCCGTTGACACGATGGGAAATGGAAGCGAAACCGTGTATTCCCAGCAGGTGGTGTTGCGTAATCAGAGAGAGCCGCAGCATCTTCACCTGCATGCTGCGAGCTCATATCTGTACCTGTGTTCTTAGTATCCGGAGCTGGACGATGCCCTCGTTCTCCTCCTCTCTCATTCGCTCTGTGGTGAGCTGCAGCCGACCAATCAGGTTAATCTTCCCCCTTTTCTGAACCTTTGAGTTTTTTCTGTAGAGAAAATTGCACACAGAATCAACGTACGATACAGGTTTACAGTTGTTAAGCAAAAAGGTTCAGGAAACGTAATTTACAGCGCGTGTCGGTATGCATGTGCAAATGTGAAATAGCTGAAAACATTTTTTTTTTAAACGCCACTATATCACAATTAATTATTTTATTCTGACTTTTCTATTAGATGCAAATTCAATTCATAAACATGTCTAGCACACAGTTTGAAGGTAACCGAGGAATCCCACGGGGAAATTGTAATTTTTTTTTAAATATTAATGCGCGAGGACATCATCGTATGTCGCAACATTGATGGAAGGGCTCCCAGAACCGATAATATAACGCTCAATCTGACACGATAACGTTCACTTACATGAGAGAAAAGTCCTGGTTGACGTAAAATAGCGTTCCTTCTGCAAAGTCTTTGGGCGAAGACACCACCGGCTCGTACGACAACACCTGCCGCTTGAGTTTGGGAAACGCCACCAGAGACTGGGGAGAAGAGAACGATGGTTCAGAGGGAAGCGGTGAGAACAAAATATCTTGATTGATAAAACAGATTGAAAACCAGCTACGTCAAATATATATATTAAAAGAAAACACTATACACTTACAGCGCTACATCTGTAGTTCAAAAACACATTTGTGACAATCCTGATGGAACCAAATTACCAGATTCATCTTCATGGATTATTTCTCTTACAACAGCTGAGCGTTTACCCAGAGAGTGCGTCGCAGCTCGGCGTCTGGCAGCTCGGAGGCTAGCTTGAGGTTCTCAAAGCTGATCCTCTCTCTGGGCCTCTGGTTCCAGGCAAACAGCACAGCCAGCTGGAAGGTGGTCACCTCCAGGTCGTACTGGCCCACCTCGTTCTTAAAGGTTATCTGGAGGAAGGACATTTTGTTTAGTCCCTTTTACCCCTCCCCCCCAAGCAAAACATATCCGCTGTATTCCTCAAAACTAGAAATGGTATCACTCTAATCAAAATCCATTATCTGAACCGCTTGTCCTTTTTAGGGTCGCGGGGCGCTGGAGCCGATCCCTGAGGGAACCCTCGCTGCCACGGGAAGAACATGCAAACTCCACACAGAAGGACCCGGGCCTGTCTTGCTGTAAGGTGACAGTGCTAGCCACTACACCACCCTCAATAAAAATCATGCGAGTCCATTCACTGTTGAACTCACAATGCCGTTGGACATGAGGTGATGCCAGTGCAGCTTCCTGCCACTGTGGTTCTTCTTGTAGAAGTCTTCTACCTCCGGTATCAAATCTTCCAGCTCGGTCGGAAGCGAGACGAAAACCTTCTCGCTGCTCCTCGACCACGCTCCAGCGTTCAGGATCTTTATGTTGACCGAGTCGGCTGCAAGGGGAACACGCAAAGATATCGTGGATGCGTGACAATTGCTTACATGCTGCATATTTTTAAGTTGCACAAAAATAAAAGTACAGTCTTGAACACAAGAGGTGGACATGAGGAACCATTTTGGACGATTACTAATTTGGAAAGACACGTTTGCTTTCCTGAGAGGAATCATACAATCTTATTTCTGACAGCTAAATAAGAAGCTATAGCGAGGGTATAAATGAAACTGAACTTTGCATGAAGACAGAAAACAGGAGGAAACAGCGAGCCTGGTAACTTGTTTGTTTACTCTTTTATTTTTTATATATATATATATATATATATATATATATATATATATATATATATATATATATATATATATATATATATATTCTTACTAGTTTGCTGTACTGGCTACACATTGGTGGAATAAATTCCCCATTGACATTAGAAACTCA
The DNA here is from genome assembly GCF_009769545.1 of Cyclopterus lumpus. NCBI lineage: Eukaryota > Metazoa > Chordata > Actinopteri > Perciformes > Cyclopteridae > Cyclopterus > Cyclopterus lumpus. Next base: position 5,305,074 of record NC_046979.1, on the reverse strand, counting down.
GCACATCTTTAGTCACTGACTCAAGGTTGCACAAAATAATCATTTTAAAAACCTGTCTATCTCCTGTTTTCCTGGAATTTAAAAGGTAGATCAGCATATTTGATGAAGGTTGTGTACTTGCATGGACACTGCACTCTTTGAGGTTTTACTCACATGGTTGAACGCACTTATTGTAAGTCGCTTTGGATAAAAGCGTCGGCTAAATAATCTTTAAAAATCGAATGTAAATGTGCCGGAATATTTTCTTGGCAGGTCAACTCTGCACTCCGTTCTTTACGCTCAACTATCTCCTGCACCGTGTATATTAAAAAGGGATAGTTTGGATGTTTTGAAGTGGGGTTTAATGAGTTAAGTACACACAGTCAGTGTATTAACAACAGTAGATGGCGGTGGGCACGAGAAACACAGGAGTAATAGCGCGGCAGCAACGCAATGTAAACATATTTTAACCATCTAAAACAATCAATATTAGTTCAATAGTATCTAGAACGTTTTCACAGCTTTACCTTGCAGTCAGACGGTTCCTTTGACAAAACATTAATTTTACCTCGCAAAACATGGAAGTCGCTGGTCTACCGCGCGGCCTCGATCGATTAGTTTGATCGTGTTATTGTGTGACACAAAACTCACAAAATAACCCAAACAAAGTAACCAATCGAGGGTCGAGGGCGACCAGCAACCTCTCTGACCTGCGAAGGTAAATTAATGTGTTTGTCAATGAAGTCCGGAGGCTTCTAAATATAGCATACGCTCAAACGGTTATTGATATTTTTAGGTGGCTAAAGCAATCTACTGTAGCAATAAAACCGACTATGCTTATGAGACGCTCTCTTCTACCTCTTACCTGGTAAAGCAAGCCTGTTATGTTTATGCATTTCTTTGAACGATTGGTTGAGGTCCTCTGACACCTTGATGTCTTGAAACATCCTGGCAAGCTTGTTGACATAGTCAGCTGGCATTCCTACTTCCTGTTAGAATACACGACACCACAGGTACAGGTTTTTTTTGGTTTTTTATACAGGTGATAGAAAATACCTCCTCACGTTTTTGGCTCTACTTTAATGTGTCTGATGTCAAATAAAAACACATTTTCAAATTATTAAAAAAGGCATACTCTCACTCTTTACACACACATACAGCCATCCAATCGGATCTTACCCTGAGCCACTCCACCATGTTCTCCTCTATCTCGCTGTCCGCTGAAATGTCCAGGATGAGTCGACGGGTCAGGTGGGCTTTGTGGTAGCGCATGAACACGTCTTTGTTCTGCACATACTTCAGCACTAACAGCTGCAAAAAAAAAAAAAGAAATAAAAAAGTACACAGATGTTCACTGAAGCTCAGATTAAAAGTTTAGTTAGTTGCACATACATAACACTAAATTAAGTATAACACCTGCCCCGTCTCCACTCCAGTTAATAATACAGTCTACAGTATATTCTAGGTGACTTGTGTTTGGAACAATGCAAAACCAATGTGTCAATGCTCGTAAAGCCAGGGCTCATACCAACATGAAACGTACCACTTCCTTGAGCTTGGCCTCTATCTCTTCGGATGTGAGCTTCTTGCTCAGCGGCGTCTTCCTCAAGAGCATGTCACAGTAGTTGGCCAGCAGCTCTGGACACTTGGACTCCGGTTGAGTTTTCAGACCGACCCTGTGGACACGCGATAGGAAACGCTCAGACGTCGCCGCCTTCGGCAAGGAACAACCGAATGTCATAGAAGGAGCGCGTCCCTTACCCTTTCTGTTTCAGGGGGAGTTCTAATTTAAATATAGTGGCGTCATTCACAACAGCTTTATATGCCTGCAAAGGAGTTTGAAGAAACAGCACCGCGGTCAGTTTAAACATCTTCCGACACGTGTGTCCTACAATGACGCCGGCCTCGGGGAGGTTGCGCTCACTTTGTCTCGGGCCGTCAGGAAGCGCGGGTCGTCCTGAAAGGCCTCTTTCACCAGCCGACTGAAGCGGTTGAACAAGGTGAGCAGCTGCTCCACGTATTTCTCAGAGTCCTGCAACAAAGAACAGAAGGTGACACCAGTCAACGACGTGAGCCTGAAAGTCCATTCTTGACCCTGAAAATATACATTTTTACAAATTAAGGTCCACTCACTAGCTTCATGTGGAGCTTTCAACTGAGGACTGGACCGCTTATGGTCATTGGTTGTTTTTATGAACATGCATCACCCCCAAAAAGGTCAGGAAATAAGGAAAAGTAATCTGACATTATTGATAATGTATCAACATTGATCATTATGAGTTGTTCTCAGGAGGGTGCTGAAACAAAGCAATCTCAACGCAGCCAGGTATTTTATTTTAGGACTATGTTTTTGGCATCGACTACAGTATATTTATAAATTAATTTGTTTATATGCACATGAGAACATTTGTTTTTATGATTCAGAATTTATTTGATGCAATTATTGCATATTTTGTAGCCGTTTTAAGAAATATAATCGTCGAAGTAAAACTTTTGTCTTCATGTCTTGCAGATAAATAATAACTGCATGTTTGAGGAAAGTCTGACAGCTTGTGTGGTCCTCCTCCTCGCACCCCTCGCACCGCCACACAGACTCAAGCCCGATGGCCGGAACAGGAAGCTTGGTGTGTGTGTGTGTGTGGGGGGGGCATATAAGTGCAATATGCATGAGACAAGAAATTCAAAATGACATCTATTCCTGGACGAGAGGCTCATGCAGCAAGTGTTACAGATGTTAATATTAATGGCGTCCTCCTCGCCTGACGTTAGCTAACTTAATGGTGCTAGATGAGCCAGCGGTATCGAGTATATACTACATGCACGGTGATATGGTTGGTGTAGTAGTCCGGTAGACAGACAATAGTTCCCACATGAAACTTCTCACAACAAGGTTGTATCTTGAGTAACAGGGTCATGATGTAAGAGGTTGTTTTGGGTGCTTTGAGCTCCACAAGCTGAGTGCCATCTAGTTCCATTATACGCCTTCGAGAGGAGGCCGATGTCAGATCTCAGATTTCCCACCCGAATCAGAACACGTGTTTTGCGTTTGACACTCACAGAGGTGATCGTCTCGGCCGTGGCCACCATATCAGCCAGGCCGGCGCTCATGATGTGCTCCTCCAGGTCCTTCAGCATGGGCTCGATGCCGCTGGGCACTTTGTCCATGAGAGAGAACATCAGATGCAGCTCTGTGATGGGAGGGAAGGGCAACGTGACCACTTGAGGAAGCGGAAGTAGCACTTGGTCCGACATGCTGAATGCTGAGCTTATAATTATGCAGAATTAAATTAGCAGGAGACGAGCTACTTTAAAATCCATTACTGTGGACTCCCTTTGTTCTTTCAAACTACATAAGCAGCAGAATGTTAAGGCCCTTTATTATAGTAATTTACATTTGAATCATGGAACTGTCTGGTGCAAACATGTAGCATAAGCTAATGTTAGGAAGTTTAAGTAGATTTCAGGCACCTGTCATCTGGAAATTTTATTAAAGTACTTGTGTTTAGACCACCTTTTACGACTTTATTTATTTATTTTTGTTAAATGAAAAAAGGTTTTGTACAAAATAAAAGGAACTTGTTTATATTTCTCAAAGGAATCAAAAGAGATTTGCATCTGTAGTGAAATACATCGTCTTTGTGTTGGAGTACAATATTTGCATTACTTGATTTATCTCTATTAAGTTGAAAAAAATATATAGCGTACATTATATATATATATATATATATATAACAATACTCAATATGACTTCAAAGCTACTCTGCAGCAGCAAAATAATCAGAAAAAAAGATTCTGGTGTGATCGTTGATAACATCTTCAGGACCACAACAATTTGTATTAGTTTACTGTATATTTTTGGCAAATTGGCACGGTTACAAGTATGCAGAATTAGCTATTAGCAGTTTCTATATCACCGGATTATTTTGATACGATATAAAAAAACAACAACATTAAAACGTGGCGGTTCGAAGGCCGGTTCTGGGGCGTAAAAAGGGGGCGTCTTTTTTCTGTGATTTCTTTGCTGCTTCATGTTTCAGTACTTCTTGTATCATCCCTCATGCATTCAAGAGGAGTGGTGACGACAACGACAACAACAACAACAACAACAACAACACAATGCTGGCTAAGAAGGTTTGGTCAGGGCTATTTCCTGGTGCAAACCTGAGCTGGCTGTGCCTTTGGTGGGAGCAGTCCGTCCGTACTCACTGTCTGTCTCATTTCGTTTGATCATGCCGGGACATTCGGCTAAGATGGTCTCTTTGAACGACGTGACCAGCGCATTGACGCAGCACTCCATCAGCTGGGAAGATAAACACAGAGGGAAACAATGCAGTGGAAACATCAGAGAGATGTGTGCAGCACAAACATTTTGGGAAATATGCTCGATTGTTTTGTTTCTGAAACTGCGATAAGGAGGTCGATTTTAATCTCATGGCTAAAACCTCTTTGTTTAAAAACTTGTGGTTTGTTATGCGCTGCAACTATTCCCTGACAAACAAAGGTTTATCCGTCCACACGGCACTAATGTGCAACTCCTGTTTGAGCGCGTTGCCACAAACAGCCTGTGATCAAAGGCTCTCGACACACGAGTGCTGCCGAGTTGAGTTTCTATGACTGAAGACAAGACATTTGTGAGATTTCTAACCTCAGTTGGAAACAAAGGAAACGCCGTAGTGCATATTTCCCTAAACTGTTCTTTTAATAAAAAGAAAATTAAAACTGCTATAAAAAGGTGTATCTAATTAGTATGAGGACAACGCTACATATAACTGTAGAGCACTCACTGCTTGTACAGAGTTACAGTCACGTCTCGTCTCCAGGTATCGCAGTGCACGTTTCTCCTCTTCCCTCAGCTTCGAATCAGCCTGGTGAGAACACACACACACACACACACACACACACACACACACACACACACACACACACACACACACACACACACACACACACACACACACACACACACACACACACACACACACACACACACACACACACACACACACACACACACACACACACACACACACACACACACACACACACACACACACACACACACACACACACACACACACACACACACACACACACACACACACACACACACACACACACACACACACACACACACACACACACACCTACCTTAGAGAAAATTCCGAATACAAGAAATGTGCTGATGTAGTAGCAAGTTCTACGAAATCTCTCGTACAAGCCACAGAAGAAGGAATCATTCGTACGAGTTGTTGTTGCTTTAGCAGCTACAGTGCGTGGGACCATAGAAGAATGCATGAAACCAATCCCAAGAAAACCAGTCACGAATAACACATTTCTTGAAATTCATATATAATTTAAAAAAAATACTGGATTACTAAAAAAAAAAAAAAAAAAAGAAAGGTCGATGGAAAAGTCCTCCAGAAGAAAAAAACACAACATCTGGTAAAGAAAAGGTCATTGAAGTAGCCGTGTTCGACCTACATGAAGTATTAAAGCTTGAGCCAACTATACACGCTGGCTGTCTGACTGTTTTCTCTTCATCCCACCGGCTTATTGCCACAATCATCCAAAAAACAGGGAATAGGAGCCTCAATAGAAGCCTTGAGTTTCTGCTTTGTGTATTATCTTTTCCACGGAGAGAGCCGAGTGTTGTTTTCTTCCAGCGTGAGCAGAGGGCGAGCTGGAAGCTGCGGTTGGGAGCGGAGTGATCACAAAAAGAAAACGGTACAGAATCGCTGCCATTTCAAACTTTTCACGTTAGCAACAGACTAAACGCAGTGTCCAGTGCTTCTTAAAGCTACAAAAAAAAAAATATGACTAGATAAAGCGTTGGCGGCGGAGCCACGTTTGTCCCTATGAAGGTTGCTCGTTGAACCCAGATCATCTGCATCTTAGGGCCCATCGGCCAAGCGCACTAGCGTTTACTTTAACCCGCTTTACCCGCTGACATGATCGGCAGTTCTTTATGCAAAAGGGAAATAACTCTGGATTCGGCTGTTATTGAAACTCCACAACTTTTTTTGGAATCTAATGAAATCATGAAAAGGGCTTTTTAAGCGATCGTACTGGTGAAGTGTATTGTCCTTTTTGGGCCCGATGGCTTCACATGGCGGACCAGGAAGTTGGAATTCCACGGTTTGGCCATGATGTCAGTTCGGCCCTCTTCTTGGGGGCCCGCTTAAAGTTCCTCTCCAACAATAAATGGTTGTGACTGAACAAGCAATGTTCTTCATTAAAAACATCTTTAGGTATCAGGAGGTAAACACTAGAACTTCTAACGAAGAAATCCGTGAGTCACACTCACATATTTCATGTAGTTTTGGACCCCATTTTGCTGGAGGTAGGCGGGCGCCTGTGTCCTGTAGAACCTCTCAGTAGAATCCATGTACGCCTTCTCAAAGTTGTCCCTGTAGATCTGCAGCTTGTCGTCAGGGTTGGAGCACAGGTTCACTGCTCACGAACAAAACACAGTGCCGACACACAAAAAGATTATGGGAGAGGGTCAACATGTGTCGGCAGATATGTAGACAGAGGTGAAGTCAAAGAGATACACATACAATTATTTCATTACTGGCAGTAGTTGAAAATTAGACATCACAAACAGATCTGAAGAAGGTGCTACAACTCGAGGGGCACATAGTGAAGGGCAGAAAATAATAAAGTCAGATTAATATCTGCTCATGAGGTATTACAGACATATTGATAGTGACAGCAGAAAAAGACGGGGGGGGACATCAAAGAGAATTCTTACAATGACGGACACAAATTATGAAACAAACTAAAACTGAGCAATTAAAATACCCAGAGTTAAAGTCTTGCACATTCCTGCTGATAAACAACAGCAATAGTTATGAGTATGTAAGTATTTAGCAGTTATAATAGTAGCTGGAAAGGCTATGGTGAAGGTGAAGGATCAGGTAAAATTGGGAGTCAATGGCGTGATCATGTGATACATGATGCGATTCATATTTGTAATGTCTTAAATGCCATTAAAAGCTTCTCTCATAATTTCTCTCTCAAAAAATGTGGCGTGCTGCTGTGGGTCTCACCGTAGGACTCTCTCACTCCGATGACCAGCTGGGAGTCAAAGGCCTCTCCCAGCCTCTCAGCATGGACGAGCTTCATGGCACTATCTTGTAGCCTGTTTTTGATGTTGGAGAAAATGGACTCGTTCCACGTGTCCAGCATCAGCTGAAGAGGCAGAGACACGCGGTCAGAAATGTGACGACGTGCACAACACGCTCATTTTGGTTTTTTTCCCCCGCTCCTCCTCCTCACTTTGCGGACGATGCTGTCCTCCACGTTGGACTTCTTGTTGCTTCCCTGCTTGCCCATCAGAGTGATCTCCAGCTGACAGAAAGGCTTGGGCAAGATGTCACACTGCGTGAAGAACTTCCTCCACTCCACGATGTACGCCTTCAGCAACGCCGTGTCATCCTGGTGACTCAACACCCGCTTGGAAACGGTGAGAAACACAAGACGGGGCTGATTAAACCCTGCAGAATCTAGTTGTCAGATACCAAGCCGGAAACAACAGTTCATTTGTTTTCCTTGTAAATCAGCAACAGCATCAGTTACTCGTCTGCTTTGTAAAAAACAGGGACAGATTTCCGTCATGGTCGTAGTCTTACTGCTTGTGCTTGTTTGATGAAATCTAGGATGTCCTCTTTGAGGGCCTGGTGGATCTTCGCTGGACCTTTGTCGTCCCACAGGCACACGGCATGGACGTCTCTGTGAAACAATGACGAATGACCCGTCTTTACAAAATTCACCTTTTGCCCTCTTGCTTCATCGTGAACGCCCCGAGCCAGAAAAGCTCGACGCACTACGGCAAAACTTACGAGAACAAGTCGAACCACTGCTGTTTGGTGACGGACTCCTGCCGCAGCAGCTTCAGCACGATGGGGCGCATCAGCTCCCATTTGTCCTCAAATTGAAGGGAGCCTTTGTGCTGAAAACAGACGGGAGGGAAGTGAACCTCTCGATTCACACTGTTCATGAGCTTTGTTTGTTGTTGTCAAGGTGAGGCAGCAACAACAACAACACAAAAACACTAAATACAAGGGTAAGTTACAATTTAACTTTATGTGTGACGATTTGTTGTATAAAACTACAATATCGAGATATACTAAAGACTAGATAAGATTCAATTTTACCATTCATTGTCATTGCAGTTTACACAAAGTATCAGTACAATTAAAAGCAGTTTAAAATCTAACTAAATAGTGCAAGCAGCAGCAAAAATGCAAATTAAGAAGACATAAAAAGGATGTAAATGTGATGTACACAGGGTGATTTTGTAGTCTTGCCCAGGAGACATCAGGGCATATCTCCTCAAACTGGATTGAATTCAGAGGTTAAAGGGTATCACATTATGAGTCTAAGACGTGCCAAACTAGCATATTAAATCATGTCAACATATCACCAATTATTTATGCATGAATGAGTTCATCCCTTTAAATGTTGCTCCTTTTTCATAATTCTCGAGGAGTGAAGTACGTAGCATACGTTCTCGCATCAAGATGCAGTCAGTTAATTTGAATCCAAAAACAGGCTGAAATGTTCTTTTACGGCACTAACATGTTCTTAAGATTTGTTTTAATACCCAATCATATAGCCAGAATTGTCGTGACAAGACTGTGGGGTTTTTTTTTGGACTGCTTTATCATCCCTCTAACATTTATGTTTTAGTTTTAACGTTATGTCTATAAACGTATAATTGTGAAGGGTATTTGTACCACACACACACACACACACACACAATATATATATTAATAAGTTGCACAGGAGGATGGCCTGTCTGCCCCTTACTGTACACAGATACTTCGTATTCAATGCAAAAGTCTTTTTGTTTTGACTGCAGTGTAATTTCCCTCCAACCAGTAATCGTTGCACAGCTCTAACCTGTTACACTCACGGTGTAGCTGGTGAGCATGTATGCATAGTGGTTTAGTTAAAGACACGTTACCCGAGGTTACTTAGTTTAGGGGATTAGGGTTCACACATTGCACAAAAGCTGCTCCGACAGTTGCCTTTTTTTTGCCTTTTAGCGTGTTTTTAAAATAAGGGGAGGCGGTCTTCTGCTGATTCCTGTGTCACTGAAGTGACAGATGATATGAGAGGTGTAGCTAACGTACAGAAACACACCGATAATATCCGTATTTCAGGGAGCAGGTGAAGCTAACGAGGCGTCTCCCCGTCCGTCGTCGGTCCCACAGTGTCCGTGTGCTTCCTTCCTCTCTTAGTTCGCGGCGGTGTGGCCATTATATTCGGCTAAATCGGTGATAAGTGGCTAATGTTAGCCAGATGTAACTTAACTGCTCCGAGCTCGGGTCAACGCCGACTGCGCAGGCGCAAACAGGTGCCGCGTAATGTTCGTTAAGTTCGGGGCTAAACGGCAACATCACAGCGCGCGACTGACACGCGCTTCAGCTGGCGTTTAATGCAAACATAATTGAATTGAACTGGCTCCTACCTTTAGCAAATTAGACGTCGCCATGTTCCCCTCAACTTATCCTCTCGTGAAATCTCGCGTGAACTACCGGAAGCGTGAAGATTAACCTCATCACATCGGCGACTCTTTCTAAATATAGATCAATAACAGAGGCAATAACCAGTTAAAACCACCGTGTTGATTTGATTCTTTAATGTATTTCCTTTTACTTATTTATCAGTTATTACTTAATTGTCATAACCTATTTAACATTGATGAAAAAAGTATTTAGATCCTTCACTTAAGTAAAAGCACCAGTGAAGAAATACTCTTTTACATGTACAAATCCTGTATTCAAAATTCTAATGTATAAACATATATATAAGTATTCTTTAAGCAAAAAAAAAGCAACTTTTTTAGAAAAATAATAATACATTATTGGAATTATTTATGCATTATCATGTCAGCATCACTAATGTTGTGGCTGGTAAAAGCAAGATTAATGTAAACTATTTTACATGTTTTTGTATTGTTGTTTATAAGTTATATGTTGTATCTGTGTGCCTAAAGCTGTCGCACTAAAGTACTAGATAGTATAAGGATTTCCCTCTGAGCTGTTGTTGAATATTATTATAAAATAATATGGCAGAAGCATTTGACACTTTTTTGATTCTTTAAGGACATTTTTCTGATGAAACATCTCTATACTTAATTAACGTTTTGAATTCAGGACTGTTGGACTATGGTATTTGTACTTTCATTTTAGTAAATGATCTGAATACTTCTTCCACTGTCCACTCGAGTGCTTTACCTTATCAGTTTCATTCTTCCTTTTAATGACCTTTAGTCCACTTTCAGCGGAACTATACGTGTATGGTGCAGCTGGAGGCAAGAAAACAGTATTTGCACAGATTCAAGGACAGTTATTGTTTCTTACAATCAGGGTGACGTTTGTTATCATTCTTTCTCTGTCTGGCCATCTTGGTCTCAAACAACAAGAAGGATTGTAACATAAAAAAGGAACAAGGACATATTTGTTAAACAGTTCATGGGAATGAAATTAAAATGACGCAGAGAGAATTATGTAAATTGAAAATGTAGTAGAAAACGAAACGCTAAAGATTCATTCTTGCCATATTTGCTGGAATAAGCACTTATCCTTTACTTAGCAGAAGTATCAATATCAGAATCTATTGAGGAAAACTATTAACAGTAAAGTACACATAAATAATGAAAAGTAAAAGTACGTATTGTGCAGAACGGTTCCTTTCAGGAGTTATTGCGCTATAAACACTTTATTTGTACCTGTATTCTTTTAAAGTTATTTGTATTGTTGTTGTTTTTATTATTAATAATAATTATATAATTGTTGTTTTGCTATTATTGGGTGAGATAGCTGAGCTATAGTAAAGTATATATCTCTGTCAAATGTTGCATGCAATGCATTTAAAAAATCTATCTCAATATCTGGATGACGAAGCTCATAATGAAAATACACATACATGTATATATAAGGTATTTCCATTCACTGTTGATTCTCATCAGCACCCGACCAGGTTTGACTTCGCAGTGCAGACGTCCTTTTCGTCCTTTTATTTGGACCAATCGGAGCACAGGAGGCGGGGCTAGAATAGCACGAGGCTAGGTTGACTCGAAGAGGTTCAGGGACGAACGTGGATGGTCTTTTGGTGCGATTTTCGAGAAGCATGGAAGTCCACCTCAGCGGCAGAGTTTGGCCACACTTGTCATGACTGAAGGACAGACGGAAAACGTATGTACACGTGCCGTTACGGTAGTTGTACTCGAGCAGAAGAGCGCGTGTTCCGGTTGTATTTAACTGTGTGTAGTTTCGGGAAGCGCGATGAATGACGCGAAAACACCAAACTGCGTTGAACAAGTCACTGTTTAACGGATTTAACGCGATTATAAAGCGCCATATTCAAATTCGTCTGACGTCAAATGTCATTTAAAAAAAGAAAAGCATTATCTTAGTTAAACTTTACTAACATGTGCTTGCATGCTCACTAATTGCACCACCGCCTCTAATGCAAACCAATCCTGCAAGTTGGATAACTTTAAGGTGTAGTACCTTCTCCCAATTGACCCGGTCTGTAACCACGCAGGTGGTCCCGTTTGTGTTTTGTTTTTGTCCTTTTTTTTTTATCGTGGACCAATATTTTTTTTTAGTGGGAATCATATTGAAGCCCCATCGGTCACATGAGCCCCATCGCATTCCTGTGAAGATTTTGGTCCCATGTTCACCTCGGGTGACATTAATCTGATGAAGACAGTCAGCCATAAAGACACAAATCCCCCCCCCCCAAGCCTTTCATATTTAATATCTCTCTCATGTCTTCTTAACTCCTAGGTTTAGCTCTCAAAAGATATGGAAGGGCACGAAGAGGAGAGCCTGTGTGGGAAATGGAGGCTGGCCTGCGGTTTGTACAACTTGAGGGATGTCTTCACATGGTGAGTACTTATCCTATTTTCAGTAACATGTTCACAAAAGACATTTTGTATATGTCGTGGTAGTCAAAGCACGATCAGCATATTTAAACATACCATTTCAGAAAACTAGTACATTGTCTTAATGTATGTTATCAACTGGGGAAGTTTCATGATTATTTATTACCCAAATGTTTGGTCCTGTTCACCTGTAGTGTCTCCCCTTAACAGCCCTTCAACTCTTTATAATACTGACCTCTAGTGGTTTAACTTGTCATCTCGTGGCGGTGATGTAGAAGTGTACTCCAGGATGTGTGGACACACACACACACACCTCACTGTCGGGTGTGGTTACAAGTGCGGTAAATGCAAACTTCTGACCACACCCCGGTGAACCCTGGAATGTAAATGTAAAGTGAGAGCGTTGCCTCTCAGAGTCAGCTCCCTAGCCCCTCCACGAGTCTTAAAAAGAGTCAACAGGTGGGGTCTGTTCTGTGTTGAACACACGATGCTCTCCCTGACCCCCCAGGCGTCTGCTGAAGACCATCCTCATGGGGCAGGTCTTGTCCCTGCTGATCTGTGGCACGGCAGTGAGCTGTAAGTGCCTCATCGATTCCGGGGTGAAGACGCCCATGCTGCAGAGCTTCTTCAACTACCTCCTGCTGCTGCTCGTCTATACGACCATCCTCTGCACGCGCAAAGGTCGGCATGTCTGGACTCGTAATTGTTCTCGTTGTGCGGGCTCAGTTGCATCTTTTCAACCTGCAGTCAAGTATGTTTCTAACCACTTGGGGGCAGCAACAACATGTACAAATACACAACTGATGCAGAGAAATACTTGACATTCATTTGCAGATAGTGCAAAGTAGGATTTTAGAGCTTTTTTTTGTTGCATAAAACAGCTGACTGCAGAACCTGGAAAATACACAGATTTTAATGGTGAGAGTGAACCAAAACTAAGAGCGCCACCTTCCACATACAATGCACATTGATTGTTAAATGTATTATTAAATAAGGCAAAAATGGTTGCCAATTATAGCACAATTTAATGGTCAAGCTGCCATTTTTGGTTGACAATAATTACAAAACAAATCTGCAAGAACTGGTTAATGTCATTATTTGTGTGTAAAAATACTTTCACCATTCCTACTCTGAAGTAAAGACCTGGCTTTCTACAGGTGACAGGAACATCTTGCAGATCTTAAAAACCAAGTGGTGGAAGTATTTGGTGATGGGTCTGGCAGATGTCGAGGCGAACTATGTTGTTGTCAAGGCCTACCAGTTCACCACCCTGACGAGTATACAGGTAAGAGAACACCAGTTCAGTGTGCTGGTCGTGTGAACAGATGCTTGAACATAAACCGGATGGTAATCTGCTGAAGTCTGTTCTTTATTGTACGTATATGGTTGAAATCAATGTCATTATATTAACAAAAATATATATTTTTTTAAGTCAAAATGCCCCAAAATGTGATTTTTCTGTTTTTTTTATCTTCTATAATATGGTTTGGGTTTTTGACTGTTTTTGAGACTAAATCCAAAAGATAATTAGCAGATTTATCAATTAATCAAATAAAAGCAATTCTTAACTGCAGCCCTATAGTCTGATTTTAAAGAATCGGATTACACATCGAAAGCAGATGTTTTATTTTAGCTCAAGGTTGTAAAGAATTTTTTTTTGTGTGGAATATTTTCATTCTTGATTAGTATTCATATTTCTTTTCTAATAAAATGTCTAAAACCCAAGGATATTACGTTCATTATCAGAGAGGACGCATAACAACAGCAGCCACTCTTTAAAAAGTGACTTGAACAATTAAGTGAAATAGTCGCTGATGAATTAGTATAAACTTTTTTTTTTTAAATACTTTTATTTTCCAAGACGCAGTAGCAAAAGACATGTAAAATATTCAACATGCCTTGAGAGATCAAGACTAGAAATACAAAGGCATTATCAAATCAGGAGAGAATCATAAACCATAAACTCATAATGCAAAAAAGTGGAGGACAGAAAGCTTAAAGTGCTTATTTATTATGATGTTGCGATGATTTAAATTTTTTTTTTAAATGTGTGGATAAAAATCCAATTTTAATGTTATTTAACTGCAGTATTTTAATCGGTAATGTGACTCTCAAAGCTTATCTTATCTTCCTGACCTCTATCACCTGCGTAACGTTAGTCATTGTTCTGACTGTTTCAGCTGCTGGACTGCTTCGTGATCCCCGTGCTGATGGTCCTCTCCTGGTTCTTCCTGAAGACTCGCTACAGGCTGGTCCACTTTGTGGCCGTGGCCGTGTGCTTGCTGGGGGTGGGGGCCATGGTGGGGGCCGACATCCTGGCCGGAAGAGAAAAGGGATCCAGTGAGGACACTTTACCAAAAATAAAAAAAATCATTATCACCTGTAAAGTACTGAAACTTAATCACAGTTTTGTTGAACAGTATCTAATGAAAATATAGAAAAGGTGAATTATTGACTAATACTTTGAACACAAAATGACCATCGTGATAAATATGTTCCCAATCGGCAATCGCTGCTCAAATAGGATTTGTAATTGCATTTATAATTCATTGTCTTTCACTTTTAAAAGGTTAAAAATGATTTCTTGGGCTTTTCTAGCTGCTAGATGAGAGCTGTGATTGTCTGAGGTGAGATGATTGGATGAACACGGTGAAGTCAAAGCCAAAGAGCACTGTTAAAGATTCAAGTTAAATGTCAATATTTCAAAAAAACAAACTACTAAGTGCTTAGTTTTGTAATTGCTTATTGAACTTCGAGATTCTATTTATTCTCGTCCATCATTTCCCCTCAGTTATGCTAACTTATCGTAATAAAAGGACAAAGTGCTTCGCAGAGAGAAATTTAAATAAGTTACCACAGTGAATGACAAAACGCACAAAGGTCAAGATTAATGGACACGGTGGTTTCTATATTTAATATTATTAACCTGTAAACCTGCAGTATAACTCTCTCTCTCTCTCTCTCTCTCTGTGTGCAGCCAGTGACGTGGTGCTGGGAGATGGTTTGGTCCTGCTCAGTGCCGTCTTCTACGCCGTGTCCAATGTGTGCCAAGAGTACACGGTGAAGAACTTAAGCCGGATCGAATTCCTGGGCATGATGGGCCTCTTTGGGACCCTCATCAGCGGCATCCAGCTGTGGGTTGTTGTTTAAATCCCTCATATATATATATATATATATATATATATATATATATATATATATTCTGATGTGTCTGGCAGAGGTGTAATTAGCTGATTTACAGCAATAGGGTTGAATATATGTGCGTGAATCAATAATTTGTACACTCTAAACCTCTCGTTTTGTTGCACCAAAACCTTTTGACGGTTTTTAGATCAACTGATTAAAACAAACACACTTAACGCACTACAAAAACACTTAAGGCTACAATGACTTCATTTGGGTTTAAGGGTTTTTCTTCTCTTAAAGTGTGAAAGAGAAGCGTGTCTTGCCCGCCATGCTAACTTTGCGTTGCTTGGCGTCACAGAGCCGTCCTGGAAACTCACGCGGTGGCGGCCATCGAATGGGACTTTCGCATCTGTAAGTGAACTTTCCTCGTCTCGTTAAGTGTGTTTTTTTTTCTTCTTTCTGACGGACGTTTTTTTTCTGATGGCCGTCTCTGCCCGTTGCGTTCCGCAGCCATGCTGTTTGTGTTCTACGGCGTGTGCATGTACGCGCTCTACAGCTTCATGCCTGTGGTGGTGAAGATGACCAGCGCCACTGCGGTCAACCTCTCTCTGCTCACCGCCGACCTCTTCAGCCTCTTCTGTGGCCTCTTCCTCTTCCACTACACGGTGAGTGTTGACCAGAGAATCAGCTGTACATTAAATGGGATTCAAACCCTTTTGCTGCCATGAAACCTGTTTCTAAAGTGTTTTTTAAAGCGTGTGTTTCGATTGTTACATGTGCAGCAATTACAGTTTTAAATTTAAACAAGATATCAAATTGTAGATCAGCTAAAATCCAAAATAACGACAGGTTACAATGTGGTAAAATAATAATATATCCTGTGACGTAATGCATTCAACCAGCGGGGCCCTTCGGCTGGTCAATGCGAAACCTTCGGACGGAACGCTAACATGTCCGCCCGGTCGTCTCCGTCTCCTCATCCTCCTCCTCCTCCTCCTCCTCCTCCTCCAGTTTTCAGCGCTGTACATCGTCTCGTTCGTCGTCATCACCGTGGGCTTCGTCATGTTCAACGCCGTTCCCATGTACTCCGCTCTGCCGGAGTCCGGCTCCAGCGGGGACGACCCCGCCGAGGTGTTCGCCGACCTCACGGCCGAGAGCTCCTCGGACCGTTTGCTGTCCGCGGCCAGAGACGCTCCGAGAACCGAGACGGCGGCGGCCGAGGCCGCGTTGAGACCGAAGACGGAAGAAGGTCTCTGAAAGCCGACCGACTGCGACATGCCTCTTATTATTATTATTATTATTATTATTATTATTATTATTATTATTATTATAGGTCTCCTTGCAAAGGAATCTCAGTTTCGACTTTGACATTCTTACACAATTACACATTTTCTTGTCCTCGCACATCTCCGAGTTTGCATAGACACATTTTTTCATTCCTATTTATGTTTTCTCTTTTTTTTTTATTATTAAACATCATCTAATACTACGTGTGTACCGGATGTCGACGTGTTCAACTAAAACAATGCACTGCTATTTATTGTGCCAAAACTGATGCGTTACTTTCTTTCTCCTTTTTTAAAATTTTTTTATATCAATATATTTTAAATTGTAAATTGTAAATTTGAAAAAAACAGTCACAAAGTTGTATTCTTGTTGCCTATGGTGCCGTTACAATGTTCATTTAGTAGTTTACACTGTAAATCGCAAGGCTTCCTTTGCCTCGTGTGAAGCATGTTGACGTGCAGAGGGTTCACTTTTTACAATTAAATAGATTTTTTTTGTATTAACCTGGGTCATCATCATTATTATCGACTTTACATTTTAATTGTGTCCGTTTGGTTGTTCTACGAAAGTAAGTTTTATTTTATGCCTCTACGCTGACATTTTGGCTGTCTGTCATAGTCTCATAATATAATAATATCTCAGGAACGCCAAGAGCAAATTGAGCAAAACGTCATCTTGGACTCAAAGATGAACTGATTCTATTTTTCCTGCCCGAAGGTCACTGTGACCTTCATATAATGTTTCTGGCCATAATTGAAGAATACATATGCTTATTATGCCCAATTTTCCACAAATGCCTAATAGAATAAAAAGGATGAAGTGAAGACATTTTGGACCGACATGAATGTGAACTGGTTGGCAGGAGCTACCACACAGACGCCGGGTTGTTACTCTTTATCTTTCACAGCATATCAGAAAGACAACGGTTCAAGGTATACACTTTTTCTTCTTCTTGACAGTTGTTGAGCTACCACATACCACAATAATTGCATACTTTTATTCAAGTAGGATTTTTAACTTGTAACGAGTGTATTTTTTAATTTTTGGGGGAATAGGAATTTTGCTTAATAAAAGATCTTTGCACTTCTGTCATCACTGGTATTAATCAATGACAGTCGGTCTCTCCCCACAAGCCTCCTCCTCCTCCTCTCTGGTCATTTAGCTTTTTTGATATAGTCAGTAATAGATTGCCATTAACGACTATATAGACCGCTTGGTCAAGTTTTTTTCTTTTCTTGCAAAGACAGGCACCGAGACAGACCGGGTGTCCCTCGTCATTATGATAGAGGATAAAGTAGGACACGGGTCCCTCAGGTGTGGTTTTTCTTCTTACAATTTTAATTTCACCTACACATTGCTCCATTCCCAAAGTTCAACATCCAGTCCAAAAAAAAAAACGCACTTCAAATGTAAATGTTTACAGCTTATTGCACTGCCCCCAAGTGGCAGAAGATGGTTATTGCATGTATTTATTTTCTTCAACCTGGGGGTGGAGGCACAGTAACATTTTAAGGGCCACTTTCTGGTGTCGCCCCTGCAGTCTGCTTATAGCAATCTGTGCTAGAGGTCACAGGTCATGGTGGAGAGCAGAACTCTCTTTTCTTTAAGTCTGTGTAGATAACAGGAGTGTCAGCAAAGTGCCCCTCAAATGAGTGCATTGTGCAAAACAACATATATTATTTACTTGGATCCTTGCAGGGTTTCAAATCCAGCCACCAGCTGGCATCTGAAGAAAGTGGGGAAAACAAACAATGTCCACATCGATTGGTTGACTGAAGGGCTTTTAACCCTTTGCGCGTTGCACCGCATTGCTGTGCTGTAGCTTTTAGACCTGAACCTCCTCCAGTCAGTGACTGTCATCATGGAGGAAAAGCAGACGGCTGTAGCCGAGTGAAGAGCACCGCGCGCCGCATCCCCATCTTTGTTTCGCCTGCTACCATTGCTGTTGTTGTTGTTATTATTATTATTATTAGTACCATCATCTTTTGCACTCGGTAAGTGGAACATGTTGTCTTCAATTGAACGCGTTATATTGCTTGCGTTGTCTGCACGGGCGACGTGACAGGCGCCGTCTGTTGCTACGGATTACGCACAGCGTCTGTTGCTTTGGGTCGCTAATCGGATCGGAGGCGACGCAGCAGTAATTAGCTGTTTATTTTGGTTTCTTCTTCTTCTTCTTCTTTTTATTACCGGATTATGATTATTGTGCGACGAGTGAAATAAACACAGCAGGTGCCAGCGTGGGTCTCCCTGTGTCCGAACAGCAACGCTGCATACCGGGAGGGGGACGGGGGACGGGGGACGGGGGACGGGGGGGCTCCGGGGGTAATAAAGCAGCCGCAGATCACACGCGGCGCGTCCATTCTTCAGCACCGCGGACAGCTCCCGGCTCACGCGCTTCCTGTCGGCCTCATCACGGCGGGCGGCATCCAACGACTCGCCGTCGTCTCCTGTGTTTTAAAAAAAAAAAAATATTATTAGATTATTATTTCTCTCCAGGTGATCAGATCGGCAGAATCGGCACCGAAGAAGAGAAGAAGGGGAAAAAAACCTCAACATGAAGCATTTTCTGAGGTAAAGACACTCCGTTATGGCAAATGATGCAGAGCTACATTCATATTTTTAATTGGCGTCGAAGCGTGAAGGAATTAATTCAAGCCCCCCCCCCCCCCCCCCCTCTTCTCTTCTTATGTTTATCTTCGATCTACTGCAATGGCTTGTTTATATCAAATTCCCAGCTCTCCCATTTAAGCTCAATCGATTCTTATTTATTATTGTAAGTGGCCGCTGTGCTGTAAACTGGTTTGAGTGGGTCGTTGATAGAGGACGCCTCTTAATTATGGAGACCATGGAAACCAAGTGCGTCTGTCTTAATGGATCTGTTGCTTTTATTTATTTATATATATTTAAAACATTGCAGTGCAATGTTAAACATATAGGCACTCTTTATTTATGACCGTTGTTATACACATGTAAGATTTTTATCCACGTTATATTCATAGTTCATAAATTTGTATAAAATACATTACTGATATTCTAAGGTGTTTTAGGCAAATTTGTATAGCAATACTTACAAAGGCAGAACATGATATATAGCCATAAAATAAACACATTATACAAATAAATATACAAATACGACTAAAAAAAGGATAGAATAGAAGAAATTAGCTTAAAATATAATAAAACTGATATACGTTTGGAGGGGGAAAGCTACAGCACTGCGACAGTGCAGTACATGATATGAATAACAATCCCTCATTTGATTTAATTAAAGGCTTTAGAAAATAAAAAGTATTTCAGACATGTGGTGCATTAAAAAAAACTGCTTCTCCATGTTTCAGAGTTACACCATCAACTACTAGTTGTGTATTGATTGTCAGTCATCCGCATATTGTAAAATCATTAGTTCTATTGTTTAGTCGCCACAGACAAATAACAACACAATAGATAAAAAGGTGTTTTCTCGCACTAGTGCTTCCAATTCAGATGGCATTCACCATAAATCCCGACGTGCCCCCCCCCCCCCCCCCCCTTAAGATAATAAAACGTTGACTTGTTACTTCTTTTGCTTTAGTCTCAAAGATATTTAACTTCAAATATCTTTTATGAACACCAGTGGAGCCCAGCTGAGGCTGCCAAATGTGCTTTACTGATGTCTTCCACAGTTTGTTTACAGTCATTACACTAATGTGCTAAATGAATAGTTCACTGGTATGACAATGATTCACAGTCCAGCCTTTAATGGGTTTTGGCCGATCAGAGTATTAGGGAGGATTTTGCTCCAGTGATTTAGTGTTGCACTTGCAAAAGAGTGATTTAAATAAATACAAAATCTAAGCAGCAAAGGTGGAGATATGCAGACTTTTAGTTCCTATAGTCTGGGTCAAACTGGGATGGAAACAACATCTTTATTTTACAGACTTTCTGGCAGACGTCCATGTCTTTGAAACTCCACGTTTCCTGTTTATAACGCAGGTTTTTCTCGGTTTTAACTTGTAATCTTCAGACCCAAATGAACATTTCCTGAGCTCAAACTCGCGGTATTTGCGAGTGCTCAAATGCCCACTTGTTTTTTCCGGTAACTCACTCCCTAAGTGTCAGTTTAAGACCGCAAGGCGTGTGAAGGTTTATCAGAGCTCACTGGGACTCACTTAAAATTAATGAGGCCATCCCATCGTGAGCACAAATGCTCCCACAATAGACATAAAGAAACCCCCTGCTCTCACAATCAGGCCAACTTTGGTCGGTATATCTTAAATAATTTTTTGCTAACAACAAATGTTTGAGGGCTCATCGTTCATCCAATTAATTGAGACTTTGGGCTAACAGCTAGCCACATATAAACAGTCCTATAAACAGTGTAAAATTGTCGAAATTCAGTTGAAATTCGCCAACGTTTCCCTTTCATCTCTCCCTCGTTCTCCCAATCTAACAACATGAGGAGCTAACAGTCCTCTCTTATCTGTATTGTGCTAAAACTCTAAGCACGCCCCACTTTTTAGCGGTCCAATCAAATGCAAAGATTTTGATTTAAATCCCTCTTGTAAGCTGCTGTAGAAACATGGCAGTGCACGATGGCGGACTGCGTGGAAGATACGAATGTTTTTTTCTAAGCGGTTCTTAGTTTCAAGTCAATACAAACCAATGAAAACGTCATTTAGGAATATTATATTCCATTTCTGACAATAACCCTCCCCGAAATGGTACACGCTGTTTCTCTTTAACACGCTTGCAGCTTAAACCGACACTGTGAAAGTTAGGTGTTTGGACCTTAATTCCTAATTCTTAAGTGTTTTCACAAGCTGACTTTGGACCCCCTTAATTGACATTGACGGAGTGCTCCTTTTTTAAAATGATGTTCAGTGTCACATTTTCTTTGTTTCAATCCTCAAGCGTCTATAGTGTCTATATGAGCTGATAAACATGCCGCGGCTCATCCACGCGGCTAGCAGAAGGAATTAATCCTTCAGCCCTGTATATTTACCTTCTTTTTATGTTGACAGATGATGTTATGCCGTTATGCGTCAGCATCGGGAGGATTTATTTCTGCACTCGAAAGGTCGTAAACTCTATTCCACAAAGGCAAACAAAGAAGGAAGCGAGGCCCCCGCTTGTGCGGCTCACAGAGGGATGTTTGTAGGTTATTGCTGATGTGTTTTTCTCAGCTTTATTGCCGCTTTTAGCCCCGATTATGGATCTGGGTTTTCCGGATCATGAAATCAGATGGTAGAAGGCTTTTTTTTTTTTTTTACATGGCAATAACGCGGCACAAGACTCTTCCTTTGTTGCTTCCCCAATGGTTCACCGCAGAGTTAAGGCGAAGTCTGGAAAGCATTTTATTCTCCAGTTTTTTAATGGGTTTAATGGGTTTATGAATTTCCCGAGACACACACACACACACACACACACATACACACACACACACACACACACACACACACAGACACACAGACACCTCCGTTTTCATTCTCAGCGTCACCTGTAAAAATAGCACACTTTGATCTACTGCGAGTCTCGAAGTACAACACAGTTTTCTGACTCTGATTGCTTTATGTCTTCATCCCTGCTCCTCCTCTTCCCTCTTATTCAGCCCATTTGACCTGGTGATTATTATGGATCTGTAAAACATCACAAAATAGTTGAAACATGCTTTTCTCACCATCCCCCAGAGCACAACATCATTCAATTTCGGTTCAAAACAACAACAACAAATATTCAAATTACTAACACGTAAGACCGAAAAACAAACCGAGCCAGACCAAAATCCACTCATTTGAGAACCTGGAAACATTAAATTATTAAATTATTATTATTATATGTAAATTATTACATTGCATACTACTGTGGAAAAGTGCTCCACAAAAGACTTAAAGATCAACAGACATAACATGCAGTGAAATACAAATAAGATTATGATAACTATTATACACTACTATTTATATTTCTTAAAATTACGAGCTGTTTTCTGTTCATTTTGATGATATAAACTGCACAATACGCTGCAGTTTTCTCCAAAAAAAGGCTCGGTGGCCTCCAGAGGTGTCGAAGATAAATCTGAGCTGAACTAACAAGATAGGAAACGTGTAATAAATGCATTTCTGTATTCTCGATGGTTTTACCTATTAAAAAGGCTCCACCCGTCTTCTCCTCTCCAGAGTGGTGACCCAGTTCTTCGTGTTCCTCTACTGTAAATGTCTGTGGCGGGGCCTCAAGTTTGTCGCCAGGAAGTTTACGGGCCGCTGTGAGCTGCAGCGGATCTGCTCCAACAACAAGCACGGAGCTCGCAGGACACTCAAGCTTGGTAGGCGGCCCCCCCACACACACTGCCTGACACACTTAATATGTGTGTGTGTGTGCTGATGACATCAATATTCAATGTGCCATCTAAAAGTTTGTTTGAAAAGTTTGTTTTGCGCAAACAGATAAAGGCCATTCTTTAGAAAAAAAACCCCCAATAATACTCCTAATGATAATCATGATAACAACGTGTGCAGTTGTCTTACACTTTGTAACCATCTCCTTCCAGAATCGTCTCTGAGGTACTCCAAGAATGAGGTACGTGGGTCTCTACATATAAATATGCAGTATGAATATGCAACATTTTCTTGCTTTACACTCCGAACCCCACTTTCTCCTCTCTCGTCTCCGCCATCTTTCTGCTCTCTCCTGCTCGTGTGTGCTCTCTAGCTGCTGCAGTCTGCACTCAGCGTCCACCCGGACAAAGTGGAGAAAACCATTGACGACATCATGGCGCTGAAGAGGATTAACCCGGACACCAACCCACAGTGAGACGCTGCATCGACACACTTCCTGTGACTTTATCTTTGTGTGTCATCAACACTGTCTCGCTGTTAAAAAAGCACTTTATTAAAAGATCTGTACGCTTCCCCCCCCCCCCCCCCCCCCCCCCCCCAGGTTAGGCATCTCTCTCCAGGCCAGCCTGCTGCAGATTGTGGGCTACAGGAGTCTGGTGGCGGAGGTGGAGAAGCTGCGCAGGGAGCCGTACGACTGTGAGAACCCCGAGCACGAGGACATGCTGATGAAGGTGCGCCAGCTCTCTGCGGCTGTTTGTATGTGTCAAAAATAATCCCAACAACAGGAAAAAGAAGATTTGTATTGAAGCTCCTGTGGTTGACGGGTCACCTGTCCATGCTGCCTCTCACTCGACTACTCGGCAAGTCGGTCCTAACCTGTTTTGTCAGGCTGAGCCCCAAGTCGAGCACCACAGTATCATTTTATTAATTTCTCTTAGCGAATTGTTTCAACTGTTCAATCCGTGTTTATCGGCCGGTTTATCAAACCAGATCAAAGTTATTTCTAAAGAGTGTAAAAATCTGAAACTGTCACAGGAAGCCGGTGGAGGGAGGCAAGCACGGGGAAAGATACGCTTGTGTTTAGGGGAACCATTAGAGAACCTCGCAGCAGCGTTCTGAGTTACAGAACTCGAGGCGAGCCGTCATAAAAGCATGGAACTACTTTTTCCCAATCTTGGAACGATAAAAAAATTGTCCAACGAATTCTTTTTGCAGATGCTTTTTAACGAAGGAAGACAGCAGGTGGCTTCAGAGGGGCCAGAGTACGTTTAGCATCGAGGCGTTTCGAAAACATCCGGTCTTTAATGTCCTGGAAACTGGACGCTGCAGAGAACCCGCGGCCTTTTAGCAGGAAGTAAAGCGGGTTCTTTTCAGCAAAACAATAGAAATGATGGCGCGCTTCCTAACGAGGGGACCCAGCGGGAGAATTCACAGAGAAAAGAGGAGCGATCCCTCTGATCCACTCTTGGCAAGAACACAAACAGCTGCATTTCCTTAAATGTCTAATTAGTGCTTTAACTCATTATTTAAATGTTCATAAACTCAGAAAGCTCATAAGGCATTAGGTTAGAATTGATAATATTGCAGCCCCCCATTCATAGTTTACAAAACGCCATTTCTTGTCAAAGGAGGAAATCATTTAACGGTATTATGTGTGTGTGTGTGTGTGTGTGTGTGTGTGTGTGTTGCAGCTGTGGAAGGAGCTGCGTCCTGACACCCCTCTCACCTGCCGCATCTCTAAACAGTGGTGTGAAATCGGTTTCCAAGGCAGCGACCCCAAGACTGATTTCAGAGGCATGGGCCTGCTGGGCCTGCACAACCTGCTGTGAGACAACACTCCCAACCATTTGCATTTGGACTTTTACATAAAGACGTTCTCTATTATTGACACAACAACATCTGCCGCTATCTAAGAACTGTCCTTTATAATACATAATGAATAATCTACAAACTGTACACACACACACACACACACACACATGTTTTCTTTAATTCCTTTCTCTGAAAATCTTCCCCGGTTTCTCTCCGCAGGTATTTCGCAGAACACGATAAAGTCACTGCTCTGCAGATGCTCCACGACTCCCTGCAACCAAAGCACAAGTACGGCAGCGCGCCCTTTTTTCTCTTCACTTTTACCCAAAGCATAATAAAATTAAAAGGAATACACAGAAGTGTTCAGGGGAGAAGGTCTCTCAAAAAAGGGTTCTGAAAGAAATCAATGACTCCAGGGTAGCAGATGTAAAGCTATTTAACACTGCTAAAATGTACGTGCATTCATGGCAGGAGGTTCATTGAAACTATGTACACGTGTAGTCATGACTACATGTGATGCCCATAGTGACAAAACCCACCAATTTGGCTTTATCAGGCTTTTTTAGGGGGGGGGGGGTTTCAGCTTGTTTAGCTCCCCCATGTGGCCAAAACATCAATCGATGCGGCTTTATAATCTTTCTCCCTGACGTCCGGCGTATCCCTTCAAATTTTAAAGTGCGCTCCGTCATCTATAACTCTGCATTCACCACATTCTGCTTGACTATATATTCATTCTTACAGCTTGAAGTCATTCACTGCGTCTTCTTTTACCGACTGCCGCCGCCGCCGCCGCTGCTTGTTTTGCTTGTCATCGGCATCTCAGCGAGCTGTCTCATTTCACAGTATGAAGATCCTTCTTCTTTTTCTCCTCCGCCCTCCACCTTTACGCCCATGCCTCCCTCTCTGACTCTCACATGCACTGTTGTAGGAGCACACACAGAAAACCAAGGTACTTGATTTCACTTTCATTCTTTTCACTGCATTCACAGCTTTTTTTTTCTTCTCCTTTTCGGGCCGAAGTTTCACGCATTTAAAAAGCCGCACGTGTGTATTTGTGTAACACAACGGATACGATGTTGATGGGTGTGCTGTGACATTTGAATCAATAAGAGAGAAGCAATTGCTATCGTAATAATAGTTTCAGCAAATGCAAAAGACAGTACATTGAAGGTTCGTTTCTAAATGTGTGCACATCCTTTTGGATAAGTAGTTGATAAACCGAATAAATTGAGCATGCGGTGAGTTATTGTTATAAATGAACTGAAACTCATTTAAGATTACACTTTATTTTATCATTTTTGACCTGACCCCAAGACTTAAAGTCCCTATTTGAGGACTTGATTCCAACACTGCTTAACTGCATAGTCTCGGCCTTATCTTTTACAGACATGTTTATATTTGTCTCTAGAACAAGCTGTTCCACGGTCTTGAGCAGTGCATCATTTTTAAGCTCTTTAAAAAAAAAAATCACTTCGTTGCAATTGAAAGATTTCCCAGAAGGTTCTAAGTGTCGTTTCACATGTAGACGGTGAACGTGACGCACGTGTTGTGTCCTTCACAGTGAGATGAACAACCCCGAATGGGAACAGAAGAACCTCGACAAAGCTATTGGGTGAGTGTCTGCACATGTTGCTGGGGGCGATGTACTTTGCCTTGGAGTGAAGGTATAGAGGGTTAGATGATGATTGAGCTGTAACAAAAAGGGGCTGCTGGGACACAACAACAACAACAAAAATCGGTGTTTTCACTTTTAAAAGCAATTTTAGGGACTGCCTAAAAACTCAGGAAATAGCAGCGCTCTCTGTGGATCTCTGGTTTGGTCTCGTCCATATCTTTAAATCAGTGAATGTCTAGAGCTTATGGGGAAGTGATGTCACACCACTCGCTCTCCCCTATTAAAACCATCTAAACAAACTCAAACTTCCTACACACCAATGTCTATATATTTGTGTAATCTCCTCCCTCCAGATACTCCTTTGCCATCGTGGGCATCAACATCACAGACCTGGCCTACTCTCTGCTGGTGAGTGGAGCTCTGAAGACCCACCTGTACAACGTGGCCCCAGAAATGCCGAGCCTGCAGAACCTCCAGCAGACCTTCTGTGAGTTCAGTTTTCCTGCAAACTCAGATAATAATAATAATAATAAAAGATTACGCCAACTTTTTGTTTGGCTTCATTCATAATAAGAATTTTAACGGAAAGCACATTTGAACAAAAAACAGAAATATCAGTTAAAACCCAGTATTTCTGACAGCCATTTTGAAAACATTAATATTTTTCTGGAAGCTGTATAAACATGAACAAAAAAACCTGCTCGCATACGGGAATATTATGAGGGCACACCGGGAAACCACGAGGTGGCAGCGACATCACAGTGAACAGTAACTGCCTGCTAGTGGGGGATATCAACATCTGCATCATAAATACACACGTTGTCACCTTTTGAATCTATTCGATGTTAACAATATAAACACTTAAGAAACAGTATCATCCCTTTCTGACTTTTTCGCCTTCCTTTAGTTGTAGTTTATGCTTGCCCAGTGTTAAGTCCTAATTAGGCTGTACACACACTTTCAACACACATCGCCACGGCTAACATCGTGAACAATAAGGCTACTAAAACCGTCCCTCGCACTCACCATTCATATTTTTTTCTTGTTTGATTAATGAAAACTGTTGGGCATGAGTAAGCTTTTAAAATACATTTGAGTGACAACTGCGAGTGACAAATAGGTTTGTTTCTCTTTTTAATGTTTTTGAGAAACGTTAGCCGGTCAGAATAAAAATGGTAAAAACAACAAAAAAACAGTAAAATATTTGTATTTTCTCCCTTTTCTTCGTGGCAGGTTACCTGATGCAGGAATTCCACCGCTTCTGGATCGAGGAGGATCCCAGCGACATCATGGAGTTCAACCGGGTCCGCTCCAAGTTCCACCGGAGGATCCTGCGACAGCTGAAGAACCCGGACATGGCTCTGTGCCCCCACTTCGCCGCCTCCAACCTCCACCTGGTCAACCTCTAAACCCTCCCCCCCCCCCCCCCCCCCCCTACCCCAACATCCCTCACTGAACCCTTCATTCCCCCACAGAGGTCTCCTCTGGATGTCCGGTAGGCCCCCCCCCAAAAAAAAAAAAACAGCTGGACACATCTGGGGAGACTCTCTCCCCTCTCTGCTCAGCCCACCTCGTCCAAGCTAACGTCATGTTGCATCACTGCCAAAAGCTCACTCAGCCGCTGCACGCACACACACACACACACACACACATATGTACACACACACACACACTGCCTCTACTGCAGCGTTACACCACCAGCATCAGAGATGACCATAGCGATTGTAGCTGTGCATGAGGAGGCTGCGCCACACGACTCATCATTCTCGCTTTAATTAGTCACGACGATTGTATCACAGCCATTACACCTCAGTTATGGACCCAGTGCTTCTTCTCATAACGAACCAAATTTACTTATTCAGCCCCCCCCCCCCAAAAAAAAAACTAGTACAATCCCTGTTGTAGATTGCAACGTTGTGTGCTCATCAGTTCAGAATATTTTGGCTATTATTAAATATATATTAAAAAAGCTGGTCGGGCTTTCAGACACACAATGAAGAGCTATAGATATATAATGTAAGTTTGAATGCAGCATAAAAGAAATGTTGCCGGCTCTGATTCAATCAAAAGCTCAATATAGGGCCAGTTCATCTCTTAGCTTTGTCTGTATTAGCTAAATCGATATATATATATATATATATATATATATATATATATATATATATATATATATATATATAGATTGTACTGTACTTTTTTATGTCGATGTGACATTAAACACCGAAGACTTCTCCTTGCCAAAATATCGAATATGGAGAACCTACAATCACGGCAGCAGTTTGTTTCTTGTGAGCTCAAGTGTACGCTTTTTGTAAACCTGTAAAATCCGAGAGCATCTTCTCTTTTTTTTCTTCTTCTTTTGTTTGTACAGGTTCACAAAACGTACCTGCCTTTAGCTTTGACCCCATGCAGAGTTTCTGTTTTGAATGTTGCTCACATGCTCACGTTCACGATTGTTTGACTCTCTTTTAATTCATCGAATGTGACACTGTGTCCACTGTTTGTATCAGCCGAAGCAATAATTCACATTCATCTCACTGCACGTTTGTTTTTAAACGTATATATATATATATATTGATTTGCACCATTCGTGCCTCTTTGCGTTTGGTTTTATTTTCTAACTCAGAGCTGGATTTTTCAAAATCACTTCATACCTGCTGCAGGTATAGCGTTTTAACAGAGGTCCATTATTACCACATTCATTTGAAGAGATCAGGGTAATTATTGGGTAAGCATCCACATCAACCAGAGAGCTGACGGTGAAAATGTTAAAATACTAACGATGGAGGCGTTGACCGGCCAGTCAACGGAGAGAAGACGTTTTAGTAACGTGGTATTCATAGATGTCACTGTCAGCCCCCTCCCACTGTGGACTGAAAGCATATTTAATTTAATTAATTAATACGGTGTTACCCAGAAAGCTCCTCATAGATTAGAAATCTCTATTTTTTTTTACAGTAACAGCACAAAGAAGATGTATTTGCTTCTTCTCTTGGGTGTCCTGACCCCAAAACATTCACCATCCAATTGATTGCCTGCGGAGAATTAGTTTGATCGTTATCTCAGCTCCGAGTAATATTCGTACTGTTCACCGATGATTATGAATTCTGATTTCTTCACTTGAACACGTGGACCACTGCATTCAACATTAATGAGCATTCCCATCATGCGCGATGCTGACAGCTCTGACAAATGTACAATATCATGTTACTGCTCGCGCTTGCACTGTTGATCGTGTTTTAATGGCGTCGAGTGTCTTCGCCCCATCGAAGTGAACGTCAACGTCGGAGCAGTTCACTTCAGTGCTGGTTTCATCTCCATGCTTTGCATCTGGTTTTTTGCTTTGCTATGGTCAGCTTTGCACTAATTGTCAAAAAAATAAAAAATATATACAGTTTCCTTTATGATAATAAACCAGTGATTTGTGGTATTAGGAGTATACAATACTGTAGATGAAGTTAGGTACATGCTGCTGTATATTCTGCTTTAAAAAAAAAAACTGCCTTTTAAGACCACACTCTGCATGATGGTATATGTATATATATATATGGCGGTTCTGTATTCTTCAGTAAGAAAGAATAGATATTGTACTTTGTGTGCTTCATTTGTCCGTGCTGTACCTTTTTGAGACCACAATAAAGAGTAAATATCAGTTAACATGGCAGGTGGCTATTTATTGTGCACCTGGAAGCTCATCTCACATCCTGCAGCGTGCAAACTGCACCACATTTTTGGGTGACCAGTTATGGCTGCATGCTATATATTACATCACACCTTATATTACCTGTTTCACACTGCACACGTCGGCGGCCTGCTGACTCCTCACACACTACTCGTAGGCAGGGTCGGCTCACAGTTGGCTCACTTTTAGTATTACGGATGATTGAATTCAGTTTTCAATTTTCAATTCAGTTTATTTTGTAGAGCCCAATATCACAAAAATTACAAATTTGCCTCAGAGGGCTTTACAATCTGTACACATACGACATCCCTGTCCCAGGATGATGTCTTTGGCTCAAGTCCAACAGCTAACGGAGCTACCGGTACAGGGATAATGTGTCATAGCAGGATGAGTACAGGATAATGTGTTATGGCCCATTACGGTCGCGTGGGGTCAGTCTGTTGTGTTCATTCAATGGTTGCAGACGCAGCTGGCGGAGACTTTACCGAGTGCACCATTTCTAGTTTATTTGCTTATCCGCCGTGCGACTTTACAAGCGAATGTGCGGTGAATCATGACACAGACGTCAACCGTAACATTAACAAATACTTTCCTAGTTTAATTACCACCTGTTGGAGCTATTTATTTGATATTAGTATTCAGTTATGATATATATATATATATGTATTTTTTTTTTTTCTTCTTGTGATAGTTTTTAGTTTAGTTTATTTCTTTATTGTTGTTGTCTAGATATATTTAGTCTCTTGGTTGTTCAATTGTTCGTTAATTGGGTAACACTGTGGGCACATGTGGTTACATGTAGGAGTAGGCAGGTACAGGACCAGCATGCACCTGGGTAGGCCTATGTTTTTGTTTTTTTTACCAGCACAGGAGAGGCAGCGTTAGGAGTTACTTTGTTCTTTTGTTTGTTTGCTTGTTTTGTTTAGTTAAATAAATTAGCGGAAAAACGGATTCTTAAATGGACAATGCTTTCTTTTGGCTGCGTAAACCACAAACCCACGGTGCGTCAGTGGCAATTTGATTTATGTTTGTTTTTGATTCATTGGACAAATGGCCACTACACCACCTACGTTTGGTTTTCTATTGTGATCTATAGTCAAAATGATGACTGTATGCACGAACAGCAGAGGGCGGTAAGCTCACACATCATATGAGACGGATGATGTGAACTGAGGGTGCAGGGTGTTTTTTTGAGTGTGTGATATTTGACAGGAGACCTGTTTCCAAAAGGAGGGGACTAGATTCTCATTCGTTTCGTCGCTGGTTGAGGTATTGAAGCTGTAGGTGATACCAACACACGGTGATTAAGTTAAATGTCACGTTTTATAAATATGTTTTATTACTAAAGCCTCCAGCCTAACATGAACATGTCAGCTGACCCCCTCACCGTGTCGTCTTGTAATTAATGGACGCGTTCCGTTTGCAGAGAAGATTAATGTAGAAGTTATGGCGCACAGCGTGTGTTACATTACTGCGCGCTGAGAGGTTTGTTTGATGGAATGGACATGATGTTTATTTTTGTCATTTTGGTTGCATCAGCTGATCAGATGCCAAAGCTGGAACATTTAACCTTTTAAGCCCCAAGCTATTTTCTAGGTTTCTGCTCGAAATATCATACCCAAACTAAAAAGGGTGTAGCTCAGCAACCACAAAGGCTATTTGAATAATGTTGGTGTTATAATAAAGGCAACACATGTGGGCTTCTGTTCAGATGTGTACATATTAGTATATATGTTACTGGTTAAGAGTAAATAAAGATGAAAGACAGCAAAAGTTGAATTTCCAGGTTCGCCTAGAAAAAAAAAGCACTTTCAGGATGATTATCTCTTGGAAAGATGCACAGAAACAGCGATTCATGTTGCTGTGTTATTTTGCTCATATCTCAGAGATGCTTTGGTGCAGAAGGATTTTGAAAAGACATTTAGAATCTGTGTGGAGACATCTTGCTTTTCGCTATCTGGCTTTTTCTGATAGCACCGAGCTACGGGTTCCTAGTTCCGGAAACGTGCTGAGTGGGCTGACTCCAGACAAAATGATGATTAGGATATTTTCATAATTCCTTCAGTTGGTGTTTGAGTTGTGTGGAAACGGCTTACTGAGTCTTGTAGCCCAAGTTCTCTTGTTTAATTTGATGTATAACATCAATATATTTGCTCATGTTTATTGTAAGGTTTTACACAGTCTAACTACGATGTGTAAATCGGCGCCCAATTGGGCGCCATGGGGCTTAAAAGGATGATTGCAGTTGTTGCCATAATTAATAATACTTTATAGGTTAGTTATAATCCATTAATAAAATACACTTTACGTGTTGCCAGCCTGTAGAAAATCCCGTTACTCTTCAGTGCTGTTTGTTTGCTTACCTTGTTCCTTCTCTTTCTTTTCTTCTTTAAACACATTATCATTACAACTCAAACACCTTTTAAAACTGCAGACTTGATAGGTTGTCATAACACCCCTTTCTTAATAATAATGACAAACTAAACTTTACTTTTTGGCTCAACAGCGACCCTTTATTGATACTTTTTTTTTATTAACAATAGATTGATGGCTTATTAGACAAATAACCTTCCTGACATTAATAACTGATGACAAACTCATGACACTTTCTCAACGACGTTATTAATGACGTGACACTTTATGACTATAACCTCACAATTTGTCAACCCAAATGTTTTAGTTTATCTCCATTAAGCATATGTTAATTATATAAATATATATAAATAATAGCCATATTGGTTGCTCGTAGTAGCTTACGGTTGGCATAGTATCTCCACGTTCTGCTGAGTCAGCAGTTAACACTGTCAGCAGACACTTTGCAAGACTTGTGTTTCTGACACGATTTCTCAGATGGTTTCAGAGTCATAATTATCCATTTAACAGGAAGTGAAATGAAATGAATTAGATCAGAGTGATGGTGCATTTGATCAACGTCCCACAGAGGAGTTTTAAGGCACAACCTGTTGGCTCTCATACTCCGAGAGTTTTTAATTGGAACAGATGATTAGAGATCAAATTTGATTTATTTATTTCCCCCCCCCCCCCCCCCCCCCCCCCAAGAGCCTGCAGCGCCGATGCTGATTAGGAAGTGATGACGCGTCAACACTGTAACTGCATCCTCAGGACAAACTTGGCACGGCTCCTTGAAGAGCAGAATCGGCAGAACGTCTTTTCTGGAGTATAACGAACACTTTTCATTCTTGTCAGTAAAGCTTTAGACTCTTTAAAAGTGTAGAAATACACAGAAATGCACTCATCACAGGGATGTTTTGCCAAATTCAAAAAAAGCATCTGCAGTTTGTTTTTCCTCACATCAGTGCGTGATGATAATAATGCACGTGTAGATACACGGCACATCAAAGCAGCGGATTAGTGCGGATCAGCTGTGGTAATGAGAGCCAAAGTCAAAAACTGCAGGGCAACTGTTCGACACATTAGCGTCAGTGTTGGCAATCCTCACTCGAGTCAGCACTTCTTAAGCTTTCCGCTTGCAGAAACGACATTTCACTGATGCAGACAACAACAACAACAACAACAACAACAACAACAGCAACTCATTTACAGAGAGAGGGGGGGGGGGGGACATTGAGTAACATTATAAAGAAAAATGCTATATTGATGGAGCGCCCTCCTCAAAACATGGAGTTGCAAAGTGCTGTGAGGCCCCCGTTATCATCATACTTTTACTAAAGTACTGTACTCATCCTATTTTGATGTAATTGTTCATTAGTTGAGGATTTCCATACAAGTTACTTTGCAGATTCAGGTTATTAAATCCAAAATATTATCAACTAGTAAATTGTGAGATGTATAGTATTACTGCAAGTTACCTGGAAGTACATCAGCTCCACCTTTTCCCACTGCAACATTAAAGTGATGCACTATTGGAATAAACAATATTTTTATTTGTGGTACTTTAACTACATTTTGATGCTAATACTTTTACTGTTTAAGTAACGTTTTGAACGCAGGACAATTGCATTACACTGTGTTTTTACTACTTTTACTTAAGTACAAAGAACAAACAAAAACAAAGTATCGCTTGCAATTAAGTCACATTAATTGAGGTAGGTTGCTTATTCATGTGGTTTATGATAGAGAGCATACGACTCACTAGCTTGACAGTGTTAGCGAGCCCAAAGCAGGTCCTTTTATGTAATAAAATAAAAAATGTTGTATGTAGAAACAGGTTGAAATGACACAATGTACCAAACATGCAAGGATTAATAAAAAAAAGACTCGCAAGCTTTACATTCCCACTAGCCTTTCGCAACAGCTTTCTCATTGTTTTATTATGGGATAGGACTCTTCCGGAACATTTCATATGTCAGAACTGCTCTTCAGAACTTCAAAGTAATAATTCTCCCAGAAACGATATCAATGGCATATAAGTACTCACCTCCCTAGGCACTCTGTGGTAGCAACATTTATTTTATATTGAATGGAAGAGCGTCTGAAAAGGGAAAGCATATCAATGCAAACAGACTTCAATCGAGGCGGACTGAAAGACCGCAAAAACAGATATAAAACTTACAAAAGACTTTGAAAATCCCTCTGTAGTATTGGCAGGCATTCACACAACAGTATATCTTCACAGGAAAGGCTTTCTTTTTTGGCAATAGTTTAGCGTAAATCTTTGTGTCTGGATTTCCAAAAAGCCCAGGACTGGATATAAGGCGCTTTGATGATAAATAGGAAATTTTCAGAAATTTAAAAAAAAAAGTTTTTTCAGGCTCTCCTGACTACAATGGATTTCATATCTCACGGAAGTTTCAAAGTTTCTCCGCGAGCCAGAAACCTGTGGCTGCCCGGAAGACTGGACAACGTTATACATACTTTGAATTTAATGAGCTAAAAACATGAAAAGCAAAAGTACGGTTAAGATGATACCCGGCAATAATTTGACATGTTTCTTCGTGGTTAAAACATGAGCTTTTAAATAATTCAAACAGCTGCCAAAAGCGAGGGCAGAGTGTGATGACAACATCTCAGCTCCGAGAGCTCGGCAGGCTCGTCTCTTCTCCACAGCGTCTCCACATCTCTCCTGTGACTTTTCACTCAGGAGGCAATCTATCAGATGAAAGGCATCCTGGGTAAACTCTGACCTACCTGTCCTGTGTGTCTGTTCTTCTGTTTGTCAAGGATGGACTTCAGTCTCTGATGTACAATCAGATCAAAGTGTTCCAAATCCATGGCTTTGTGTTCCACAAGCTAGGGAGAAAGCAAAATCTTCTCGGAAAACCGTTGCACGGAATAAACGACGCCATGAAGAGCAATGAGACTGAACGAAAAACAGCAAAGTTGCTGACCAGAAAACCTAAACAACGAAAAAAAGGTTTATCGCGAGATGCCACAAAAGGGTTAGATTTAGGAAGCGGAAAGGGGTTGAGGGAGGAAGGGATGTAGTAGAGAAAGAACGAGAAGGGTAGAAGGGGTCATGGAAAGTTGCTGAAGCATCTTTTAGCTCATTGTTCTTTGTTTTGTAGTCCACAGCTGTTATGATGGACAGAGTCTCAAGGCACAGCCGGGGTGGAGAAGAGTGTCCAGTTAGGGGACCTTAGAAATGTGTCTCTTTTTGCAGATGATGTGGTTCTGTTTGTCTCCATCAGATCGTGACCATTAGCACGTACTGGGGCAGTTCGCAATGGAGTGTGAGGTGGTTGGGCTGGGAGTCAGTAACCCCAATTCTGAGTCCATGTTTTCTGGGAAATGTTGTGTTACATCTTTTTGGTTGGGATTGAGCCACTGTCCCAAGCGAGGGAGTTCAAGTAACTCTGGGTCTTGTTCCTGAGTGAGGGTAAATTGGAATGGGAGATGGACAGGCGGTTGGTTAATGGACAGCGTTGTGGTGAAGAGGGAGCTGAGCCGGAAGCCAAAGCTCTCTATTAACAGTCCATCTACTTCCAGACCTTCAGCTCTCTCCATGAGCTTCGGGTTGAGACTAAAAGAGATCGCGGATACGAGCGGCCAAAATGAGCTTCCTTCAAAGGGGGGCTAGGTTCAGCCTTAGATATAGGATGAGGAGCTCGGAGTAGAGCCGCTGCTCCTTCTCATAGAAAAAGAGGCCAGCTGTGGTTGTTCAGGCATCTGATTAGGATGCCATTGGCTGCCTCCCTTTAGAAGTTTTCCAGGTATGGCGAACTGGTAAGAGGCCCCGGGGTAGAACCAGAATATGCGAGAGAGATTATACATATAATCCGGTGAGCTTCAGGATCCCCCGGAAAGAGCTGGAATAGGTTTCTGGGGAGAGGGCCTGCGGACAAAGATAGTAGATTGATGGAAAGGTTGTTGTAAATTAGCGTCATATCTAGCAGCAACAGGCAGCTGTTTTGAGCAAACAACCTAAGATATACCCAATGTACATCCCCTGTCCAGCAACCAACAGCAGGCAGAGAAAAGGCTGGTGAACGTAGACCAAAACAGAGCTAAGAAGAGAACGTTATTGGCCTTTCTGATGGACAGAGAACATGACCATGCCGATCCGAATGAAGGCAATGTTGCTCTGTGACTGCACTGCAGTGAAACAGTTCTTTAAATCGTCCACGTGAAGGTGCTAGAGTGCAGCATCAGTTCGTTGCTTCACCAACAGCGGACTGCAGCAGCCCGCTGGGCATGCAGCACATCCACATAATGCAAAGTGTCAGAAAGGCGAGTCTGCTTGTCCAACAGCTTTTACACCCCGTTTCTCTTCACACTGCTATTTTGCCATCAATAATCAACCCGACACATAAGCACTCATGAAAATGGTAATCTGCTGGTTTTTAACCGCCTCTTCAGAAAGCAGAGAAGTGCCCCGTTTTCCATGAAGTGTCTTGTTTTTCCCCAAGAAAACTAGATTGCGATTGTTTCCCAAGAAGACGAGTTTAATACCAAAAAGCAGGGGAATGCTGCCAAAGATTTCATATGTGGAGCTCTAATTATGTTAAATTCATCAACGCTGCCTTATTGATTAAGCACAGGCGGCAGCAGCCATTCCAAGCGCTCCAGGGCTCTCATGCAGATATAATGTTATACAGCAGCGCGATGCAGCAAATTCATGAATCAAGCTGTGTGTGTGTATCAAAGAGTCACCAGCACAGCGGGCTGATTTATACATTAATATACGAGTCCAAATGGGTTGAGTAAGGGGTTGTGCCATGATTATACAAATGCAGCAGACACATGCCATGTTTTCAGATCTGTTCCCAGAGTGTTAAGACTGGACAATAAACGGCATTCATCGAGTTACAGGCATCTGCTAATTTAATTCTCTTAATTCTTTTCATTTATAGATATTTAACACCGTGCGTTAAGCTCCATCAATCGGTGGCGTCGTCTACGCAAACATTTTTATGCCGTCTTGGGCTAGTAATCCTTCCAAAAAGAGATTTTAATTCTTAATAGGACTATTCTGAAAATATAAAAAGGTTCAATAGAAAATATTTGTTATTTATTTTGGTAGCATTTACCACTTTACTGACACAAGAACTAGGATTTTAAGCATGAATGAAATGTTTTTGGGGAGTCACTATCGTTTTGAGTCTTACAAAAGAGTTGTGATGTGACAAATACAGTTTAGAGAACATTTAGAAATGAAATAAGAAATGAGCCGAAGCGAAATATTGGATTTCCCCAACCCTTTGCATATTTTTTTTTTTTTACTATTCTCTCCCTGTCTAGCAGACCTATTCACCTGTTCCAGTCACCTGTCTCTCACACACACACACACCGGCTCACCTGTTCCTCTTGTCAGTATTTATATCAATCCGTTTTCTCTAGCCGGTTACCTGCTGCTTTGTATCATCTGGACCCTAAACCCTTAATCCTGGGACCTATAGAGGTATATATGTACCTCTTACTTAACCCATTCCTATTCACCTGTTGTCCCAACTTGCTATTCATGCCAGGAAGCTTCCGTCTTGACTTTTGTCAATACATCACATGTTCAACCTCCACATCATCTAGTCACTGGTGCACATCATAAAAGCAATATCTCTTTCTTTTGGACACATTTCAAATGTTTTGGCACATTCATGCAAATGATTGTGTACAATTATCCGTTGAGCACATTTTATTGACCTTTCTGTCAAGACTTTTCTTCTGTAAATGTGTCCTCAATTGAAGAGTTTGCACTCAGATCGTCTTTTTCTTTTCTGTATCGCCATTGACACGACAAAGAAACATGCGTAATCGTGAAGTCTTCCACATGTGTGACTTTGGAAAGTGCAGCCCTGTGCATTTTCAATCATTGTGATAAAAATATGCACTATAACGATAACACGGCTAAGCATTTTGACTCTTTGTTTGTAAATGATGACGCGAGGACTTGTCATTCTGATGACAGCGACATGTTCATTAAGGTAAATGTTTAATTTTGAGAGATAGACTAAGGATTTATAGCAAATTACGGGCTTCTGCACGTAATCCGCTGTGAGTTGTTTTGAGAAACTGTAAAGGAGAGGAAAGGATTAGCAATATGGCACATCTAAGAGGAGAAGTGTTGCTCACCATGTATGATAAACGTTGCTCATTGGTCCAGAACAGATAATCAAACCTTCAGGATGTGTCGACGAATACTTTTTTTTAACTTTTCACAGATCTGTTCTCTGGTGTTGAAGAAGCGAATAATTCAGAGAACTCAAATACCAGAAAAATCTTGAATTGATGAGAAATGAAAGCTAATTGGTCGTGTAATTGCACCATCAGCGGGCAGCAGCAGAGCTACGCCTCCGCCATTTTGGACTGAAAGGGACTACCGTATCATGCCGGGGGGGTAAGTTCTGCCTCCAATGTGCTGCGACAAAGTAAAACAAATTCTTTGTCTTATAAAGGAATGCCTCCTATCGAAAGGGCCTTGGTTGAACATCGAAAACTATATTATAGATATGCACAGTGTTATAACTTTTTATTTATTTTAAAAACTCATTGCTGCCCTGCTTCCCAGAGGAGGACAGACTGAACATATATGGACATATATGGTAATCTAAAACAAATCCAGCACAAACTTTGTTATGTCAATGCATGTACGATGCTTTAAAGACCGCTGGTGTATATAAGAGATTGTGCCCTGTGCTTTTTGCATTAAATAGCCCACAGATAATACTATATATATATTTATATATATAAACATATATATATATATATATATATATATATATATATACACATTTATAAAATTCCGTTTGTGTCGTGCTACTGGCCGAGAGCTGGATGTTTGGGAACAGAGATGTACAGACTCTACAGCATAGAGCCAATAGATTTAATATACGATAATAAAAGTGATGGATAACAGCCAATAAATCCATTATAGAGTGTTGCAGGAATGAGTCCTAAAACCTGGAAATGAGTTAGCATTTTTGCACACCCTTTCCCCTTGTATCAATGTTTTGGGGATTTTGGTTTAGATGCATGAAAAAGATCTTTAGTTTACAAAACTGTAAGTAATGTTGTATTCTATGATATCGAATACATCAGAAAATACCTCTCATGTGAATTTTGATGCCTCACTCAATGTGTCCTTACTGTGGTTTCTGCGACTTCCAAGTTAAAAAAGTTGAACCAATCTCATCTCGACTCCTGGCTACTGCCTGGGTGTCTGAAAGCACCTTTTAGGCCGAGAAATTCAAAAGACACGTGCGGCAAACTGAAAACAGAGATCGTCAGAAGCAGCAATTTACATTTAATCGTGAAGGTCACATGAATTTGGACTTCAATCACATGAAGTCCTGCAGTCTCTTGAATTCATGCATGGACGCTGGAGAGTAATCACAGAAGGCATGTATGATTCAGTGGGGAGCTGGTATGAAGATTCAGTATTCTGTGTGTGTGTATTTGTTGTTGCCGATACATTGGGAACAACTGCACAACATCTGGGCAAACATGCATGCAGCACAAGCATCGGCGGTGTTTGCATTGATCTGCCCTTAAGGCTGCGTTGTGGTTCTGATGCGCTCTGTCCTGCTGTTACAGTGAATATCAGGTGTGGTGGTTTGGCAGAATAAGGGATCCGTGTTTAGAGGGTTCCAGGTCTGCCATAAAAATTCTCTTTGATCCTCGTTGTGTTGCACTTCCCCCCCCCCCGTTCACAAACACACCACTCGCTCCTATCCTCCACTCTGCATCTCTTATTCTAGTCAGCCCTCCCACTCTTCCTCACTTCCTTCACTTCTCCTCTTTTCTCATTCTGCCACCATCTTATACTTTAAAACATTTTTTTAAATTTTTTTTTTTACTCCCCTCTCTGTCTCTGATTGAACTTGCTGGTGCATTAATAAAGTGCAGCTCCCGCCCTCCTCCAGTGGGATTAGGCAGAGCACTAATTCCATCTCCAGTCCTGGAAGCTTTGAAGTCGACTGCCAGGGAAAACGCCAGCTTCTTCAAATTTTTTTTTTTTTTAAATTATTTGCATAATCCTACGGCTGCACTCACACATGCTCATCAGAGTGGAGGATGAGCTAATATGCTGGATAGAGCTGCATATTGGCATTATTATAATCCAGTCTTCTCTAGCAGCATCGCTTTCTTCATCAACGTAACCATCAGGGATCAATGGATCGCTGTCGTTATCGGCGTCATTATTGTCGAGACCCGCTTCCTCGTCGCTCTTGGTTAATTTTGCCTTCCTTATCATAATTAGTAATTAGCATGTGCAAATGCTATTTTTGATCAGTGCCAGCGGCTGATTGTATTTGTGTTTCATTATCTGCCCGAGCAGTATTTGCATAGGTAATTCCCACATCTGTGTTGAGGCGCCGCAGTGATCCAAGAGAAGACGACATTGGCGACCCAATAGCGGGCAATGAGACTTTTAGTCCCCACACGTTCAAGTGTTAACGGCTAAATCAAGTATTAAGGTCACAGAACATCGGCGATAATGTCTAAGTCGATTGCGTCAAACATGGTGGAGCTTTTTTTCTTTTTTTTCATCCAATTACAATCAACCATTGTGTTGCCTAAATTGAATCAAAGTGATTTGACATTCAGCCCGCCATAGTTTATTCAGCCCGACAGTCGGCCACTCGACCCGCTTTGAAACCCGGACCGTGTTTTGTTCACCGCGATTCGTTGGTTGGAGCATTCCGCCCCGTCCATGTCTGACCAATTAAACCAATGTCTTTAGGATAAAAATGTTTACTAGTGCACAAAGTTCCACATATATCTAGCCTCTTCATTCTGCACTGATGGTGCACCAGATTCATGCATTTAATTTAAAAAATGTAAACGATTTTCCTCCAGGAGAGCATGTCCACCCACCACAGTCTCACAAAAATCCTGTTGGAAACACTATTACGCCATCCAAAGCTTGATTTACCCGCTCCCCGACTTCAAAACTCATTCAGGCAACTGTGTGGGAAAACAGAGCTGCTGTAAATGTACGAATAATCATTTTGGGAGCCTGCACTGTAAGGAGAAAAAAGATGTGGGGGGGGGGGGGGGAGTTCAAGGTTCCATTAAAAAGAAATTGGCTGTGTTTCCCTATTCCAGGGGTCAGCAACCATGACAGTCATTTAGAGACAGCAAGCATTTCCTATCCCAAAAACTGCATATGAAGCCCCGCTCGTCTGTTAGCTGTGGACCAAATGTGATTGGTTATCATGGCATAGGTCATCTGTGAAAAAAACCTAAGATGTTACCCCAAACAGAGGCAGCGTTACATTATTCCTGTATAAAGAGACAACTTATGTTCAGTGTTTTTTAATATCCAATGTCCATGTTTGCATGGCAAATATTGTATTGTTGAGGTTTGGCAATAAATAGTCCTACTTCTTTTCTTTTTTTAAGTAAACTTTTTTACAAATAAATTACACTTTCATACACATAATTTAACATATCAATGTTTGATATATTTACACAAATCATGCACGGTAAGTTCCAGTGTTTCAAATTACACCGTGACATTCAGGAGATAGTTGTCCCTTTCCTTTGGCTCTTACATGCCCCCCCCCACCCCCCTTCCTACTGTATTTATAAGTGAAAAGATCAGTTGAATTTACACACTTCTGTCTCTTTTGACATTTGCAAGTCTACGCCAGAGCTAACATGCAAAGTAACTAGATGCCTGAGCTACAAGTTTCAGAGATCAATGGCGATCATTGAAGGAGAACACAAGAAACTGTTCGATAAGATTCTCGTCTTCAGTATTGTGAGACATATTTTGAAAGATATCTTGTGTTACTAGGTTTTGATGAAATCCGCAGGGGAGCTATAAATCACTTTCTATGCTGGAGGTATCTGTACACCAGGAGACACTGCCATTAATCCACCTAAATTAAGCAGCAGTATACATTATTAATGAGAGCTCTGATAGGATTTTGGGTGCATGTATTCAGGAGGTAGCTACATGGAGGGGTATTATGTCTCAATTGTACTCACGGATGGTCCTTGGCATTTGGTCAGTAGGTTTGAGGGAAAAAAGCCTTGCCACTTAGGACATGGTGGAGTAGCCTTCATTCTCTTAAAGAAAAGAAGACCTCACATAAAAAATACTGTAATCCCGCGATCCAGAAAGCACTGCTTTCCTCAAAAGCAACAGCTGAGTCAACAATGTCTGTCAGGGAGGGGTTTGAAGCCACAGCAGTGACCGCAGTCAGACCAGATATCCCGATGTCTGAGCCGTCAACACACTTGGCCGTGCAGCGTCTTGACAATGTGCGGCGGACATGATGGCGCGGGGAAAAGGAGCAAGATGTGGTGGATGAGGGTTGTAGGAAGTGATCTAATTTGCCAAGTAGTTTGAGCAGCATGGCTCGGGTGACGACCGTGACGGTTTGCTGGTCAGCCGACAACATGAGATCTAAATATCTCAACAATTGGATTGCCTTGAAAGTCTTTACGGATATTCATGGGCTTCAAAAGATGTATCCTTGGTGACTCCCTGACTTTTCCTTTAGCGCCACCATGAGGTTCACATTTGAGCAAAATGTGGATAAAACTGCCGGCTGGATTGCCATGAAATTTGTACAGATGTTCAAGTCTCATTCAGAATGAATGGCGATAACTTGGGTGATCCTCTCACTTTTCCTCTTGCGTCATCAGCAGGTCAAAGTTTGAGTTTGTCCAATAGTTTGGTTTATGACCAAATACCTGAAAAATCATTTACATTCCCACCAACCTCAGTTTGTACCAAGTAGCACATGTTAGCATGCTGACTTAAGCTTGTCAACTGTAATGGGACAAGTTCACAAGCGAGTTTAAGTTAGCAAGGTTGTTATCTTGGCTGTCATGAGAAAAGTGGATTTTCTACATGCTAACATGCTAATCTAGGATGGTGAACTTGGTAAACATACCTTCTTAACATCTTCAGCGTGCTGGCATTGCCTTTGGAAGTTAGCATGCTGCCGTTAGCTCAAACAACACTTACGCAGAATAACTGCTAGCATGGCTGTGGACTCACATGTCAATGACATTTTTAATGTTGGCCGTTAAATCAAAACATCGTTTTTTTTTGTTTAAAGATGAAAAATGAGAGAATTCTTCTGAAAGGATTCTGTCAGAGTGATACTACTGCAGACTATAAAGCCTAAAACGGAGGGACATCACAATAATGAGATGAGGGACGATGAAGTCTTGAAGCTAACTATAAAAGATTCAAAATCTAAATCTTTTCAGACCCTCCTGAGGCAGACATCAGCAG
The DNA here is from genome assembly GCF_009769545.1 of Cyclopterus lumpus. Lineage (NCBI taxonomy): Eukaryota > Metazoa > Chordata > Actinopteri > Perciformes > Cyclopteridae > Cyclopterus > Cyclopterus lumpus. The sequence continues at coordinate 5,261,748 of NC_046979.1, read as the reverse complement.
ACACTTTTCAACACTGGAAAATGTAATTGATGCAGTAGATTTTACAAAATGGACCTTGACAAAAGGGCTTTAAATAAAACAAGGAGCAGCTGCTGGTGGGGACTCGGGACCTATTAGCATTCAGGAGACGGAGAATAAGCTTTAATAGAGCACAGCTCCAAGAAAAGGCAATTAATGGTAGAACTTCCACGAGTGATGCGAAAGCAGTTGATGGTGTGTGGGAGAGACGCAATAAGAAACTATAGGATGCTGTCAAAAAGCTAATTAGTATACTGGTGTTTACACAAGGAAATACCTGATGGGCCTGCATTATTGAAGATTAACTTGAGTCTCTTAATTATTGACTATATTAAAAACAACAATAACATGATTTTCAGTCATTAAAAACCTAAATATTTTTGAAGAATATACTTATTGGTTTCTTTCAAAGAGTGAGACAAGATGTCACCAAAGCTGAGCTCAACGCACACAATTTGGAAGGATTTCTCCTTCTCTGCAAGAGTTTAATTAATAAAATTAGCTGGAAAATGTTGTTGTACTAAAGCTACAAGGGAACTCTCAATTTGTGTTGATTTTGGCGGTCCCTGTGGATGAAAGTGGTAGTGTTCCAGAGTCCCTTTTAAAAACAAAACTCAAATTTTACTGCAGGAGTGTCTTACTCTATTCTCTCCATCGGTCCCAGTGATATGGCTTGAGGAGACGCTGCCGCCGGTGATTTCATTTGATTGTCCCGCGGAATAAGACCCGTTTGCACTGATGTCAGGCATTAAGAATACCTGTATAGAAATAGTCTTGTTTGCTGATGTAGGTCATGCCGAAGCATCGGTATTAAAGCGAGAATGTTTCATTAATAGTTCTTCAAAGTCAATTTAAATGTTTAAATGTGTAATTGGACTTACATTTTTGTGTACAGATTGAACAAATATATAACATGTTAATTAGTAAACAATAGATGGAGCTGTAGATGTATTATTTTAACTTTATAATGCTAAGATGGCTGAACACATGCTGACTCTGGCTCTGTGTACTCACAGAAATTAGGAACGAATAGCATAAACTTTAGAGCGGAAATGCTGCATTGTTCCTGTAAGAGGGAAGGGTGTGCCTTTTATGTGAGAAAATACCAGAAAGACCAATACATATTCAACATTCAATTTGATTGGCTACTTCAGTCATGATTTAATGCAGGACTTGACCTGCTTGACGTTATTAAACGTCAAGAAATAAAAACATTATATAACCTTGCCTCATTGCATCTTTCTGTGTTTTCTGCAGCATTCTTTTCTGTGGTCACTGAAGTGTTTTAATTCTCTCAGCTGTGATTAAAGAACAGTCTAAAGGTGTATAACCACAAAAGGGGAGGCAATATATATCAAAATGTCAGTTTTGGACAAAAGACAACAAAAAGTTAAAGTCTATCACCCATGTGACAGCTGATAGTGAATAAATATATAAATGAAGGGTTGGCTTCTTGCTCGCTGCTGTTGCTCAGCTGCACTACAGTGCTAAAAGCAATAACTCAGACACACAGAGGAACTGTCAGCTTCTTGACATCACGTCCAGGACTCCCAAATACCGCCCTCCCCCTTTCTCTCCGACTGATTAAACTCCAGAAATAACCTCCCCTTCTTAATCAAGCAACGATCTTCAGTTTACTTGTAACATGCGGAGTTGAGTGTTCAGTTCAAAGGGAGTTGAGTCAGAAGAGATTAGCTTTTGATTGCGTCCAGGCTGCTCTTTAACTCTCAGCGCCGAGCGTTTTAAGGGAGAGCAGTCAGAACAAATGGGTTTTCTGTTCCTGGAGCTGAACATGATGGAGTTGTCTGTGTTTCGTGTAAAGAACCCATTTGGTGTTGATATTAGGAAAGCAAAGCTCACTGCAGGTCATGTGACTCTCCATCTCAATGCATCCATCATCCGTGGGCAAAATTGTATGTTTGTGGTCTTTTAGGCTCTGATTACCACCACACAACATAAGTATAAAGCAGTAATATAAATAAAAGTCGAGGCCCCCTAGTTCAGGAGGTAAAAGCCCTGTTCATTTTCTCTGTACAAACAATGTTAGATAGCTCACGGTTGGAGCACTTGTCAGGCTTTCATGGACATGAATCTCAACTCCCGGGTTGAATCATCGGTACAAAAGATGAATAGCAACTTTCGCTCTTTGTTTAAAAAGTCAAAAGCAAAGTGTAGCGCAAATAAATAAAAATGCGAGACGTTATCTCCAGCCCCGAAGGTAGAAAAACATCCAAGCAAAGAGCTGAAAATTAAAATACGACACTTAATGCTATGTTCACACTGTCGTCAAATAGCACTAAGTACCCTGGAAGAGAGTCAACAACATAAGATTGGTTTACACTTCACCGTGTCGTTGGAGAGCTAATATCAAAAAGAAAGCGTCGTCGTGCCCATCATGCGGCGACTAGTGTCGGCCTTCAATTTGTAGCTTTGTGTCACCATTAGAAAATGTCGCTCGTAGACTTGAACACAGCATGAATGCGAGTGAAGCGGAAAAGTTACAGTGCTGGAGACTTGGAAACACAATCTGCAGCTTAAATAAACCCAGTTTCTGGGTCAATTTTGGATGAATTCTGCAACAATTGTGTTTGGTTCTCAGAAGTGTTTGTCTGCACTTATTACACAAACAAGATACAGGGAGTAAATCAGTGGGCTTTAAAGGTGCTGGTGAGTGTATTATTATATATATATTGTGGCATCACAAGGGGACAGGTAGTGGAGGGGCGCTACAAAATGGCCGCCAGAGCAAGAACTACATCTCCCAGCCTGCCTCACCGCTCACCCAGCTGCAGCTGCTTAAGGCACCTGATTGAGGCAGGGCTGGGAGACTTAAGAGAGAGCACACAAGCGGAAGGTGAACCCACAAGCACCTGGAAGAGGACGACAAAGAAGAGGACCTCGTAGCTTGGATTCACCAGTGTTGAGTTTTGCTTGGTTAATTAACCACTTTCTCCTCCGGGATGTTTTATGTTTTCTAACTGGACCCTTTTTTGATACTTTGTTGTTTGGACGTTACCTTGCTGGTGGGATGGGAAATAAACCTTTACTTTTTGTTAAATACCCTCGGACGTGCCTGTGTCCAGCTCTCTTTTTGCACCGCCCCAGGCTAGCCTGTCCTAGCGACAGCCCGTGACACTACAATATATATATACACCCCTGCTGCTGCAGTCTTGATGCTAAGCTAGTGTAACCACATAGTGACTCCAGCTCTGTACTTCACACACACACTTTAGAGTTTTCTCACCTTACCTGTGTAAAGAAAGTGACATGTATTGTCCAGAAACTTCCCAAAATTATTCATTTAAATCATCAAACATGTCCTGATACAAGGGCAGGGATGTAGATCTGTCCGTTTATTTAGTTTGGATGGCCTTTAAGAAACGGAAAGGGACATATTCCAATGTGAAGAGAAACACAATTTTCTCAACCTGACCATATGTGAAAAGCGCTGCCCTTTTCTCCCAAATGTCGCTCGCTGTCAGGATCTACAAGGCTCCTATATACCGTAGGGCTTTGCCGCAGGAGAGAATGAGAGTGCCGGGTGGTCTGAAAGTTGGAGGTAAATTTGTGTTCATGTGGAGTTTTCATTTGCTCTAAATCTATTAAGACAGGTTTCTTTGGTTTGATGTTTCGCAGTCGTGGTCATACTTTTCACTTAAATGACCAGTTGCCTCCTTTTGATATGAGAGAGAGACTCAATGTAGAGCTGCAGCTTTTATTCTGTTTTAAATGGAGCCGGTCAACGATATTTTCTTTATTCCTGCCCCCCCCCTCCCCTCCCCCCCCTATTAGTTCCTGAATTTGTTCTCATGAGAAATTATAAATTGCATTCTTTATTGTGCAAATAGTGGAAAGAAGAAACATTCTTGTTTCAGAAAAGCAACCTCTGCTCCAGAGGGAAACATTCTTTCATCCTCTTAGAAACAAAACAGATATCCTTCTGATATGCAAAATAGTAATTTGCCATAAGCGTAAAGTCTTTGAGGGTTTTTATATCACCATAGATACTCTATCCCCAGTCATTTGATTAGAACGAAGAAGCTGACAGTGATTAATATGTTTGCAGGAGAGACAGCGGTTACGACAGTTTCCTGGCATCAGTTTCACACCTTTCATCTGATTAAGTGGCCATCTTTGCCTCCTGGTACCGGCTGTCTTGTTGACAAGCTCCTTTGGAGGGCACAACACAGAAACACCACCAGCACTGCTGATAAGAACTTTTCATTATCAATTTTCTGGTGGAAATGTTTGAAGCGGTCCAAAAAGTAGCAACGGATCAATTACAGACAACCTCCCATGCCATTTCATATGGAGCCCTCTTTGGACATGGCAAGTGCCATGGATGCATATATGGGATCAGAAAGCAGGTGCCAAGGGTCGACTGATCCTTGACATTACAACGTCAACCCAGTTTACCGGGGGCGGAGCCTGACGCTGTCAACACCAAAGGGATACGTTTATTATTATTTTTAAACTATGGCAGCTATATGTGCCATTTTTCTTGATAATGGATAATATAAAAATCTGTCCATCATCATTAAAAACTACTTTTCAAAACCGACTTTTAGCAACCTTTGGAGCTAATGTTAGCTACGCTCATTGTAAAAGAGTTGGCAACACTGGAAGTGCGTAACATGGAAAACCATTGCACTGATCAGTTCTACAATAAATAAACTCTATCCAATCGCACACAGACAACCGATTGAATAAAAAGGACAATATCATCTTTATATCGGTCTGTTTTAGCCCGATTCTGTTTCCTTTGTAAGCATAGTTCCCCCACGGGTGGGGGGGGGGGGGGGGGGATCATGAATGAAGAAGATTCAAAGGGAAGAGACGAGCGCACACGTTAATAGACCAAAAGTGAAAGATTGATTGGGTGGGAGCAGAAAAGGAGCGGAGAGGCTGCTCAGAGATGATGAATGGCCCAGTAAACAGTGAATCCCTGACAGCTTTCACATATCCAAGAAAACATTATCCAGGGAGTGCAGCGGGAAGAGACGTGCCAGAGCCTGCAGGCTGTGCACACAGTGAACTGCTGTCAGCAGAGGGCCGGGCAGACGCACTGACCTACACGCTACACGCCACACACAACACGCAACACACAGGACCACATGGGCAAGAAAACACAAGAGGTCGACAGGGCTCCAGGTGCAATGGATTCTCACACAGTGCTTTCTGCATGTATTTTAAATTACACTTTCTTTGGTGTGAACACTGAGGTCAATCCAAAGTCCATAGGCCTATGGCATTTAAGCGTTAGCTCACGACCGTGCTGATATCGCAGCTAAAGGACGTTTTTTTGAGCTGATATGAGCTATTGCTTTAATGCCAATATGAAGATTATGGACACGTTCCAATTTGAACTGATGTTCATAATACTATTGGACTGTCTGTGGTTGCTCTGGAACAGCGATAGCTTTGTAACCACTAGCAGCTAGCATTCTTCTTCTTTTTTACATCACAGGTTAGCTTTCTATTCATTCCATTAATTCTTTTATTTACACGATTTGTATGTTGCCGTTTATTGTGCAACCAAACTGTCCAGTGTCCGTAGATTGCAGAGGGATATTAAACGTGGTATGTGGGTGTTTTCAGTTTGCTTGATTTGAGCTACTCGATTTCTAAACGACCCGTCAGTACGACACACTATCCATTGTATATTGTCATTTATTGTGTTGTGACATTAAGTACACCAGAAATCAGCATGCTAATAGGACATTTAATAATATACGCTGACAGATATCAAACAAGAGAAATTCTTTTAAGATGTTGTACTTTTTTTGACTGTTCAATACACGTTTATAACGCACTAGTTATAGGTAATACTTATAGATGTTAAAAAGACATATTAGTGTTTTGTAAAAGTGTGAGAGGGAATAACTTCAAACACATTTAAGGCTTCAAATAAAAGAGGAGATTGATCAAATCTTCAATCATGTAAATACTGTGCCAGAAAAAAACACATCACATTTATTTTAAATTTGTGCATTCATAATCAAAGTAGTGGAAGGTTGTTTTATTTAAATCAAAAAAAAGCTATAGAGATAATGCCGCACAGTTTACAATTCTATGTTGAAATAACCTATAATGCGTGACATGTGCAGTCCATAATCTGTGTACATCTTTAGCATAACTCCTCACCATAAACAGAAAAAAATCCTTCTTCGTCTTGTGTACACCGGGGGCCCAATGTACTTAAGTTTCATGCCGCATCAAAGACGTCATCTGCTATCAAAACCTCGGTTGATTTGCTGCCAATCGCTATCCAGTTAGCCCCGGCTCTGAACACTGTCACGAGATGTCACCGGGTTTGCCTTTTGGAATCTCCTTTTCATGCAGAATCAGAGCCTCTCTGAAAGGGCCTCTGAAGAGATAAGCATACGCTGAGTTGAAAAGGGAAAGATAAGAGAGTGTGCATGGATGTAGACCTTATGGCAAGTTAAAGAAAGAGGGACCGAGACAGGCCGACGAGAGGCGAAGAAGCCCCCGGGAAGAAGAGAGAGAGGTTGGTGTGATGAATGAGTTTGTTGAAATATGGTATTGATTTTGGCATTTTCTTAAATGGAAAATCTCTGCCGTTTATTATCTGCGAAGTGGAAATGTTAAAGAGATTATTTTATGATCACAGCTACTGAAATGCAGTAAAATCGAGTAAAAAGCAACATACTATGTGGTTACAGTGCGCACCAAAATACATGTTTTCCAGCCTGTTAATCTCACTTTCTGATGTTGTAAGTGTTTTAAAATACAGGTGTGTAGTTACCGGGGGAACTGGGTCTTGAAACTCTTAAGACATTACGTACTTGGTCATCTGTTTGTTTTTTTGGTTTCATTTTGTTTGAGTAAATCATTCATTTTTAGCAATGTATACACTATATTTCATGCATTTAAAACCTATCAATGCTTACATTAAAGCAATCAACATATTCACCGGTAGAACAATGTAACCGTATCGGTCCACGGATGCTTAAATGAAGGCAGCGAAGACTATTTCTAAACAAATTCCTTCTCTTTGTTTAGCAATAGTTTCGTCCCTCAGATTGCTCTCCAGCCCACAAAGGTCCGTCTGAACTGCGAGGCCAGCGTTGTCAAATGAACCCTCCACTTGTCTTTTGGACCCCGTTGCCATTCAAACTTTTCATTCAAACTCTTCTTCAATCGTTCTGAATTCGACGACGTTTAGCTAACGTTACTAGTTCTTGACGTTAGAGGTCACGTCCAATACCTTGTTTGATTAACTTTTTTTGACTATGATTAACAACTAATTGTTACATCATGTAATGTGAGGTGTATTATACAATACATTGCTTTTGTCTCCATTTTCCAGGGTTAAAGATTTGGGTCAGTTGCAGTACAATCTTTAGGCCTTTTAGCACCGGTGTTGTGTACCAACAGTTATACGCGTATCGCAGTTTGGGAAGCACTATAGTATTGCTGCTGTTACGAAGTAAAAATATTTAAGTAATTCTTCCGCTACTGCTTAAAACCATAAACGTCTACCTCACGAAAAAGGAAAGGAGTGTCAATCAAAAAAAATGTCATGCCAATCCATCTAACGCGTAAGATATTTCAGTCCGGATTAAGGTTGTGGAGCGACAGAGCGCTTGACATTTCAATTCACGCCGCTAGCCCGGGTAACAAATGGAAGATGAAGAAAGCAGAGGGAGGGACGTCATGAGGAGCAGGAGTGACAAAAGAGGAGAACAGAGTGATCTTCATGAGGGCGAGACGAGCAGTCGGCTCTTCTGAAGCTTAACTCCATCCAGCGCGGCGATCCTGAGAGCAGCTTTTCTTTTGAGTTCCCCTCTCACGTGTTCACCCACCAATCCTATAATGCATATCAAATCACCGGGTGAATTATGAAGCCAATCTCACGTAAATTAGAGCGACGTGCTGAATTCCCCTCAGGTCCAATCACCATGAATATTTAAGCAAACTCGCAAGGTTGGGGGGGGGGGGGGGGGTAGAGAACAAGTGGAGGACAGATGAAAAGTATATGAAGCCTGAAGCGAGAGCAGATACAAAGGAGAGATTCTGGCGAGAGGGGAGAGCAGTCGTTGTAGATTTATTTCACCGACGGCCATGTAATCATTTTGCTCACATCTGAAAACGGGGTTGGACAGTGAGGTAATTAAATTGCCAGTTGCCTGGCATGTCACTGATGGATGTGCAAGGTTGTTTTTTTTAACACACGCGTCCTAAAATAAGGAGAAAACAGTCTGCGCTGATGGTCCGTGTTGTATGATTAGTACTGACTTTAAGTAGCTTGTGCCAAACAATGTACAGTGTTTGTACTGCAGTAAAAGTACTAATACCACACTGTTAAGGTACTCCACTACAAGTGAAGGTCCTGCATTAAAAAAAAAATGAGTTGAAGAATATCTGGTTAACCTGCATGATTCTATCTGATTTTTGCTGGAATCTGGACCCGGTGGCACCGATAACAAGTATTAGGAATTACTATATGGAAATAGTCAAACTTCTCACTGATGGTCTCGGTTACTTCTGTAGGTCACAAAGAGGCATCGGAGTTAAATTGACTGTTAAATATCCAGTCAAAGCAACTTTAAAGTATCAAAAGTAAAAGAGCAGTTATATTTTACTCTAAATGATGTTTCTAGATTAATTTTGCTGCCGCATTAATGCGTATGTTGTATTTTTCTGCTCTAGCTTCTGCTGTAAACTCATTTATATACTGTTGGGTCATATAATCTTCAGCAATACATCACGGGACAAAGGCAAGATTAATTTAAACAGAGACAAATTGGAGTAACAGAAATATGGAACGTCTAACGCAAGCATATCCTAAATGTGATGACACATGTACAATAATTGGGTTTAAAGGATACTGAAATTGTCTTTTTCTGTTATGCGTCCTCTGTTTTTGTCTCTGCCAACACAATGGCAAAAAAAAGAGGACATGTTAAGTTGCAACGCTTGCTAAAATGCTACCTTCAGGGGCAGTTGAAAAATATTAGACTTTTCTTTGATGTTCATGGGCCGAGGAAAAAAAAAAGAAGGTTTGTTGGTTATCTTTATATTTAAATGTAGGCTCATCACATTTTTTAGATCTTAAAGTTACGTCTTCTTTTCTCTAATCTTGCATCAGCTGGCTGAAACGTTATCATTTTGTCATTGAGAAAGTTCAAAGTTAGGCATCTGGTTCTATGAAAAGAAAAACATTTTTTTTATCTGATGGCATTCTTGTTATTGACTGTGAGAATTATACTTCCCTTTTCCCGGTAATTCACAGAGGGAGAAGTGAACAAGTGGAAGTGCACCGGCACTAAATGACTAAAAGATCGAGGGGATTCTGGGAGCAGCAGAGGGGAGCGTGCGGCAGATTGCTGATCGGAATAAGACATTCACGTTTCCAAATAGATATTGCTCCTTGCTTGAGCGAAGTTTCCAATTTTAGCCGTTGGTTCAGTTCAGAGGGTGTTATCTGATGTGTGTAAATAAGATTGATAGGGATGAAAGTGGTGTGTGTGTGTGTGTGTGTGTGTGTGTGTGTGTGTGTGTGTGTGTGTGGGTGGGTGTCTTTGACCTGAGCAGCAGTGCACAACCTTTACTCTGCATTCAGAGATATGGATGAATTGTCGGTTCAATATCCATGGCAACCATTTGAATGCGGTCATATGTCTCATGTCTCCTACCAGTTGCATCATTTTTATTCTATTTATTTATTTCTCTGACAGTCTTATCTCACCAGAGTTAGCTATAAGCTAATTTACATATTTAGTACCTGGGCAGAGAAACAGGGATTAACACTGTAGTATTAAAACACAATTACACGAGATTGTACATATTTGCTTTGCAACAACAACAACAACAACAACAATAAGAGTGTTTGCGTTTATACGGTACGTGATGTGTATCAACAATGTTTTTTTTTCCATACAGTATTTTCATCATGTTTTTCAGATGCTTTCTATGTGAAAACAATAAATAGTTCAACCCTTTAATGCACACACTTTGCCTATTTTATTTAAGCTTGGTGTGTTCCTGAAGAAGACCCTGAAAAATGCGCTTTGGAGCTGGACTCATACGTACAGTTACACCGTATTGACAAACTACCATAATAATCCGCTCTTCTCTCGCCTCGTATTCAAAACATGAATTATCGAAACAAGAAACCCGACTCCTCTTGGGGGCCCAGCAGCACCACCACTTCTCTATTAAACCTCTGGAGGTTTGAGGAGGGGCCGAGGTTTACACCGAACCGTCCTTCAGTGATCCACGCTCGCTGATTTTCAGCAAAAAAATGTGTGTCAGAGTTGAGAGGCAATTCTCAAACCGATCATTAAAATAAAAAGCATGTTGCGCAATTTTCAGGCCGTTTTTTTGTTGTTGTAATTACAGGTTTTTAATTTAATATAATGTGAAATCTATAGCCGCGTGCCCCTCGCTAACAATGGGGTAATCCCTCCACCCACCAGCTCATTCAAGGCTCTGACAGAAAAGCAGTGGTCCCGGCCCACCAGCCTGGGGACAATCGATTGGCTGTGGCTGGGGAGAAAAAAAAATGAAGATTGCACAAACACACACACACACACAGAGAAAAACAGTCATTTTATTATGGCATGGAGTCCGAAATACTTTTCTTTTTTGGTTCCAAAGTGGCACCTCCTGATCTTTGGAGCTTAGGGCACTGGAGCGGATAACTAAAGTAAAACCATCTTCCAGAAGGTTGAACATTCATTTAGTGTTTCTCTTATTCAATCATTTAAATGATACAAGAATTGAGCTGTGATTTATTTTCTCCTAACACACTTCTTAAGTGACAGTGGTTCAACAGGCCGAAGAAGCATTGAGCTACCTGTGAGTCTTTATCTTCTACAGAATTGTCAAGGACATGCTATTATTTATTTATTCATTCTGCACGCTTTAGTCTGCCAACAACAGGATATTTACATATATAGACATGTTTATGACCCCTACAGTATATCCTTTAGTTTAAAGATATAAAAGTCCGATTAATATTGTATATATAAAACTAGATGTAGCATTAATATTGTGTTCTTGTTTCTGTGGAGACCATTGATCTCTGTATGATCCGTGCACATTTACAAATGCTATAATAAACGTTAGAAAGACAACCTGGTTCTCAATGTTGATTTTTCCAGAGTCCCAAGATGACGAACCCGCTTTAAGAGATGACACACAGTTCATCTGAAGCCCTTTGGACCCCCAACGTTTTTAAGAACGTGTGCAGCTGTTTGTTTTTTTACCCGGATGCCACACCGAACAGCAGTTAGAAAGTTCCACCAGTCATTTGGTGAACAACTTTTTCAACCTGATAAAGAAAATTGAAGAATGTAAATGGGCAAAAACGTATGCACGCTAAATATCAGTCTCTACTTTTAAACAACCCTTCATCATAAGCCCATAAGATACTGGAGCTAAAAGCCTATATGAAACTACCATTTTAGCCTTTTTTCATTTTGTTTTGGACAAACATCAAGTTTCAACAACAACAACAACAACCCCACTTGCGTTGAAACCACACTTAAAATGTAAATAAATATAATGTCGCCATTGAGGTCGGAAAACTTTGATGTGTATGGAGTTTTAAGGAGCGTTTGTTTCCTATGATTTCCAAACGGGCTTAAAACCATTTATTCTACCATTAGAGAATGATAAGCTCTGTGACACTGAATTTAAAACGTGTGTATTTTTTTTCTGTGTGATCAGATAAGACTGACTTATGACTCCGAATACAGTTACACATACACCAACACTAGCAATGTGCCCCCAATACTGAAGTCACGGAGACGTTTTCTCTGAACATCGAGCCTCTCCATTCGTAATGGGCCAGCGAAATGAGGGCGGATGCTGAATTTATACAGTGTTTAATATATTGTTCCGAGTCCGCTTGACGTTTGTGATCCCATATTAATGGCCCGACTCTCTCAGACGGGCATTTCATTTCGGTGTTAACAGAATCCCTAACAGGAGCGCAGCTGTGCTGTCGGCATCAGCCACGCCGAGGGAAAAGAAGGGGGGAAGCGAGCCGGGACCTGAAAAAATCAGCTGCAAATGACAAGACTAATTTTGTGGGTGTTTTTTTTCTTTCCATTTTGGCATGGGAGGTAAGCATATTTTCAGGCTGGAAATGGGGGGGGGGGGGGGGGGGGGGGAAAGGGTACATTAATTCATTAGCATGAAATATAACGATGTGGAATCTGGAGTTGTTATCATTGCTCTGGGGAGAGAGAGAGAGAGGCAGCGAGATGAGAAATCCCAGCCAAGGTGGTGCAAATGGAGTAGAAGCACCCAGTCTGACTGACATGCGGGACGTTATTGGCTGTTGTAGCTCAAGTCCGCTCCAGTCCGCTGCTTTTAAATATGGAAGACCATATGTCCAGTGCAAATGGAAGAAAAAACAGAAGACCAGTGCCGGTGAGGGTAACAATGAGACGTGCAATAAAACATGAAACTGACAGTTTATCGTCTGAATGCTTGTGTTTTTATTGCATTTTATTATCACATGCATATTGTAACGCGTGACATGCATTACACTGTGTCGGTGCCGGCGGGCTCTGTGAGGCTCTTCTTGGCTGCGTGTGCTTTGTGCTTTCTGCTGTCTGCTGCTGAGCAGGTGGCGTACAGCGAGTTTATTTATCAGAGCTTCTTCTTTTTTTTTTATTAACTGAAAACAGCTGCCTGCTGCTGCTGAAAGCAATAGGGCTGAAAGAAGCTAAAGAAAAAGAAAAGAAAAAGCCATCAGTGAACCCCATTCATTATATATGAATATTCACACTTTGTATTCCGGTGTGTGTTTTCAATTTGGTTGCTGGGGGCGACCATTTTGTTGACACTTGGTTCCCCAGATGATGTGATTTTTGATCACTGATAAAAAAATGTTTGGAGCAATATTGATTTTGTGCAGGATATTCCCAGATATCTACGATCATGGACGGAGGGCAGAACACATCAAGCGCATGTAAGTGGGCGTTTTAACGTTTTAATACGGGGTTCTGTCTCGGTACCTCAAACCTCTCTGTAGAGATGAATAAGAATTACACTGCTGCACCGGTTTTCAGGATCTACAAATCTACAATTAAATACAGTTTAAATAAATAAGTAAATAAGTTTGAAGCTAAGGTGTTTTGCCTCTTGGGCCTTTTATGATGGAGGCATTAGAATCATCTTATGTATAACGTTATCTTTTAAATTAAGAAATGTGATATTTCTTTTATTGTTTGTCTTTACTGCCTGATGCTTAATAATTTAATTATTCTTATACCTCTTTTACTGTGGGACTTATATTCTCCATTAAAGGGGACATATCATGCTATTTTTCAGGTTCATACTTGTGTTTTGGGTTATAACCAGAAAGTGTTGACACGCTTTAACATTCTAAGACACATGTCTCTTCAAGACCCCCCCTCGTGGGAAAAAAGCCCTGCTCTGATTGGCTTGCGAGAAAAAAAATATAGTGCACTTTTGTAAAGGTATTTCTCTAATAAATAGAGAATAAAGCCAAAGCTGAAGGGCTCGTTGAATCTCGTGTTCTCCGATCAGTCAGTTAGTAAGTAGGTACCCAAATATAGGTGCACAAGCATTTTTCATGATATGTCCCCTTCAAAAAAGGTAATAAAAATGAGCAATACCTTATAAGCGATACTATTGTGTTTGTGCTATCTTTTTGCAGCGCCTTCAAAGAAAAGATTTGTGCTAAGTCCGATACCAGAAGAATGGGCTAGCCTTCCCGTGTATTCTAGTTTTCAGCCCGCTCGAATATGCGACTGCTTTGCAGTTTATAAAAAGAAGCGAGAAGGAGACCTCGTTCAAGAAGGCTTCGTTTGTCCAAGTGCTTCTAACAAGCTGTTGATGCCGGCGGCGTTGCAACAGCCAAGGCGTAAGACCTTTTCGCAGAAGTACAAAGTGCTCCTGTTGAAGATCAGAGCTGAGGAGGAAGCTCGCAAAGAAGACGTTTCCGACGGTGGAAGGAAAAGCGTGACAGATCCTGCGGCGGGCAGCAAGCCGGGTCAAGGTGTTGTCGAAGGTGTTGTCGATGGTGTTGTCGAAGCTGGGACGAGCGCCATGGCATGCGGCGCTGGGACGAGCTCCATGCCGGGCGACGCTGGGACGAGCGCCGCTGGGATGAGGGCCGCTGGAACGAGGGCCATGCCGGGCGACGCTGGGACGAGCGGCGCTGGGACGAGGGCCGCTGGGACGAGGGCCATGCCGGGCGGCGCTGGGACGAGCGCCGCTGGGACGAGGGCCATGCCGGGCGGCGCTGGGACGAGCGCCGCTGGGACGAGGGCCATGCCGGGCGACGCTGGGACGAGCGGCGCTGGGACGAGGGCCATGCCGGGCGGCGCTGGGACGAGCTCCATGCCGGGCGACGCTGGGACGAGCGCCGCTGGGACGAGGGCCGCTGGGACGAGGGCCATGCCGGGCGCCGCTGGGACGAGCGCCGCTGGGACGAGCGCCGCTGGGACGAGCGCCGCTGGGACGAGCTCCATGCCGGGCGGCGCTGGAACGAGGGCCATGCCGGGCGACGCTGGGACGAGCGCCGCTGGGACGAGGGCCGCTGGGATGAGGGCCGGTGGGACGAGGGCCATGCTGGGCGGCGCTGGGACGAGGGCCATGCCGGGCGACACTGGGATGAGCGCCATGCCGGGCGGCGCTGGGACGAGGGCCATGCCGGGCGACACTGGGATGAGCGCCATGTCGGGCAGCGCTGGGACGAGCTCCATGCCGGGCGGCGCTGGGACGAGGGCCATGCCGGGCGCCGCTGGGACGAGCGCCGCTGGGACGAGCGCCGCTGGGACGAGCGCCGCTGGGACGAGCGCCGCTGGGACGAGGGCCATGCCGGGCGACGCTGGGACGAGCGCCGCTGGGACGAGCGCCGCTGGGACGAGCGCCGCTGGGACGAGGGCCATGCCGGGCGGCGCTGGGACGAGGGCCATGCCGGGCGATGCTGGGACGAGCGCCGCTGGGACGAGGGCCACTGGGACGAGGGCCATGCCGGGCGGCGCTGGGACGAGGGCCATGCCGGGCGACGCTGAGATGAGCGCCATGTCGCGTTTTGAATCTTTGGAGGACCCAATGGAAAGGGACATGTTGAACTTTTTGTACTCCACTGACAGCTGAGGATGGAGAATTCTCCCTTAATCTTCCCATATGTTGTGAATAAATATTGTAAGCATTGATTGAATTGTTCTTTTCCGACTGACACTTTAGCTCTTCAAACTAAAGATGTTGCGCAATACAGAGTTTTCCCCTATTTGTCCTCTGTATGAAACACAGACACTTAAATATTCTACTTAACATGTCATATAACACGCAGCAAATTAAAGAACCATATCACAGTACTGTAACCTTAATCTATTGGATGTTCAATTTGGTTGCTGGGGCGACCATTTTGTTGACACTTGGTTCCCCAGATGATGTGATTTTTGATCACTGATCATTTCTTTTGGACCGATATTGATTTTGTGCAGGATATTCCCAGATATCTACGATCATGGACGGAGGGCAGAACACATCAAGCGCATGTAAGTGGGCGTTTTAACGTTTTAATACAGGGTTCTGTCTCCGTACCTCAAACCTCTCTGTAGAGATGAATAAGAATTACACTGCTGCACCGGTTTTCAGGATCTACAAATCTCGATGTCCCATAGTTTCTTATAATTAAATACAGTTTAAATAAATAAGTAAATAAGTTTGAAGCCAAGGTGTTTTGCCTCTTGGGCCTTTTATTCATGGTGTGATGGAGGCATTAGAATCATCTTATGTACAACGTTATCTTTTAAATTAAGAAATGTGATATTTCTATGTTCATCCTTTTATTGTTTGTCTTTACAGCCTGATGCTTAATAATTTAATTATTCTTATACCTCTTTTACTGTGGGACTTATCTGCACATTATATTCTCCATTAAAGGGGACATATCATGCTCTTTTTCAGGTTCATACTTGTGTTTTGGGTTATAACCAGAAAGTGTTGACACGCTTTAACATTCTAAGACACATGTCTCTTCAAGACCGTCCCCCCCTGCTCTGATTGGCTTGCGAGAAAAAAAATATAGTGCACCTTTGTAAAGGTATTTCTCTAATTGGAGATACTCAAATCTCACTCTATTAGCCTGCATGTGACGTAGGAAGAGAAGCCAAAGGGCTCGTTGAATCTCCGATCAGTTAGTAAGTAGGTACCCAAATATAGGTGCACAAGCATTTTCCATGATATGTCCCCTTCAAAAAAGGTAATAAAAATGAGCAATACCTTATAAGCGATACTATTGTGTTTGTGCTATCTTTTTGCAGCGCCTTCAAACAAAAGATTTGTGCTAAGTCCGATACCAGAAGAATGGGCTAGCCTTCCCGTGTATTCTAGTTTTCAGCCCGCTCGAATATGCGACTGCTTTGCAGTTTATAAAAAGAAGCGAGGAGGAGACTTCGTTCAAGAAGGCTTCGTTTGTCCAAGAGCTCCTAACAAGCTGTTGTTGACATCGGCGTTCCAACAGCCAAGGTGTAGCAGCTTTTCGCAGAAGTACAAACTGCTCCTGGAGAAGATCAGAGCTGAGGAGGAAGCTCTCAAAGAAGACGTTTCCGACAGTGGAAGGAAAAGCGTGACAGATCCTGCGGCGGGCAGCAAGCCGGGTCAAGGTGTTGTCGAAGGTGTTGTCGATGGTGTTGTCGAAGCTGGGACGAGCGCCATGCCATGCGGCGCTGGGACGAGCGCCATGCCGTGCGGCGCTGGGACGAGCGCCATGCCGGGCGGCGCTGGGACGAGCGCCATGCCGTGCGGCGCTGGGACGAGCGCCATGCCGGGCGGCGCTGGGACGAGCGCCATGCCGGGCGGCGCTGGGACGAGCGCCATGCCGGGCGGCGCTGGGACGAGCGCCATGCCGGGCGGCGCTGGGACGAGCGCCATGCCGTGCGGCGCTGGGACGAGCGCCATGCCGGGCGGCGCTGGGACGAGCGCCATGCCGGGCGGCGCTGGGACGAGCGCCATGCCGGGCGGCGCTGGGACAAGCGCCATGCCTTAATCTATTGGATGTTCCCCACAAAATGTCAAAGTGATGGACATATATAAATTATGGGCTGGGCTACTCTAAAAAGGGTACTTTCAAAAATCCCATGTGCATGTTTAAACATGTATTTGAATTGTAAAATAAACTTTTTTGAATGCAACAAAATTCAGCTATAAGGTTTTTCTCGCTTGCCCGAGGCAAGTAAAATTGAACCATGTAGAAAGAAGAACGTTTTATTTAAATATCTACTACTCTAATGCATTAAGAAAATGACGTCTTCAGCAACAGAGGTCTGCTCTTTAACGTGTTTGTTTGGTACTCCAACACAAGTTAATGAAAGTGTCTTTGCTCTCTAATGGAGGAGGGGACATTAACCAGACACATATCTTCAAAATCAATCTAACGTTGACACAACCGAGTCATCACTCCTTCGTCCCTTGAGCTGTCGGCGTGTAAAAGACTGCAAGGGTGTGGACCAAGCGGTTGGTTTTTTGGCAAATGCACATCAGGTTAGCCTCCCCAGCTACGATAAAGTGCAGGGCACAGCTGCTTCCTTAAGCTGAAGCATCTGCTGAGGTAGAAGGGCTTATCCAAAGCGTGGGCGGCTCCATTTGAGGCTGGAGGGTTGTTTGTGTTGATGGCACGGCTTAACAGAAAAGGTCACTTCAGAGATTTCTGCCTCCATACCAGTGCAATTTATTTATTTATGAAAATTAACATAAAAAAAAACAAAAATTTGACAATTTGTCTTTCCACAAAGAGCGTTTCTCCGTACAGTCCACAAAACACACGATGTGAACAGTTACACACTTTTTATCGTGAAGAAAACGGTTCGTATTAAACATCACAAACTTCGCACACGATCCGATACGCTGCTGTGTCACCACCACACCAAGAACACGGAGCAGGCTGGTCCTGCGCCCCCCCCGCACTGCACTCCCCCTCCCTCCCCCGGTGCCTCTGAATGGGTATTGATTTCCTCCATACAGGTTGGATTGATTTTGGTCATCCTCACTGAAATCAGGAGGCCAGAGATTAAAGTCCTGACCCTCTCATACACACACGCACACACACCAAGAACGTGCACAACACGTGCGCGTTCATGATTCCCTTGTGATGCCAGAACTCCACTGTAATCAGCCTAAAGGTCACATTGTGAGTTCAGAGCAATATTAATGCCTGTGGGGACAAAGATCTGGGTGCTAAGGTTCTGTCTCTCATCTCTTTATAGGTTGTTGCAACTCATTATTTTCTCGGGCTTTCTCTTTGCGACCTAAAGACGTTGTGTGTCCATTTTGTCTCCATCTTTGGCAATAGGTTATCATTCCTGCTCTGGTTTTACACCGATCTCATTATTGTGTTGATATTTAAGATGAATCCATTTGTAATTGGTTGATATCTTTGGCTACAAGGGGTCATTTAACCATGCTGGCAGCATCAGTCTCAAAGGATATCAATGTCTGTCAGTTGGTCGGACCCAACCAACTATTGAATGGATTGCTTCGGACTTTTGCACATTTTATTGCAAATTAATCTTAGCAAAAGGCTAAAACAGCCTCATTGTACACCGATGGTGCAATGGACATTTATTCCTTTAAAGAAAAAGGTTCTGTATGAATATTTACCTTTATTTTTGTATTATCTGCTGTTGTTTTCTGTCACTGTGTTTCTTCTTCAGGCTCAATCCTGAAACTGCTCCAGCTCCAAGGTCAAAGATAATAACTCACAAAGTGGATAACTTGATTATCGGCATTCGTGTTTGCTTGGTCATGCACCCAACCAACAAACACACGCACGCACACACACACACACACAGGTGAAACGGGAACTTTGTCATCACCAATTATGTGTTGATCTATATTGAGTCTTCAGACTTTATTCCTACAAAGTCAAGCAATCACCGAATCAAGCTGCCTGCAGTTTATATGATACATTCCTCTCTAATTGCCTAAGACCAATATTAATAAGTTTTCTCAGCCATGCCATAATCCCTACAGAAAAAAAAGATATATCGGGGAATTACATATACTGCAAGCAAACCATTTAAAAAGTAATAAATAAATAACTTTATAATCCATCAGAGGAATACCAAATGTCATTTCACAAGACAGACAGACGACGAGGCAAGAATAGGTCTCTGACTCTTTACTTATTTCCCCAGCTGTCAAGTATCAGACACTTAATCCATCCATATGTTCTTATGCAAAGTCTGAGCAGTAGATTGGTATGAATGGCAGCGTGCTCTTTCGATGCTATGCAGAGTTCCACTGATGAGGTGCTTTGACATTGCAGTCACATTGCCGAATTACCACTAATGTGTTTCTTGGGTGCATGTGTGCCACATACTGTGGAATTTATACGTTGCAAAAATAAGGTGTGAGGGATAAAAGTATAGGCAATTGGAAACAAGACTATCTAAATATCTGCTGCGACGCTAGTGTGGAATGCTAACGTCAGCATGCTAGCATGTAACAATGACAATGCTAACATGCTGATGTTTAGTAGGAGTAATGGTTACCACGGTCACCATCTTAAATAGCAAAATAGCACCAAACACAAAGTACGGCCGAGGCTTTGAATGATTATTATTGGACAAAATTAAGGGGGCACGCGTTAAGCTATGTTTTGGAGCAATGGACGATTCTCTGATCAAGAGAAGAATGTGGTTTCAAAAGTTAACGGGCACGGTGTAAACACACTGCGATAGGCATTTGATCCGAGTGTAAGATTTACACCAATGCCAATGATTGTGATTATAAGCAGTTCAGTTTACAGGTGTGTGCACAGGTAACAGGCATAGGCCAAATGAAGTGGGCTTCTTGTTGTGGCTGCTCTTTGGATGGTATTCATTTAATTTCCGATTTACTCTGCGTTTCAAAAAAACATTTTTATTGAATGGGCTTTCTGCTGTTCAGAATCATGAAAATCTACTATTTTCCCAGCACCCCCCGTGGTCAAGCTCCCCGCATTGGGAGGTATATAAATTCTGACACTGTGTACTCAGCGTTGTATTCCAAGCTGTATAAAAAAAAAAAAAAACTGCTGACTCTGGTAATGTAGCCATTAAAGCGAAATGAAGTAAACTAGATCTCCCCGAGGCCACGGAGATCAGCATCAGACAACTCCATTCTCCATCCATGGCTCCCGATGCATCGCCATCCTTCATCCACCTCCTCCCTTTGCCTGCAACCGCACAGTAACCTCCACTGCATTATTCAGCACTGTTGGACAGACTCTGTGTGTATGCGTGTGTGTTTGTGTGTGTGTGTGTGTGTGTGTGTGTGTGACCATGTTATACTGCAAAAAAAATGGAAAAAAACTGTACATGCTTAAAAAGGGTCTACCCTCATCAAACCAGCAGCTTTCTCCACTAGCTGCACATGTTGGGTCAGGACAGCCCCGCTGACATCAGAGCCCATGCTGCGAGCGGCTTGTCATCCTCGACAGCTCCACTCACGGGAAGTGTCGCTGGAGGATATTAACGTGACGTCGCCGTGCCCCTCCATTCGTATTTTTGTAATCGGTGCGTTCAAAGTTAAGTGTGTTTAGTGATGGGTTGATGTTATTTTTATTTTATGAGCCAACGCGCACTTTCCAAAGAGCCTCGCGGATGCGATGCATTGTGGACATTATGACGCATGCTCTCTCATAATCACCTTTGTGCAACTGTTTAGCCCCATTCCAAAGTGTAATTATCTTTATGGCTTTCTCTCCCATATGATTTATTGAGTGTTATTATGTGACATGGGTATTCTGACGCATGGGTAACCCACCTTGCTGATCTGAATGGATCTCTGCTCTTTTTACCAACAGTATATAAGAACTCTCAGCATGAATGGTTGTGTGTCTTCTATCATGGCACCTCTAACCCAATCCGGGTGTTATGGCACATTGTTCCTTCTCTTGTACAGGTTAGATGTAGCACATATTATATGTGCTACATCTAACCTGATGCTGCTCATCCTGAATGAAACCAAATATAAAATAATATAATAAATATGCTTATTCAGTTTTAAGCAGCGAGTTAAATAAAATAAAAAAATCCACTTTTTTTGCTCAATATGCCCGCAGGCGATTAGCTTAGCTTAGCTTAGCATTACGGCCAGCAGTTCAAAGGTAAACCACTAACATTCACACTTTACAACTTTTAAAAATGATTGTGCTGTTTTGTTTGTACTGGTTAAAAAATAAAAATAAACAGATTTATATCTTTACGTCACATACATAACATGTAGCACCATCAATTATTTTCCATATACAAAATATATATTATTATGGCAAACAAGACAAATATCCACCCCTTCTCTTATCATTGATTCTAGTGCAAACCTGCTTGAGTGTGTGAATGAAACTGCACAAGTTGTCGGAGTCTGAGGTCTGTAATTGACCTGTAAGCATCTTTTACTGTAATATGCTTTTGTGCATCAGTGACAGAGGAACCATAAATAACCTGTATTGTGGTAATGTTCTGAACATATCCCTGAATCATGTCCTTCTGTATCAATTATTATTGATGTCTCAACATTACTGTGTAACACATTAATTCCTGTGGTCTTCCAGCTACCTTAACGTTAAAATGTTTTAGACAGCTACAGATGTCTGTATTAAGCCAGCGATTGTCATAGTGAGTGGATATTTAATACAGTGGAAGAGCCTCTTTCCTCTTGGGAGATGTCACTGTCATTGGTACCTTGTTATTAAGCTGTAGAAATGGTTGTAGCAGCTTTGTCTGTCTTCTCAGTCAGACTACATTTGCAGGTATTACTCTGAAAAAAAGGTCAAGCGTAAAGTGACTAATAGGATGAACTGGCGTTGGTAAAATGAGGGAGGATTCTCAGAAAAGGTGTGAAAGCAGGAAATTAGGTGAATATAAGTGACGCATATGATCAATTAAATATATATCTGTGCGTGTAAGCCATCGGTTCAATTTACAATTTACTGGTCAAAACCATCTCACTGTAGAGCTGCTTCTTCATTTGCATGGCAGGCTAATAACGGGCTGGCAGTGCAAAAGCAATCAACTGGAATATGTCATTTTTATGAAAAGGAAATTATTCTTATGCTCGTAATGGCTGAGTCACCAATCCGAGGCCACATTTGCAACGTTATCTACCCAGTGTTAATTAAGATATGTGAACTGAAGAGCCTGGGAACCGGATTTCTCTCTGAACTAAATATGTAAATGGGAATTGGCTTGTAGTAAAGCTTTCCCTCTGACATTTTATTGTTCTTTAAACAGCGCTTTATACCCACAAGATGAAATAGTGGAGCTAAGTACCCAGGGCCCAACACGCCAGCCAACAAGCGTTAAATACACTATAGAGGTTGAACAATTAATAAGTAAACTATTGAATCAATAATTTGGCATTTTGTAATTTCTTGTATACATATATAATCACTATATCTTGTATCTTAAACAATTCAAGTCTATAAGGGCCCCTTTGAAAGGTGCACATGGTTAAGTCCACTCTAGCATAATTGGGGTAACTGCAGAAAAACATTTACTTTTTTTTAGCTGAAACCAAACCATTTAAAATGTCTAAACACAACAATGTTTAAAATCAACAGCGCTGATTGTTTTGCAGTATCACACAGGAAATGACATGATAGACCATTAAAAATGCATTAAAATGTTAAATGATACGATGCAACAATCACAAGATCCATACTACTCTCATGTCTGTACTCTCGATATGAGGCTGGAGCACATAGATGATTAGCATTAAGACTGAATACAAGGGGGAAACAGCTAGCTTGGCTCCATCTATTCATCCTTCCATTATCTTCTGCTTATCCTTGCTGGGTTGCTGTGGCAGCAGGCTTAGCAGATTATTCCAGACACCCCTCAAACCAGAGTAACGTTTTACAGTTCTTCCTGGGTGACCCTGAGGCGCTCCCAGGCCAGACGAGATATATAATCTCTCTAGCATGTTCTGGTTCTATACCCTGGGGCCTCTCACCAGGAGGTATCCCAATCAGATGCCCTAACACACACCTCAACTGGCCCCTTTTGACACAAAGGAGCAGAGCCTGAGCTCCTCTCTGGTTGTCTGAGCTCCTCACCGTATCTCAAAGGCCGAGCCTAGCCACCCAGCTAAGGGAAGCTCATTTCGGCGGATTGTATCTGCGACATCATTCTTTCAGTCACTACTCAAAGTGCATGACCATAGGTGAGGGGTCGAAATTAGATGGGCTGGCATTCTTGTCTGTTTCACTCCGTAAAATTCCTCCAGTGCGGGCTGAAGGTTACGGTTTGATGGAGCCAACAGGACCACGTCATCTGCATATAGCAGAGATGCAATTCTGAAGGCTTCACACTTAGCTGCAACTCACCCCGGTGCATGCGAAGGGTTACGGATTGATGGACCAACAGCACCAAGTCACCTGCAAATAGCAATTCTAAGATGATCAAATTGGACACTCTGAACATCACAAACGATATTAAACTGCTTGGCTCTGATTTAAAAAAGGTATCAACAACCAAAAATATCAGCACATCTAAAGCTTATAAACCATATTCACCATCTTAGCATAGCGTTTTGGCACACGCTGACACTTAATAAGTAAAGTATATTACAGATCATCATTGAACATGAATGTCTGTAGCAAACTGTGAAAATAGCTGTTGAGAATAGTTGTTTTGCCACAGAACTAAATTCGTCTTCATGGTAGTTGTAGAGGAAATGTCACATCATCTTCAGACCTTGTCTAAAAATCTCAAAGTATTGCTGTCTAGTTTCAAAAACACAAATTTATTTAATGGGTAATATTAATCCAACAAAACAACCATGGAGGGTCAGTAATCAGTGTTGTCAGCATGCGTGGATTTGTGGAAATGTGCGGAGCAAACAAAACCAAACAGCAACCGTGTCAGCCACGGATAAGTTATGTTCATGGGGTGAGCCTTTTTATCTGGAGCCCCACCAGGCCCAGGTGTGGTAGAGAGTAGAGGCAACGAACAGGACACAGACCCAGAAAATAAGCAACCCGGTTGCCGGAATAATACATTCGCATTGCACGTTTCTGCAAACCGTAGCTGCGTTGAATCTCAACGTTTCTGAAAAATGCTTGCGGTGCTTTTGGTTTTGAAACTGCATGCCCAATTAATTACGTTTAAGCCCAAAAAAAACTACTTGGTTGGGTAGTAAAAGATCACGATGTAGGTCAAAATCAGAACATCACTTTGTATCTCGGGTTAAAGTCCTGTGTATTTTTGACCCAACCATCCGCCTTCGCCCTCGCCCCTTTTGTGGACTTACGCAGGAAACGTTTTTTGGGATACCTCTAATACACACGTAGAGCAGGAGTAAATACGTTGCCTGGCAATGCATCTGCGGTTTTGCAATATGGGAAAGTAGTTAAGAGGCCAGGTTGAAATGAGAGGTCGCAGAGTTTAAAATCACCTGATGTGGCTTTGAAGCCACGAGGCTGACAGACTAGCTTGATGACTGACAGGAACGATGACATCAGCTGCCACTCTGCTACTGTTGTTGGCGGGCAGGCATCAACGTGGACGCACAATGAATGAGAGCTCTGTCATTGCACAGAGCTCTCTACCCAATCACAGAACCCCACTGTGTCGCCTCTGGAAGTGGTCCCGCACACTAGGGAGGAGAGGGCTGGCAGTGCTTAGACTAAAGGAGCCAAATACTGCCATAATGTATGCATGCTGTATGTACAAGCAGGAATATGATAATGCTGACATGGAAATGCCTGTTTCGCTAATGCAGAGAGAGGTGGTGTGACTGCATATTGGCAGACATTGTTCCAGTTATTCCACATGAGTCAAAGCACATATTTGACAGAGTTTAGGGGATTAATAAACGGTTCCTTAAATCATGACACCAGATGCACAACCGCACACATGTTATACTCTCTGTTCAAAGCTCAGGTCGAGGAAAGGACATCCGTCATCCTGCCAAGCAGCATCAAATGTCAAGGACGAGGCTTTCAGTGCGATTTCTATTTTTGCTTATATGGTACAAAATAATGGACTGAAAATAAAAGAGACAACAATCATGCATTTCAAGATTTTTGATTATAGAATCATATAAAGTATTTTGATGTGCCGAGTGTTTTTTGTTGGTGCTTTTCTGATCCTACTCATAGTGACTTGAATTAATTACAACTAAATAAAGAGACAAATATTACATAAATAAAATGTAAAATTGATTGCAGCAAGCAGCAACTTATAGACATCATAGATCTTCTAATCTTCTTTCCAACAGTCACAGTCTGCCTCCGATGCCCTTTGACCTTTTGGTAAAGAATAGACAGTGTTGCATCTTTAGAAGCTTGCAGTTAACTAGAGAATTACATGTTTGTTTCTGTCTGTTATGTTTTCCTTGTTTCATATTATTCATTCACCTTCAGACTACTTCACTTCCTGCCTTTGTGTGTTTCCCCGCCCTGATTGTTTTCACCTGTCCCTCATTAGCCCCGCTGTCACCTGTCCCTCGTTATCCGGCTCCTCTCCTTTGTTTCGTCCTCTTGCTCCTTTCTCCTTGTGCCAGTGTGTCATTGTTTCTTTGTTTTCCAGCCCGTGTTTAGTGTCTATTTTTTCCCGGTATGTGTTGCGTTCCTGTCTTCATTCCCTGCTACTGCATTTACCTGTTGTCATACTTAATTTGCTTTCGGTTCCATCAGCGTCCGCTGAACAAGTTGCTCAGTCTGGGTCTGCTTATCTTTTCATAATGAGCAATATTTTTTGAAAATTAAATGTGATGGTTGGTGGTATTTTACACAAATGAATGCTTCCGGTCACGTCGAATGAAGTAGAATGAGAAGGAATCAAATGAAGTAGTCCATTGGTATCTGAATTTAAGGGCAATGGCACTGTAACATTTAAACAATACCCAGTACTACTGATTGGATTACTTTTAGAACTGAAATGTAGTTTATTGTTTTTGTTTAAACTGCTTTCAAAAACTTTAAGCAACCTAAGACGACATTATAGGCATGGAGTTGAGACTTGAATTCACTTTTAATTGAAATGCGTGTGTCTTGTTAGCCCCGGTAGCGGTTGGGCTCTTGTGATTGCAACTTTAATTGGCTGGCTAGTGTACCACTTAAAATCCAGACTGAAATACCTCAACAGATATATCATATAGCCTTTGGTGATGAAATGTCTGGATATCTATTGGACCGATCAACACCTGCTGAGTTGCTCCTTTTGCCTTCTGCCAGTGCGAAGAATAGCTCTGACAAGGTGACTGGCTCCAAAAAGAGGGATTCAAATGAAACCTCTTGAGCCCTGCTCGACAGGCTTGTCCAGGTGACAAAGCACCAAAATGGCATGGCTTTATTTGAAAAAGCCCCCAGACTGTCCGCATTGTCCTCTTTTTTTTTGTCATTTATGTATAACTTTTTTCAGAGATTTATTCAGCCTTAAGGTCAAAGATGTCTTCGATTATAGCAGTCGTGAAGTAAACTCTGAGGCGAAGATGAAGACGTATACTTGGACATGGAGTCAGTGTGTCCACCTCTCATACGACGATGGAGGTTTTTCTCTAAACCCGCTTCGTGAAATATTTAATTTTTTGATGTATTTTTATTGTGGTGTGGAGGGATCGTAATGGGGCTTCCACCTTTTAAAAAAAATAAAAAAAAGTATTTCATTATTCTGCCCATGCATTACGGACCCAGGATGGTGTCAATTCAGTTTTGGAGGCTTTTATGTGTTAAATGTTGCCGCCTGTCTGGCGTTCGGTCTCCCAATCACACCACTCGGTCTCCCAATCGCACCACTGACCCTTTTGCCCTCAGTTTAAGATGCTGGTGCTCGCTTACAGAGCAATAAAGGAGAAAGCTCCTCCCAACCTGCAAGCAAAGGTAAAATGCAGCTCTGACTGGATGCCACTCTCTCAAAAACCGATCCGTCTTTAACTAACCTAAATGGACGGAGTCTTTGGGTGTTTCTCAAAGTCAAGGATGCTTCCTTGGTCTCATTCCAAGGGCGTCAAATGCCAACACTTTGTCACACCCCTCGGCATCTGACACCAACGCACGATGCAACCTTTAGTGTCTGTTTGAGATGCACAAGGCTTTCAAGTAACTACAATGTAAACCATTAACCGTTTATTCGATCCACTTGATCCGCTTGACGTGTTTATCGCTGAGGAATGTTTATTTATAGGGTGTTGTGTATTGAGAGGGGACCCTTATTAATTGTTAATGTATAGTCCTTCCAATTTCTCAATCAATTCATTTAATTTTTACTATGACTACTAATAATAATGAAAATAATGGTGGGATTTTTAAAAAGAGCAGATTTGTGTCCAGCATGCTGCACCCTAAAGTTGTGTTTTCATCCGTGACCACAGTTTGAGGTCGCCTGTGATGTGCAGAACTCTGAAAAATGCTTCCAGTAACAGGAAGTGAAGTGAAGCATGGGGGAAACTACAGAGCTGAGAATCGGTCTAAAACAAATCAACACACAATTAAACATTTGTAATCAGCTCCAAAATGGGTTTTACGTTTGACTTTATTTCAGAAAAGCCGAAGCTGAAAATAGATATCCGTCCAATCAGCCACATCAGGCGGACATTGTTTGTTGCACGGCTCCTCTGAAAAAATCATCTCGCCCGTACAGCTCGGACCAATTTCCCAGCAGCCACTTCAGCTTTCCCTCTCATGTTCCTCTTCCTCACATCACACGCCGGTCAGGCTTACTTGACAAGCGCATCCTGACATGCGCTGCACCATGAGCAGCTCTGCAACTGCGACGCCCCGTGAATAATGATTGTGGCGCGCGTATCGACGACGCTAACTTGTGTGAGCGGCGGAACCGCTGACGTTGGCTGACAAATTGTCTGATCTTTTTCTCCCGCGGCTCGGGCTCTCTCGCGTGTTTGTGTATTCTTGTGGCGATGCAGCAAGACGATGAAAGCTGCCGGCTGCATGAGCACAATGGCTCTTTGAAGGCCTAAACACATGGCAGTGCGCGGTCCTCCCGGCATTCCCTTTAAACAAGCCTTCGGAGTTATTACAAATGTACCGATTCAAAATTAAAAGCTGTATTTGCAGGAATATGCGATCCCGATCTCGTTTTGATCATACTTGCAGCATCCTTCCCCCTCACCTCTGTCTCTCAAAGTTATTACAGTGTGCTCCTCTCCCTCTGCTCTGTGCCGATAACACGCAGCTACACTCATCTGCTGACTCCTCTTCACCCAAAGCAACGGCTTATCGTTCTTAAACACACTGCTCCTGTGAAACTAATTATTGCGCTGGCTTTCTGCCGCTTTGTCGCTGGACCAGTAACGTACAGAGTGCGAGGATTTTCAACCCAGCCAGCCTTCTCTTGTCCTTTTGACGTCTCTCACTCTCTCTCTGAGTCTTCACTTCTGATGTTTCAGTGTTTAAAAATCACGCTGTCGGGGAGTCCATCTGAAACCTGTGCTCTCCCCGTCTTCTTACAGTACACATTAACGCCAAGAATAAAGTGTTTTACTCTTTTGGACTCTTTTAAGAGGAAAAGAATCCAAGCTTTGTGTATTGTGGAAGCGACACACACTCCCAAGTGAGATATTTGAATGTTTTGATTATTTATTTATTTTTCATTTTACTCTCCTCCGCTTATGGTTCTGGTTCATGGTTCTGGTTCTCCCTCGCCTCCTGTAGCTGGCAGGGATTCGGTGCCTTGCTCTGAGACACTTCAGCAGCACGCAAGGCCCACTGACCGGAGGGTTTGAAACCCCAGCCTCTCGGACCATTATGCAACTCTGCTGCCTCACAATGTGCAGTGTCCTCTTAAAATCTTCATTTTACAATCCAGCGTGTTTTTCTTTGCTGTTTATAGTATTTCGTGCGTCAAACCAAGTTAAAGAAAGTTCCTTGTGAAAGTTAAACATCCTGCAAATAGACTTGTCATTGTCCTATTGAACAGGACAATGATGCTTCAATTCTGTCAGTTTCAAATCCATATTTTATTTTGATGGACCAAATGTGTCCCCACAGACACTTTTCATTTGTTTTGCGAATAGTGCGAGTATGACTAATGTTCATACCGCACAGCTGCACTCATTAATACCTGATTAACAGCTCATTAATGTGAGTTTGTGACATTATATCATCAGCTCGTTAAATTATTGATGTAGCCAGATGATTTCAATGTACTTAGCCTTTTTTTTTTTTTTTTTTTTGCACACCAAACAAAGCAAATTAACAAATGACAAACTATGACAATAATACAGGACCACAACAAGCATGTTGGCTGGCAAAATGTGACTGACATTCTGGTATTTTTTAGCATAAATAGATCATTTGGGACATACTAAATTCTTTTTCTGGCATATCAAACAGTCTAGGTATCGTATCATATACTTAACTGTTCATAAAGAGTGAAACACTGTAATTGTTTGAACCATGTCCAAGTCGAGTAAGTCATCATTTTGACTAATCATGCATTTTTTTGTTTGCCTCTAAACCAATATTTACCATCCTCCTCTTTGTGCCTAAATGTTTCAACATGCAACAAACTTTGCAGAAACACGTCCAATCCACTGTCAATTTCCAGTCTTAAACATCTCACAACACTTGCAACATTTTGGTGAAATTAAAGGTTCTCTACAAGATATTTAGGGCATTGATACAGCAGAAAACAACTGTGAGCTCTGTAAAGTGGAGTAATGTCGACCTGAGCAAGGAATGAAGTGGCTCTTCCTGTGTGTGTTGTTATTTGAGCTTTGTTGACAGCATGTTAGCTGTGTCAGCACTGTTGTCTTTGTTTGCACTGTTAGCGCCGCCAGCACCGTTAGCTAGCAACGAGGCTGCGGCTCAGCATTTGTGAATGTAGAAAAACATGCAGAGGCAATAGATATGCAATAAGGTATAGGGTCTGTGTTAAATCATTTGAAAAAGTACATTTTTAACACAATGTCCGTCAGCTAAATATATGATAAACATTCAGGTTGAAAATAAAGAAAATAAAAGAACCTCAGCACATTGCTGGAAACACCACAGACACCATTTTGTGTTTAGTTGGGGAAATGCATGGAATTGGTCGGAAATGGTTTGTGTTGGAGAGACACAGACCAGAAACAGGGCTGTTATAAAAATAAAAAAATATCTTACAGAGTCTCTGGAAAGGACAGAGAACTGAAAAACAGATGGTCCAAAATCACTTTCATAACGATTATCTATGCAGTAAAGCCAGGGAGGAGATAATGGGAAAGCAAGGGGATGAATGGTAAATACATTTTTTTAATTTAGGGAAAACGTTAGCCGTATTAACACCGCTAATGTCAGCTCTGTCATCCGCGCCAAACCTATCGTTTACACATTCCACGCACTGCACCTTAATTTTGAGACTAACAAATAAGAGTGTGTGTTTTAAACTGCTGCGTCCTCGCCATACGAGCTGTCGTCGATACATTGATTGATAGATCAGCACCGCACGCCGCACGCCGCACGCCGCCCGCTGGTCCTCAGACGCTGGACTTTGCACCCATCAGTATTTTTGCAGAGATAGTTTTTGGCTTTGGCTCGCCGTGCCGAGAAGGGCTGATTGAAATCTGATGGATAATTTATGTTGTCGAGGTGAGCCTGTAATTTCCAGGGGAGCAGTAGTCTGTGAGCTTGGCTGGCCACCATGAATGATTAATACGTAAACATTATTCATAACTTTCCCTCATAAATTTAGCTGGTCATTAATTCTGCCAGCCTCCACATGGGGAGGGACGGAGGATGAGTTTCAATTCACCCCCTGTGCAGACTGGAAAAGGCTCCACGGAGAAAGGATGTCAAGTTTTTCCCGTTTGTCTTTCAGTTGTATTTGGAACACCAGTGTGAGGTTGTGGTTAAACACGCTAGTAACATTTTCAGTTCAGCGTTTTTTTTAAAGCTAATTAGCCGCTTATTGTATTAGCCCGATGCCTGCATTGTCCTCTGAGAGATGTTTCTCTGTGCTGATCAGTGGGCGAGAGGCTTTTGACTGGAGATTGATTGTCTTTGCTAATTGTTATGTGCAAATATATAAAACACTTAATTATATGTATTAACACCTTTCCCAAGCAAAGTAACAAAGTGCTTTTATTACGATTATTGATCGTCGGTGAATCATATTGGATGATTGCAAATCGTTTCGTTTACAAGGTAAACAAGGCTCCAGACTATTTCTTTTATCTATCTATCTTGGAAAATTATTTTTAACTGCTCCGAAGTTAGTGTAAACCGCAAAAAATGTGCAACCTTATCCTTTTCTATCGTGGTTATTTGCACAAAAACACACAATTCAAATGATGAGGTATTGTATTTTTATTGATGACAAACATTTTTGTCGTTTTTATTATTTATTATAAGCGGCTTAGACTTGGTGTTCATTAGCTCTCTAATAGCTATTTTATATTGCCGTAAAAACATCAACTTCAAACAACTTTTTTATTTTTTACGTGATCGCCCAACCACGATGCTTCACCATCAATTCAGAAGGGTCTACAACATGTGTTTTGGAGGATACATCCATCCGTGTCAAACTGATTTCTTTGGTTGCAGCAATTAAAGAACGGGGGAGCAATTTCTTCATTTTAAATATGTTTATGACACACTGTTGAATAATAAACTGAAGCATTGTTGTAACGGAGAACAAACACCTGAAGGAGGCAGTAACTGCCTTAAAAACCTCAAAGAGGAGGAAGAAGAAGACGACTGTCGGAAGAGCAGGCCGTTCCCCGTTGCTTTTGGAAGGAAAATGGCGTTCCTGTTTTCCTCAAGCCCCGAGCCAGGGATATTTGTTTTATGCTTCTCCATGCTAAACTCTGTTGCAACTTCTAACAGCCAGTTCTGGCTGATGGTTGATTATGATGACATGCTGCTGTGTAATGTGCTGGTAGTTGGCTGCAGTTTGATTAATGTTGGCCTATTGGCTTATACCCTGTGTGTGTGTGTGTGTGTGTGTGTGTGTGTGTGTGTGTGTGTGTGTGTGTGTGTGTGTGTGTGTGTGTGTGTGTGTGTGTGTGTGTGTGTGTGTGTGTGTGTGTGTGTGTGTGTGTGTGTGTGTGTGTGTGTGTGTGTGTGTGTGTGTGTGTGTGTGTGTGTGTGTGTGTGTGTGTGTGTGTTTACGCTGTGGCTTATTTAGTGTGGGGGATGATAACTAATGTGAAAGATTATTTCTCAAAATGTTCAGGACTCAGTTTCAGGCCTTGCAGACTTCTGGACTCAATGACCTCATGTCTTTGATTTCAAATCCATTGGATAATATACTCTTATTAGATATTCCAGTGGAAAAACCAACCCTTTCATTGAACATTTTACTCATACATGCAATATTAACATTTTGTGACCTGCCACTAACATGGACCATTTTCTAATTGTGTCTGGAAAGCAGGCTGCATTTCAGTATTGAATACAAGTCCTTTCTGGGACGTAGTTGTCTATTTGGCGTATTTGGTACTACACGTTGTTAATGGTGTGACTACCTATAGGCTCCAGCCTCTTACCGGGATCAGTGATTTACTCTGATGGACAGTTGTATTTTCCTCATAATCATCTTGACTCTTTCCCATTGTTTAGTGTTTTTCCTGATCTAAAGGATTAAAAAACCAAGCTTGTGAGACTTGAGGTTGTGAGGTCAAAAGGTCACAAGGCTTAAACCTACAGTAGACGAGCTGTGACGCTTTAAAGATCAGAAGCTAAATTCATCAAAAATGTCTCGGCAGAGGAAAAAACTGTTCGAACTGGACAAAAGTCGTCAGAGTGAACTCTGACTCCTTTTGAGGATGAAGCGTAAAAAGCATTTTGGCAACGTTCCTACCATGTGAAGGGGCTCACGTCTCAGATGAAATGTCTCGGCGCTGCGGAGGAGTTTGAACCTGTCAGCAGCTCACACTGATAGCATTTAACTTGGGTTCTTCTGGAGAAATCATTTATTTATCCATAAACGCAACTCGGTTGAAAAAGCTGCCTTAAGGGGAGTCTTAAAAAAAAACACAACCTAAAAGCATGCAGATAATCCATTATAATACCCTTAATAGCAGAGATGGGATTGGCACTTTATCAAATTTTCTCACTGGAATGGCACCCGAGAGGGCACTCGTATTTCATCTACCATCAGCTCCAAGGTGGGGCAATCTGATTCCACCAGTGAGTGATGGTAAAACTATACCCAGACAGACATGACAGGATAAATTTAAATTAAGATATAGCTTGTCCTGGTCGGAACATGTCTAATGGTCTAAAGAGGAAACATATATTTTATTGGTGACTTTCTCTGGACAGCTGCTCATACCTTTTCCTTTTGTCTCTTCACTCTTATTCCACCTTAGCCGGGTGTACTTTCGGCAGTGTGTGACAGCCGCATCAGTCTGCTTGCTTCTTTCGTTCTTAGCCAGGTCTCTCTCGTAAAAAGAAATAAAATAAAGGGAAAATTAATAAACGAGAGTTCTCGCTCATCCCTGAAACAAAGACGACTTGATTTCTGGTCTTTTGATTTTCACACTGTGTGAAGATTTCCCCATCAGCGCTCATATCGACAGCAGACTTTAAATCCGACACACATTTTGGAGGTGAGCGTATGGGACTCTCTTCACTGACGCAGCCCTGATTTGGGGTTCAGACGTGCCTGTCGAGGCCCTCAGTCAAAGTCCCGCCGAGATCAGCTTTAGCCGCAGCACTTGCGACTTCAGCAATTTCTGCTTTTTTTCGAAAAGCTGTTTTCCTGCATCTTTCAGCCACAAGGTGTTCCCCTGCCACCAACCTTAATTAACCATGATGCATTTCTTCTGATTTGTTGCTGGGAGCAATCACAGAGAATGAGGATGGATGAGTGTATTTTAGTTTGGAGAGGTTGGGAATCGAGGCAGGGATGGGGCAAACCACACAAGCTTGGCGAAAGGAAATACAGATTGTTTGGACGTCATGTTGTGTGCTTATTTGCATATAAAATCAACCTAATACACTCAAATACACACACACACACACACATGGTTAGCCCTTTTTATTGGCCCATCATTAATGCAGGAGCTTGAGTTACTCCTGGCTGGGAATCGATACAGGTTTAGAAGCATGCAGCGCTTACGTTGGGCGGTCTATAAATAACCTAGCTCGGGGTCGAGCCGGTGACTGGATGGGATGATGGATGGCAGAGGGGGACGCCATGTTTCAATACTGGAAGTGACATAAAAGCTTCAGAAGACCCTTGTGTGTGTGTTATTTCAAATGGCTGCAGAGGTTGCCAATGTGTTCCTCCTCTTTTAAAATGAGCTGGACATGAGTTCAGGTGCAGAGCCAACACATCATTACCGGGGTAAGAAGTTTCTCCCCTTGGCACAAAACAGCGAAATGAGCCTCCCGCCACTCATTTGAAGTTGTCAAAAGTTTTTCACCCGAAACAACATTGATTGACTTTTAACTGACTTTGCGCCCGGGCTTGTTATCAGCCTTGATGTGCTGACTCCAGCTCACATCCCCTCATGTAAGGACTCAACCCAGCCTCTCCCGCTTCTGCATTAGACACTTTAAAGCACATCTGTTGGCTGCCCGGGCAATTACTGACACAGATACGATGATTTGACGTCAAGATTTTTCCCAATCATAGATGGAAAATGAGGTTGGAATTTTAAATTGAAGGAACTAATGATGGTGCAGGAAAGATGTTTGAGAATTGGGGGAAACAAATATGCCAGAAGGGTGAGAAACTCAGATTTTAGAGGGGGCGAATACATCATGTCATAATGAATCCTACGTGCTGCTTTCCTCAACATTGTTCTTTGTTTTTCTGCTGACCCACATTTCCTGTTGGTTTGCCTCGGAGGATTTGGCTTTGTTTTCAGGTTTGCATATCTCCGTCTGGCCATTTCAAACAGAAAAGGCATTTTCCAAACAAAGCCATATGCTGCGCCGCTCCTCTCTTTTACCGACGTTCAGAAACGGCGCATACATTCACTCACTGACTTTGCAGCATTGACGAACCGCCTTTTGAAAATTGGCATTTTGCCTGAAATTTTGACCGTTCTAAGATAGTTTGTTCCTTCTTCTTCAATTACGCTGCAATAGAAATGACTAAAACGTGTCAGAATTGATGACTGGCTTTCTGGTTTATTACACCTTTTTTCAAATCAGCAAAAAACAAAATTGACTCAAGTTTAATATGCTGAGATTTTCGGAATGTGGCAAGATTGCTTCAACAAAGTCCTGCGAAGCAAGAATCACAAGCAGTCAGACGATCAGACCCCTCAGGCTAGTTCAGCTCATTCGTAAAGGAAAACAAAGGCAAACAGTCCAGTTGTTTCCCATTACTGTCCATTGTAAACATCCATCACAGTTTGCGGGCTGACTTCCTGGTTTAACTGTGTCCGGCTGGCCCCTCGCTGCAGGTGTGGTGCTGCTTTCATGTGCAACTGGATTATCGTGTTTTTAGATAATTTGACTAAACTCTGACCGACAATGCACATTAACGCTCCATACGTTACTGTGTGATCCAATCTTTGTCCGATCAAAACTATTGTTTAAATGCATCAGACTTCGCCCGTCTGCTTCGCGATCCTTTTAGTGTTGAGTCACACAATAAACTCAAACTAACTAATTGAGCGAGGTGGCGTGTTTTAAATTACAGGCCTGGTGACTTTGGGGCGAGAGCCCATACGACGGCTTTCTCGTGGCTATAAGTAGGCTACTGGAAATATAGAGTACACTTAAACTGATGCTGATTTTGCCTTTTTTTGTTTGAGGTGATGTCCACGTTCACCTAAAAAAAACGTGTGCCGGTACTCGTATCTGCTTCTCCAAACTGAGGGCGTGCCGACCGCAGCCTACACTGTCTATTCAAAAGATCCTTTAAGTGCTTCCTCTGCCCTTATCGCTACATAATTGGCAGCATAGCAGCACCGTTTTGGAGGGCACCCAGGTATCGCATCGATGTCCCTCCCTCTGCTCTCTGCACAGCCTCTGGTGTTATCGCATCATCTCCTGAGCCTTGTTTTGTGGCAGATTGACATGAACAGATGTATATTTCAGATCCACCAAAAGCCCATAGATACCTTAAGTATTTCTTTAAAGGCTTTAATTGTTTTTTGGAGGATCATCCACAGTGAATTATTGATATTGACGGAAGATATGCTGTGACATGGATAGATGAACTGAATGTTTAAGCCCAGATCTTATTAGAAACGGTTCACACATCCTAGAACATATTAATGTGACACTTATTCTAGTCGGAAAACCCATAAGCTGTAAGTCCAAGCTCTATTTTGCATTGCAATGACAATTCAAGTCAAACTATTGGACATAATTATTGTTAATTGCATACGCTGATAGAGAAATTATATTTTTTTAATTGCCACTATTCATGTGCTACGATTTGGATTCCTCGTTTGGATTAATTACAAGGCAGGAAGTTTTTTTTCAGTAATTCCAGTGTTGTTTGTAGTTCACACTGTTT
Source organism: Cyclopterus lumpus (assembly GCF_009769545.1). NCBI lineage: Eukaryota > Metazoa > Chordata > Actinopteri > Perciformes > Cyclopteridae > Cyclopterus > Cyclopterus lumpus. The sequence continues at coordinate 5,225,365 of NC_046979.1, read as the reverse complement.
TCTTCCACTTATTAATATCTTATGAGACTTGTCAAACTTCAAGCATCGACTTGTCAAACTTCAGGCATCGCTGAGTGAGACTAGTTGGAAGAGGAAGGAGACGGGAGATGTTTTGCTCGGCGTTGCACCGACGCCATGATTAATATATAAATCGTCTACATATGACACATATGCCGTGTGATCATTTTACGTTGTGAACACAGCGGCATTGACGGTAACAGCACAGCTACGCATCATGTCCTCGGTGTGGGAGTTATTTTGCATGAATGAGTGAAGCTCCCAAATAATGAACAAAATTTACAAATGAACAAAAAAATAAAAATTGTAATTCAGAAAAGTAAAAAAATCAGTCCGCAAAAAATCTTAATTTGCAGGTCAGAAAATGTCAATCTGCATAACAAATATAGTTTGTACATTATCACCTTTCAACAAAAGGGAAAACTTAAGGGTGGATGAATTTCTGCGTCATGATATAGTAATTTCCAATTTTGAGCTTCAAGAAATTTCATATGAACGTATGACGATGACGGTAGCTTCTATATTGTGAAAACATCAAACTGCATAATCTTATTATAATCAGGTCATTGCCCCATTAATATCACCACATTAAAAAATACTTTCATTCAAATATTGCACCGGTATACCCATTTTATTAAGTATTGCGATACGAAAGAAGGTTTTTGCCTTATTTCTCTTTAATAGTTTCTCCATTATGACGCTTTGTTTTTAGCCTCTTATTACCGTGCTACATAAATATCCATCTAATATTAACCAGATACAACCATCGTTAATGCCATGCTATTACCTGATTATTACTTTGGTAGTTTTTTTTATTTTGGTATTACTCAATGTTATCAAGCTATAGTGTAAAGTGCTACTAGACTGGGGAGAATTATGTTTACCATACCTCTGACAGGATTTTGCAGAAGTTAAATATACCAACTCATAAAATAATAGCTCATCTCTGCAGACTGTTGTCATAAATTTTCCCGTCACTCGGGGGCGTTATTTTCCCCTCACCTGCTTAGCAACAAGTCCCTCCCTACTGTTATTGGCTGGTTCTGGTCTGGAATTGGCCATCTACACCGGGTGGATGTGGTCACTGGTCGCTCAGCCTGACGTCACATGTTTGTAATACTTCTTGGAAATGAAAAGTGTACTGAGGTTCCACAGAGATGTCAAGCTAGTGGTTAGAAATTCTTAATGCAGGTTTAAGTCAAATGTATGCTTTTGGGACAATGAACCCAATAACAGAACGTTGTCAGAAGGTTAAGTCCACTTGAAGTCGTTTAACACAGATGTCGATGGAACTAAAATGATCTTTTTGTTGATTGCTTGGTTTGCTTAGCCCACTGTAAAAGTCTAAAAAACCTCTACATAACAGATGCACGTAACAGATCTGATATGATTTGGGTGTCATTGAAAGCTTGGCAGCGACGCCGGCCTTGCATCGTAATTCTGAACAAGCCTCCTGAGTTTTCAGAGCACCGGAAGAGACAGCTGCCAATTGAGACCGCCTCGCCTCTCTGCTGTGATGGATGAGCCTGCCTCCGTCTCTCATCTCGCCGGTGTAATTGAGACTTCAGCCCGTTGTCACACCACATGGTCGTGGTCACGAAGGTAAAGAACGCTGCCCTACACTTAAAGGCAGCATCAGATAAAACGAAAAGTTTGGCTGGATCAACATTTGGTCATGATATCTTGTCAGAAAATGGCTTCAGTCAATATCATTGAGCCACCTCAGATGAATAATATTTGTAAGCACACTGCAGTTTTTGAGTCCCAGACCTCTACTCTTGGAGTCCTTCCAGGAAGTAAGTGTCAGAAAAAAAATCACCCCTGGCATGTGGTTATGTCGGAGTGTTCACAGGTAATCAAATTTGTTTGATTTAGTTTAGTGCCAGAGGACTTTCTGAACAGAATTATGGAAAATAACACCCCCCAAAAAAGTCTGATGACTTTGCTCACAGCACGGCTTGTTTGTCCCTCAATCGGGCCACCGCTTTGGTCCAGACTGAAATATCTCATACAATTAAAGTTTGTAAAGATATGAATTTATCCCAAAAGGATACATTTGATACACTGACTTTACTATTCCTGCAACAAGCAGGTTTTGGGGATTTTAGTGAAATCTTAAAACCTTGGGATGGGGTTGCCATGACATTTGATGCAGATGTTGCCAAGAGGAAGAATCATAAAGACTTACCTTAACTTTGCAACTAACACCAGCAATAGTTCATAATTGTTTTCCGTGCAATACTTCAATGGAAACCCATCCCGCTTAGCGTAGCAGTACGAGCGAGGAAGTCTAATGGAGGGAGGTCAGGTGGCTTCTGGCAACTGTTTGGAAGAGACTGATAATTCGTGACAGCAGCCGTGTTTCCATTTAATTGTCAAACAACTGTTAAGTGAACTTGAAAGGGAATATAACCCGAATAGAAGGGAGTAGAGTTTGTGAACTGGGAACCAAACAAGTTGTCTTTGGCCATTCAACCCCAAGAGTGGGAGGGAAAAATGGAAAGATGTCATCATGAATTTGTTTCCATGTTCATGTCAGGTAGTTTTGGCCATGTTTCATGCTGTCAGGCGACAAAGTCAAACATATATTATCCGCATTATGGGATTATCGAGGTGGACGCCAACAGCAGAAACAGCTTTAAATGTTCGCTATGTCAGAATTCCTTCTTTTATTATGGATTATTCCATATTCAACAACTGTAAATGGAAACCTGGACGTGTGGTCACTTAATAGAAGTGGTAGGAGTTCTCACACTCCTACTACTTTGTTAGTGCCCTAAGGAATTAGGACATACAAAGATGACCTTCAAGGGGATTTACTAAACCACTCTAGTGACACATCTCCAGTGTCAGTGTGGTATATTGGATCGAGCACTCTGTGCTTTTGTGACTAACGGTGAGTTAGTTAACCCACGATTAGTACAGCTATAACAGTGTAATATACGAGTAGCATAAAGATACAACAGTCAGCAGAGCCGACATGCTGTGAAGCACTTTTCAACGTTTCAAAATGCACCATTGATGATAACGCCTCCGTCAGGCCAATCGGTGGAACGTTTCTGAACAGCAGCAGCGCCAGTACGGCTCATCCAATAAGTAATCAACATATCAATGGCGTCTGTTTGGTCTTCGCTCGACTTTTATCCAGTCAAGAGCCCAATTGATCTTCATAAACAGAGCTGAAGGGTGATAGTGTTCAGTCTACAATGTGCTGGTGGGTGCAGAGATTGCCAAAACACCAGTCAGATATTCTGCCCTCAATATTCCGCTCATGCATTGATCACGAGCTACGATATCCACGTTTGCTGCAGTGCATATCATAAACTAAGTGTTTTTTGATTCCAATTAAATTTGAATGCTCAAAGCATTTCCGCCTGATAGCTGAACGATTACTATTTAACACACGACACGGCCTAACGATCTGCGAACACAGACTGTAATATACATGAGCAAACACGCGGCGAGTGAGCGACGCGGGTTCAGCCGAGCCGCTTCGGCGAAGCGGAGGACGTTTGGTTCGGGTAAGGAGCCGAGGACGCCGCGAAACTCCCGTCTGGGTCGCTCTGCTTCCCTTCAGAGTGGTTTGGAGGTCGGCGGAGAAGACTGTGTGTGGAGGAGAGGAAGTGTTCATGTTGTGTAAGAAGAGCAGTGAGAAGCCACTCATGCTTTAAAAGCCTGCTTCTCCGATGTGGAGGCCAGTTTGGTTTTTGATGATTTAGAGTCAACTGAAGGTTTTATTCATGGTAACTACGACTATCTGCTACACTAAGAAAGATATTTCTGTTTTAAACCTGTCCATTACCATTATATATGAACATACCAGATTCATCCTTTTGTTAGAGCAACTGTAACTCAAACTTCTTTAATCTTCCATTCTGTTTACTCATGTTTTCCCAAATTACGATAAACACGATAGTATTTGGGACAAATGTAATCATTTCAAAAAAAGTATTCAATTTTGCCGTTGAAATGTAACTTGATTTGTGTTTTAAACAAAAGCGTAGAATGGATTTTATGACTCCATGTGTCGGTGGAAATGCATAAATATACTGCATCGTAAACGACATATCCACCGCTGCTGAGTTCTCGATCAAATAGTAGAAGTTGCAAGAATTTGCGTGACAGAAAACAATTCAAATGAAATGCGCCGCTTAAACATTTGCAGTATTCAGGTTGCCGACACACAGACCACGAGTATAACCCGTCAATGCATTGTCAAATTTGGTGCCCCGTCTATCAGCTTTGAAAAGAAAACAGCTCTCTGTGCAGCAGCAGCGGGCCAAGGGCTCAAGGGCTGTAGATGACTCATGCTGCTCAACGCTGGGTGCACCGACGTTACATGGATGCTGAATATAATAACTGAATTATTCTTAATTTCCGTGGAGTCATCCGGCGTCGCTCTGCCATTGCAACTCAACTCAAAGTCTTACATGGTAACCACCTTAAATGCTCGCTCTACTTGGTTTTGGGTTATGTTGAAAGCAAGCAACATATAACGATAATACAGCTACAATTAATGTATGTTATAATAATTCTAAACAATTGTGACAATGTTTACATCTCTTTTATACTGATGCTAATCAGACATGCGGGCTGATTAACCACAGTCTATCTGGTGTTAAACAGTGGATCTAATTGTGTGTGTGTACACACACGCAGGCTAATGCACAGTATCTCTCCTTTCACAGTGCGCACAATGTCAAGCGGCGATAAGGCGGGGTGGTGCACGTTGAAAAATGTCCAAACGGCTGCGGGAATTCAGACGGACTGCTTTTCAGAGACAAATGCAATGATTTCCGCCCGATCGTCGTAGTGGGTATAGAAAGCAGCGAGCACGAGCCCCCGGGCCACACTTCAGAGGCTCTATTTAATGTTGTTGTGGATGAGCAAAGCATTTCGCCATTGCGTTCCCTTCCAGTGAAATATCAGTGCTGTGCAACTCTCAGCTCAGCTAAGGGATTAGGCCAGCCTTGAATTTAAAAGGGGTGGGGGTGAATTTGAGCCTACAGGGGGTGGCATGTTTCTATTTATGGCATGAGCTGCATAAACTCGAGCTCGGTGTCTTGCAGGCATCCACTGGAGTCTTGGCCCTGTTTTGAAAGAAATACTGCGGTAAAATTATGCATCAGCACAAAATGAGCTACATGTGTTGTACATCCCCAACATGCGTTTGTTTAATTTGTACAGCAGTATGAAGGAAGGAATAATCATTTTTTTCACAAATGCTTTGACATGCCGAGGATTTCTTTCTTCCCCAAACTATATTACGGTCTAATAGAGCGTATTTGGGATGCAGTGACAGTTTGAGTTTTCTTGCCCTAACCTTCTTATAATTAATGCGAACCATGCGTTTTTTTTTCCTTTTTTTCTGTCTTTGATTGTCTTCTTGTGTGAAACGCCGGTGTCACTGAGATCATCGAGGGCCCGGGGACTGCTGAGGCATCCACCAATCGCACCAGAGATGAGCGCAGATTGACCAATTACACACCAGCTGTGCGCACATGGCGAAGGGGAAGAGGGAGATGGAGGCAGTAAAAGAGGATGCAAATGACAGAGAGAGAGAGAGAGAGAGAGAGAGAGACATGGAGAGAAAGAAATCTCAACAGAGCAGTTTTGACAGGAATGGCTTGTTGCCCATTTCCTATTAAAGGAGCCGTGTGTAATACTATTAGACTATAATAAATGAATGGCATTTAGCAGTGAGGCTGCAAATTGCGAACAAACGCAATACCGCTCCCCCCCCCTCCCTTTTCAAACGTGTCAAACATAGTTATACATATTATATTCCATTTCTGCCAATAAATCCCCCTTAATCCTCCTTTAACTAGTGGGTCCAGAGTGATACACACACCCGAGTCGTACTCAAGTCTCAAACCTGGGCCTGGGGGCTCAACTAAAAAGGGCCCCACACGGCTACATGTGTATAATAATGTTTGGAGATGAAAAATTACAACCATTCAAACCCGTTGTTCCCCCTGAAATAGCTTAAACAAAACACAACCCCCCCCCCGCCCCCCAACACACTGTGTACTTCTACGTCAGAGGAAAACATCGTAGTTTGTAGGTCACGTTGCAGATCCAACTTTAAGTAAATATAACAATTCAAATATGATGACATCGTGCTGATAATTTTCCTGTGCAGTAAAAAAACTAAACAATTGGAGCTGCAACGGCCCGAGTGGCGCCGTCCGTGTACAGCTATCCCGCTGAAGAAGAGTTTCCACGCTTCCTTTTCTCATGTTGATGAGCGTGTTCCGTCATAATCTATAACGCGCTCTATAGCAATGAAGACGAAACGGCAACAAAATGAGGACGCAAATCCATTCCTGCTTCCCCCCCCCCCCCCCCCCCCCCCCCCCCCCCCACCGTAGCGAAACCTAATTAAAAGTCGATAAAATAAAATGCTAATTAATATTTAACCGTCTCACTGTGCGTTATTAAAACCATAATTAGCCAGTCGAACGTCGCTCATTGATGTGTTTTTTTTTTGTTGCTCATTAACCGTGTTGATTTAGACTTGGAGATGACGTCTTTTTATTTGTTCTTTTTATGTACTTTCCCTGGAGTTTGGGAAGCACGGCAGCGAAGAGAAGAAAACAGACGAGAGAGAAGTGTACAGGAGAACAGCCACAGTGCGAAGAGATGCAGTCATTACATTTAATGTGAAGAGCCTTTGTAAAGTCCAATTCATTCCATTTGTTTACATTTTCTTCTTTAAACTCATACTTATCCCTTCTGCAATGCAACACTAAATGAGTACAATTGCGCACCGACTATAAAGCAATTAATTAGGCTAATCAATTTCAAATCCGATGGAAGGATATGAATTAGACCGCCCGTGGAATCCTGTTTGTCTACACGTGAAGCGATTCATTGCCGTCTACCCGTCTGTCCTCTCTTATCACAGCAGTGTGTACGTCTACCTGTCTGTCCTCTCTTATCACAGCAGTGTGTACGTCTACCTGTCTGTCCTCTCTTATCACAGCAGTGTGTACGTCTACCTGTCTGTCCTCTCTTATCACAGCAGTGTGTACGTCTACCTGTCTGTCCTCTCTTATCACAGCAGTGTGTACGTCTACCTGTCTGTCCTCTCTTATCACAGCAGTGTGTACGTCTACCCGTCTGTCCTCTCTTATCACAGCAGTGTGTACGTCTACCTGTCTGTCCTCTCTTATCACAGCAGTGTGTACGTCTACCCGTCTGTCCTCTCTTATCACAGCAGTGTGTACGTCTACCTGTCTGTCCTCTCTTTTCACAGCAGTGTGTACGTCTACCTGTCTGTCCTCTCTTTTCACAGCAGTGTGTACGTCTACCTGTCTGTCCTCTCTTTTCACAGCAGTGTGTATGTCTACCTGTCTGTCCTCTCTTATCACAGCAGTGTGTACGTCTACCTGTCTGTCCTCTCTTATCACAGCAGTGTGTACGTCTACCTGTCTGTCCTCTCTTTTCACAGCAGTGTGTACGTCTACCTGTCTGTCCTCTCTTATCACAGCAGTGTGTACGTCTACCCGTCTGTCTTCTCTTTTCACAGCAGTGTGTACGTCTACCCGTCTGTCTTCTCTTTTCACAGCAGTGCGTACGTCTACCCGTCTGTCTTCTCTTTTCACAGCAGTGTGTACGTCTACCCGTCTGTCTTCTCTTTTCACAGCAGTGCGTACGTCTACCCGTCTGTCTTCTCTTTTCACAGCAGTGTGTATGTCTACCTGTCTGTCTTCTCTTTTCACAGCAGTGTGTATGTCTACCTGTCTGTCCTCTCTTTTCACAGCAGTGTGTACGTCTACCTGTCTGTCCTCTCTTATCACAGCAGTGTGTACGTCTACCTGTCTGTCCTCTCTTTTCACAGCAGTGTGTACGTCTACCTGTCTGTCCTCTCTTATCACAGCAGTGTGTACGTCTACCCGTCTGTCTTCTCTTTTCACAGCAGTGTGTACGTCTACCCGTCTGTCTTCTCTTTTCACAGCAGTGCGTACGTCTACCCGTCTGTCTTCTCTTTTCACAGCAGTGTGTACGTCTACCCGTCTGTCTTCTCTTTTCACAGCAGTGTGTATGTCTACCTGTCTGTCCTCTCTTTTCACAGCAGTGTACGTCTACCTGTCTGTCTTCTCTTTTCATAGCAGTGTGTACGTCTACCTGTCTGTCCTCTCTTTTCACAGCAGTGTGTACGTCTACCTGTCTGTCTTCTCTTTTCACAGCAGTGTGTACGTCTACCCGTCTGTCTTCTCTTTTCACAGCAGTGTACGTCTACCCGTCTGTCCTCTCTTTTCACAGCAGTGTACGTCTACCCGTCTGTCTTCTCTTTTCACAGCAGTGTGTACGTCTACCCGTCTGTCTTCTCTTTTCACAGCAGTGTGTACGTCTACCTGTCTGTCCTCTCTTTTCACAGCAGTGTGTATGTCTACCTGTCTGTCCTCTCTTTTCACAGCAGTGTACGTCTACCTGTCTGTCTTCTCTTTTCACAGCAGTGTGTACGTCTACCCGTCTGTCCTCTCTTATCACAGCAGTGTGTACGTCTACCTGTCTGTCCTCTCTTATCACAGCAGTGTGTACGTCTACCTGTCTGTCCTCTCTTATCACAGCAGTGTGTACGTCTACCTGTCTGTCCTCTCTTATCACAGCAGTGTGTACGTCTACCTGTCTGTCCTCTCTTATCACAGCAGTGTGTACGTCTACCCGTCTGTCCTCTCTTATCACAGCAGTGTGTACGTCTACCTGTCTGTCCTCTCTTATCACAGCAGTGTGTACGTCTACCCGTCTGTCCTCTCTTATCACAGCAGTGTGTACGTCTACCTGTCTGTCCTCTCTTTTCACAGCAGTGTGTACGTCTACCTGTCTGTCCTCTCTTTTCACAGCAGTGTGTACGTCTACCTGTCTGTCCTCTCTTTTCACAGCAGTGTGTATGTCTACCTGTCTGTCCTCTCTTTTCACAGCAGTGTGTACGTCTACCTGTCTGTCCTCTCTTATCACAGCAGTGTGTACGTCTACCTGTCTGTCCTCTCTTTTCACAGCAGTGTGTACGTCTACCTGTCTGTCCTCTCTTATCACAGCAGTGTGTACGTCTACCCGTCTGTCTTCTCTTTTCACAGCAGTGTGTACGTCTACACGTCTGTCTTCTCTTTTCACAGCAGTGCGTACGTCTACCCGTCTGTCTTCTCTTTTCACAGCAGTGTGTACGTCTACCCGTCTGTCTTCTCTTTTCACAGCAGTGCGTACGTCTACCCGTCTGTCTTCTCTTTTCACAGCAGTGTGTATGTCTACCTGTCTGTCTTCTCTTTTCACAGCAGTGTGTATGTCTACCTGACTGTCCTCTCTTTTCACAGCAGTGTGTACGTCTACCTGTCTGTCCTCTCTTATCACAGCAGTGTGTACGTCTACCTGTCTGTCCTCTCTTTTCACAGCAGTGTGTACGTCTACCTGTCTGTCCTCTCTTATCACAGCAGTGTGTACGTCTACCCGTCTGTCTTCTCTTTTCACAGCAGTGTGTACGTCTACCCGTCTGTCTTCTCTTTTCACAGCAGTGCGTACGTCTACCCGTCTGTCTTCTCTTTTCACAGCAGTGTGTACGTCTACCCGTCTGTCTTCTCTTTTCACAGCAGTGCGTACGTCTACCCGTCTGTCTTCTCTTTTCACAGCAGTGTGTATGTCTACCTGTCTGTCCTCTCTTTTCACAGCAGTGTACGTCTACCTGTCTGTCTTCTCTTTTCATAGCAGTGTGTACGTCTACCTGTCTGTCCTCTCTTTTCACAGCAGTGTGTACGTCTACCTGTCTGTCTTCTCTTTTCACAGCAGTGTGTACGTCTACCCGTCTGTCTTCTCTTTTCACAGCAGTGTACGTCTACCCGTCTGTCCTCTCTTTTCACAGCAGTGTACGTCTACCCGTCTGTCTTCTCTTTTCACAGCAGTGTGTACGTCTACCCGTCTGTCTTCTCTTTTCACAGCAGTGTGTACGTCTACCTGTCTGTCCTCTCTTTTCACAGCAGTGTGTATGTCTACCTGTCTGTCCTCTCTTTTCACAGCAGTGTACGTCTACCTGTCTGTCTTCTCTTTTCACAGCAGTGTGTACGTCTACCCGTCTGTCCTCTCTTATCACAGCAGTGTGTACGTCTACCTGTCTGTCCTCTCTTTTCACAGCAGTGTGTACGTCTACCTGTCTGTCCTCTCTTTTCACAGCAGTGTGTACGTCTACCTGTCTGTCCTCTCTTTTCACAGCAGTGTGTATGTCTACCTGTCTGTCCTCTCTTTTCACAGCAGTGTGTACGTCTACCTGTCTGTCCTCTCTTATCACAGCAGTGTGTACGTCTACCTGTCTGTCCTCTCTTTTCACAGCAGTGTGTACGTCTACCTGTCTGTCCTCTCTTATCACAGCAGTGTGTACGTCTACCCGTCTGTCTTCTCTTTTCACAGCAGTGTGTACGTCTACCCGTCTGTCTTCTCTTTTCACAGCAGTGCGTACGTCTACCCGTCTGTCTTCTCTTTTCACAGCAGTGTGTACGTCTACCTGTCTGCCCTCAGCAGGAAGTCTCCCCTGTAATTTAGATATTACCAATGTATTAAATTGCTTTATGCAATGTAAAAGGCAATTTTCACCAACTCTGCCATTCCTCTCAGCGGTTTAGCATCTTTTGTTTGGTTTTTGGATTTAAAAAACAGTAGCTGATAAACCCACAGTATATTAGATATAGTATATTAGCTAACACAGAACCAAACGGCTGACATGTTTTTTTTTTCAGGAGTATTAGTAGACCAAAAAAGAGAGTGAATATTGGACTTCTATTGATCAAATTGCCAGATATTTGATTTGAAATGAATACGCTAGTTGCTTTGTGTCTGCTGAATGTGTAAAAATTGTTTGCAAATGATTCACCATAACACATTCATGAGGTTTTTACGGGTTGTTCTATTTGCCCCCAAATTAATCCTTTACATTTGCTGGGGCTTCGACTTCTTTTCCCAACTATTGTATATTTCATTTACCTACTTGTAAATTCAACTCGTAGTCCTTGTGTTCTGAATATAATGTGCATTTAATACCTTCCAATCTCCTAAAAAAAATTGCGGTCTTGCAGACGAAAAAAAGCCCAAAGTAAACTCGGACTGAAGTAAATCACTCGTTCACTTGGTCTTCTCTGAATTGGGGTCTACACTGTGGACAAGAGGCTTCAAGATGGAAAGAAGGGTTTGTCCGAAGCCTTAATCTGCAATGTCCGACTGCTGTATGACTCCACCGAAAGGACAAACTGATCACTTCTGAAGGGCAGTGGACACTAGAGTGTTGGCAACACGATGAGGGTCCTCTTCACCGGCACGGTCATCATATAGAAAGAGCCAGAGAACAGGAACTGGAGATGAGAAGCACGTGCACGCCTTTTTAACGTTTGCCAACATGTCAGACGTCACCGTTTTTTCTTTTCTATTTCGCACATTTCTTTCTTTTAACAGAGTTATGTTTGCTGCAGACGGATCCGTCTTCTGCAGAAACGTGCACGTGCCAATCAGGAAGACGTCTCTGCACGCTTCGTTCAAACTAAGTGCTCTGGCCACATCTAAAGGTCGGAGGCGTTTGGAACTGCTCTCAGCGAAACAACCTGTTATTGGGCGAGACTCAATGAAAGGTAAACATAGGTAAACCCTTTATGACTTTATAAGCATTAAGAGAGGAAGGGATTCTCGCTGGGTCGCCATGGAGACGTCTGCCGCCTGGGCTCATCAACAAACACTTTGCATCCCCTGTACTAAACTCGACCCTTTAATAACATACTTGTTTTAAACATACTCCCAATTGGTTTGTTGTTTCATCATATTTTATTGTACATTTTCACATCGTCTACTTTTAAATGATGTCTTTTCTTACTATTGCACTGTTTATTGTCACACACCAAGATACCAAGCCAGATTCCTTGTATGTGTGTAATGTACTTGGCAGTAAAAACACGTATCTGATTCTGATTATTTGTTCTAGGACAACAAACAACGTTTATGTTGATGGTAAACAAAAACGTACTATATTAACCATGTCGTATTGCTACATAGTGCCTCCATTTAAAAGCCGCAAACTGCTATTGAGCTGCATTGGCGGAGTTGGTCCAATTCAAAATGCAGAGCGTGCACCTTCATGCACATCCGTGGCTTTCCTGCTGGATTCAATTGATATGAATGGGAACGCGTCCATTGGGCCGTTCCCTCACGCTCGTGAGGTGTTTAGGTCTTCACCCGGAGTAGCCCTGTGTCGTACCTGATTGGACTAGAGGCCTAAGAAGCTCGCAAAAGAGCTTCATTCAAACGTGTACGTTGACTCCAGAAGTGTCAAAAACTGGATCTGTGTTCAATCCCGTTTGAACTGTGCAGCTTTTGGGTTTTTCTTGACTGTCGGATGCGATTAGGACTTCCCCTTGGCTCCTTTTTGTGTGAGCCTTGATGCTGTTCTGCATTTGTCATCTTTGCTGTCCATCACAGAGCAAGAAGGACATTCTGGGAGGGGCAGGTTACACTCTACCTGGATAAAAGGGTCCGAACCATTGTTTATTTTTACTTCCGAGGAACACTTCCCCAGATAAATGAGGGTGAAAAAACATGAAGAAATAAAGTGCTGTAAATATGTGTTGCCCTCACCGCCATGCCTTCAAATGAATTTGATTCAGTGTCCTTGAAATTAGGCTCTGTTTGAAATACCGTGTCTTCTTATTTATGTGGATGAAAAAAATAACAATACAAATATTTGGCAGTACCTCCGCGGCCCATTAGTCGGCACCCTGCGGCCCACCGGTGGCTCGGTGTTTGAGAGCGGCTCATCCCGATGGCCTGCTGTGCAGCGGTCTGCAGTCAAATCGGGATTGTGTCACAGACACTGTTTTGCTGTTACGCAACTTAATGCTATGTTGCGTCACAGCGGGGGGGGGGGGGGGGGGGGGGGGGGGGGGTCGTCATCAGGATTCACCCCCTGTAAAGCCTTTATGCTAATAGTAACTCCCATCTATGGTTCCTATTACGCCCCAAAACTGTCTGAGGAGGACGGGGGGGGGGGGGGGCTTTGATTATAAATGACATGTTTTCCACATAGTTTCACATTATGTGCACATTACGTTCCTTTATTTTATTTTAGTGGTTCAGCTGTGTTGGGAACCACAGTAGATATTAGTCTGTTGAACCCAATGGGACAAAATGCATTATGTGTTTTTTACAACTAAAATAGAACAAAAAAAAAAGTTTGATAATATTTGTTGTTTCTGAAATTTGTTGATAACATTAGTATCTTTTTAAAAAAAAAGCTTTTTCACTGTGCAGATTCACACATGTGTACTGCTGCATCCAGTACAAATGTCCACTCTGCAGACACAAAGATGGGCGGCTAAGTTTCTATTGCCCCATTATTAGCTCAGCTCAGTATTTACTGCTGTTGTTTGTGACCATTATTGTTTAGGGTTTAATTATAGAGCTGTCACGGCTGTGGCCCGGGGGACGGCAGTGCCTAAACGTGAGACCTGTGATTTAGAAAAGCTGTTCTTGCACAGACCTTTCATTAGAATTACATTGTTTGAAAATAGCCTGGGTCTCCATTTGTTTCCTGTCAGCTACTGGTATTAGCACACACCGCTGCAGCAGGACACTTAAATAAAAACATTTAAAATGTTCACTTTATAGATGTCAGTTGGCCGGCTTGCTGGACGTTTCTTTAACACGCTCCTCGGGGAGAACCACCATTACCCGTCGACCCCCAACTCGCTCTACCCGTAACCCCAAAGGACCCCTGGGAACACAACCGCAACCACCACGGGCCATTTTAACTGCAGTCTCACTGCACTTTTTTTTCTCTTCTTCTTCTGCTTGTATCCTGAAAAGTGCCATTAGTCAATATTAGTCACATAGTCGAACATAAATTGCTAAAAATGCATTTTGATTAATTAAACAAGGCAACATTTATTTTTCTCCACATTTGGAATGGGGTGGCTTTCTGCGGTTTGGTTTCTCAGCTCTGTGTATTGGGACTAACAACTCCAATAAACCTAAACTGGAAATGTAATGAGAAACAATTCATCATGCAATACAGCTGGTCGGTCGTACAATGTAATCTATTGACCACAGCAGTGTCGTATCTCATCCTTTTTTTTAGGAAACCTATTGCTTTCCGTGTAAGAATAATGATACCTGCGTTTCTGCTTATGCAGAACTGGCAGATACGCTGGGAAATAAATGTATTCAGTGATGCACTTTTTGTGGCGAGTAAGCTCACTGAACAGTCTGGTTTAAGGTGGCGTAGATATGTGCGGTATTTAATTCATGGTTTAACCCACACAAAAGTGTACAGCAATCCGTCAAAGCACAGCTCAATCGAGATGGGGAGCTTTGCTCATTTACATCACTGTGGATGCAGACGCTACGAGGCAGTTCACAACAATATCATATTTTTGGAGATATTGTCTTTACTTCACATGTAGAATAAACCTTTAGGAAAGGACTTAGAAGAAGTTCAGCGGTGCGAGATACTTGTGTAGAAGATTCGTTCTGCTGCGGTTGCGATTCTAACGGTCCCAGTATGACCAACGGAAAGGCTTTTACAATGAGACTCATTCACCTCATTCATCAAGACATCCGTGAGTTTTCCAGAATTATTAAACTGTACGAGAGTACTTGGATAATGTTCTGGCAAACCGTAGCCAAAATTTGTGGAACAGAACATGGGAACCACTAAACTGATGAGCCTGATTAGCATCCATCACAATTTACAGACTTCATGATCCACTTTAAATTTCTTAGATGGGAAGCGATGTAGGATTTGTCCATTGCCATGGTTTGGTAACTTGAAGGGGCCTTCACACTCGGCATGCTGGGAAGAGGAGGCGGAGGCGCTGCGTGTCTCAAGGTAACGCAAAGACCTTGTAGAAGTCCCAGACTCCCATGATTAATAGTCTGTAACAAGGACTACATGCATTGTCTGCCTCCTCCCTCATGCTCTTCTGTATGAAGTGGGACATGTACTGTACAAAAGCTTAGTGAATGCAACGTTACGTACTAGTTTTTGGTCCACGCGTACATCCTGTACTAATATCTTCTCTGATGTCAGATTTGTGTTGTAAACTGAGGCTTTTTCCAGTTTGATCTATTTGAAGATGGACCAGAAGTACCCGTTTTACACATCGCATGCTATACTTGTTTGTTGTGTGCGTTCTCTGTTTCCCTGTGTAATAAGGGAATATATTTACAACCGGTGTACAATGAGTGGCAATCGTATTGAACGTGGAGGGAGTGAAGGGATGATATCAATGCAATTTGAATTAACTTTCAATCGGAACTAAGAGGTTATAAAACACGGTCTCTAGAGTCTGTCTAGAGTCGCCCGCAGACCTGTTAATCAGCACGAGTGAATTTTAAACCCATCACGACAAACTGGTTTTGCTGTCTCTTTTTTTCTTGTTGTCTTTATTGATCTTGACACCTGCATCATTCTTCGCCTGCTCACCAAAAACAAAGCGCTAGGCTCCATAAGAGTAGTTAACGTTATGGATGGGAGGCTGTGTGTATCGAATGGTTTTTCTTTGTTGTCGTTTCCATTCAAACGCTTTCGTCGAGGTTTTTAAATGGCCCTTTAAACGTCTGTCAGAGCTGAGCCACACAGATGCCCCTCTGCGGAGTAAAAAGGATTATTTTTTCCTTCTAAAGATCTACTCTTAAGCGGTAAAAATAATGCTCCATTAAAACTACTCTGACAAGTACAATACATTTGACTCGTGACTACCACACACACCCTTTTCGAGGTACGCACCAGAGCTCCAGTCTGGCCCAAACGAACCGTGTTAGTGAAGTTGATGCTTCAGGGTTCTGTTCAACCTGACTAACCCGTACCCCTCTTGCAGAGTCGGACTGAGCGATGTCGCGCTACACTCAGTTTCGTACTAGATGTATCCCCTTGGTCCCACACCTTGATCTAAACGTCTCCTAATCTCAGTTGCTCGTCCCCTCAGCTCACATCAAGGCCGCCACCAGTTGCCGTCCTCTTCAGGTCCTCCCGTGTTCTCCTGGAGCACCTCCCTCGATGTCGAACACTCACACTTACCAACAAAAAAGAGAACCACAGCGGAAAAGAGCGTAGAGGAGAGAGGCCTCTGATGAAAACCCAGTGACGGCAGCTTTAATCACAAGAGCGGAGGCATTTGTTCTGTCAGTGGGAAAAGAACAAAGCGTCACGGGGGGGGGGGGGGGGGGGGAGTGTGTATTCGGAAAAGAGGTGGATGTGATGCGTTCTTGCCTCTGTGGATAGCAGTGCAAATGTACGTGTGTGTGTGTGTGTGTGTGTTAAGGTGAGAAACGCAGTCCAGACACACACACATGCAGCACCTGGGGATGTGTGAGGATCTGTCTTATCATTGTCTCGGTAGATGAACCTTCACGGGGTGGGAGTCCTGTCTCTCCTCTTCACCTCCGTCCGCATCCTCCCATCCTTCTCCTCTCGCTCGTAGTGATTCTGCCACAAGTGGTGGCAATCATTCACACCCAGTGGAAGATGCTGATGGATGCAGGCTGACCTCGTGGGCTTCCTGGCACTCTCTCTCTCTCACACACACACACACACACAGAGAGACACAACGAAGAGAGGAAGAAAGAGTAGAACCTTGTCTTTTGGAGTAATATATCTCTGCAGGGTTTTAAATCACTGCAAGTTGGCTTTGATTCAGCTGTAAGGATACGTTAAGTGTGAGGTTAAAGCCATTTATCTGTATGCTGATGTATATTGGCTTTAAAGTGTGATGGAGTATGACAAATGTTTTTGTATCACCATTTGTAATATACTGTAGGTATATCAGAAATCAGAATTTTCCTGATTTATGTTATACATAATACATTTTGGCTGCTAACTGAGGTCAAAGATGAGGTCATGCCACTGCTCATATGGATGCAAAGTGTTATTTACATTAAACAGGATTCTGTCCATTGACACTTTCAAACGAATATACTTTTCATAAACATGGTCATTTAAACTCCACTTGATCTAAATTGCGTAATTTTTTTAAGCTGACTGGTATTTGGTCATAAACCGAAGTATAGATTTAGAGTACGGTCTTGATTACAGCTGTGTATTGGCCAGCATCTCACGATACGGTAAATATTGCGATAAACGTGTCACAATGCGATATATAGCGATACAATAAGATGCAATGAAATACTTTTTTCCTGAAAATGTAAAAACAGAGCTGTCAATATAACTTGGATAGTCTCATACGTACATCACATTGATAACTCGGCGGACAAATTGCATCAAAACTACAAAAAAATTCAATAACAAAGTGCATATTGTATATTAAAATGCACAACTTCATTTGAAAATAAAATACAAACTGTATTCCTTTCTTATTGTTGTCCATAACTTAAATGGAGATGCCATAAACACCATATCAAATACAATAGACTTGAAACTAGCGGTTGAGACAGTAAACTCATGTTTACAATATTTACCGAGCTCATAAATCAAGTAAGAAATAGGGTTATTTTCCTCATAGACTTCAACCCAATCAGACATTCTTGCTTTTTTATAGTCGGCTATTAGAAAGAATGCAAATGTAAGGCACTTTCCATTTTCACTTCTTAGAACCCAACGCTGCCTCCTGGTCCGGTCCACAGACGGACCGACGGACACCAGCATCCCTGTAGCTGCTCGGCCAGTGTGCTCTGAAACTGATGTGCACAAGCAACACATGTAACCTCGGGTGTAAGTTCACCACAGAGTGCCGTTGTGTTGCACGGTGGGATGTTTTACTCCAAGGGGCCGAGGTGGAAAAGGTGCTAGCATACGTTAATCTATTTACAAAAGTCACGAGTTTTTAGAGGTCAAAGTCTTTACAGCGCATAATGACTCGTGCGCCTTGTGAGTCTCACACAGCTGATAATGTTTCATTCTTTCCAGTCAGAGCTTACAGAGGAGTGAGAAACGCTGGAGTTCAATCGCTGTGGATTATTCTCACTAATGGTTTAGACCAACCGAGCGCATTGCGGGGACTCCATGTTTTATATTCATGAGACGAGCAAAAAGAAAAACGCCTCACACACACACACACACACACACACACCATGCATGCTTCAATGAGTTGCCATAGAAAGTGGCGCTATCAGCATAGGGTTGGGGGTGCAGATCAATGAACCCGTCGATCAGTGACGAGCTGTCAAATCGTGTGTATGAGAAGTCGGAGGGTGTATCTGAAGCCATAGCTTGGGGGCTTTTGGTGACAGTGTATGTGTATTTTGACCCAGACCCAGTGTATGTGTATTTTGCTCGTGTATGTCCCTAAACAAAAGTTGTTTTGGAAATAATGGCTTAATCACTCTTGAAACCAGTGAGGTTTACGGCTGGTGCGGCACTGAGTCTTTCAGAGTCAGCAGATTTACAAATACATGAACCCAATAGAATCAGAATCAGAATCAGAAATAGCCAAGTAGGTTTACACCTACAAGGAACTTAGCGTGGTGTGGGTGGTGCAACATAGGACATCAACGCTAGAGTAGCTTAAATCACCATTCAATTGGCAGCTTGCACATTGACTACTTCATATTTCATATGAGCATTCTTTACACACACATTGGTATGGTACATATTTGATTCCACCAATGTATAGCGGCTCAGAGAAAGAGGCGCATTTCCTCTGCCCCCTCTCCTCCGTGTTGCTTTGAATTTGCAAATGAAGTCCGTTCGTCTATCCTTCTGGACAAAAATGGCCTCACCTGCCACCGCCCCCGACCACACATCGCTGCTTGAAACTCATTTTAATGACTTAAATGTTCCTGTGGACCATGGCTGCCTCAGGTTGTTTGCATCTAACACACAACAAAGGTTAAGAGGGGAAGTATTTAAATAGGGCTAATAACCATTATTTGGAGTAAATTGGGTGAAATGTTCCGCCTCAAAAATGTTGTTCGGACCATAAAACTGTGACACAGCCGTGTTTGTAATTGTAGGTCCCAAGTTGTATACACAAAGTGTTGTTAACTTGATGTATAAATGTATCAATAAAGTTGGGGCAAAAAGAAGGAAGGAAGTAAAGACCACAGCGACGGTATAGCTATATATATATATATATATATATATATATATATATATATATATATACACACACTATAGAGCCTCTAGTAGCCGAGTATGTGCGGGTTGATGAGATCATAGAGTTCAGTGCTGTGGAAAACAAAAGGATTTCACTGCAGCAAATGTCATGTGTGTGTGAGATCAGTAAGACGGCCAGCCCAGCAGAGAGCTGAGTGTGTGTGTGAGCGTGAAATGGTGTGTGTGTGTGTGTGTGTGTGTGTGTGTGTGTGCGTGGTGGTTGCTGACAAGGAAAGGGTATTTATCATAAAACACCAGGACTGCTTCCTACTTACAACACAGAGTAATTTAGCCTGGAGCAGCTCACCAAGATTACAAATAACACACAACAGCACGCGGGCATTTCACACACACACACACACACACACACACACACACACACGTGCTCTTGCACACATAATACATGTATACACCGTCCTGTGGCCATGAAAGTGGGAGAAGAGATGGCTGGCGGGCTGTACGGGAGTCTGTCAGCCCTCCTCTAAAGAAACGTACCAACGCGGTTCACACAGCTGCAGTTTAACCGTAACAAACAGTCTCCGCCGTGCACTAATTGATTTTGGTTCTTTCGGTGTGGCCTGCAGGGGGTGAACGGCTTCAGTGTGCACTCTGGGTACATTTGGAAGGCGCAGAGCAATGAGAGAATTATAATCGAGGAGCATTTGTAATTAGGATTGCTATATTACTCACTTCTCCGGGGTCAACCCATCTTCAGTGACCCTACAGTAATCGGCCAAAGAGTTCATAGATTTAGTCCGAGGCGGTGCCTGGGGAGGTGCATGTTAACTAGTGAAAAGGAGATGAAACGTGTTATGTTCACCTCCCGAGGGGTGTTTTTCTGGCGTGAACGAGGTGCCGCTTCGTTTAGATGATTTAAAACAGAGTGCTTATGCATCTTTTTTTTTGACAGCTCAATGATATCTGGGCTTTTTTTTTTTTCACTGATGTTCCCTTTTGCAACGTAGCGCTCGACGAGCAGAACACACCTGTACTGCAGCCGGAGGGTTAAAGCTCGGCCGCAGCGCTTATGAAGGATTCCCAAATCAAATAAACACGGGCGCCACAAAGAGGTCCGTGCTCATTTGCAGTAACGGAGCTAGTCGAGGGAGGGAGTGTCTTTTCTTATACATCGTTGCTGCCTAAGGAACTTTGTTTGGGAGTCCAATGCTTTGCTTTTTTTTTTTTCCAGAGCTTTCAACAACTCAAAACTGAGAAAAAGTCAAAGTGGGAGACGCAGTTAAGAGCTCCAACAAAAGTTAGTCAAACTTCTGTTGCCAAAGTCAAGTATAACACTGTTCACGCTCTTTCATTTGTTAAATACCAATATTATCTCAGTCAAATCAGTCTGCCATTTTCTGAGCACATTCACGTTCTCAGGGAAATGAAACATTTTGATCTCACCAGTCCCATGATTTATTATTTAGTACCATTCTCCGTAAGTCTCTAAAGCAACACTGTGTATGTGTGTGTGTGTATATATATATATATATATATATATATATATATATATATATATATATATATATATATATATATATATATATATATATATACATATGTGTATATATATATATATATATGTATATATACATATATATATATACATATGTGTATATATATATATATGTATATATACACACACATATATATACACGTATATATACACGTATATATATATACACATATATATATATGTGTACATATATATATATATATACATATGTGTATACATATATGTGTATATATATATATATATATATGTGTGTGTATATATATATATATATACACACAGAAAAATGTTGGAAAGAATTGACATTGTATGTATATATATGTATATATATATATATATATATATATATATATATATATATATATATATATATATACACACACATATATATATACACACACATATATATATATATATATATGTATACATATATATATATATATATATATATGACAGTGTATGTATGTATATATATATATATATATATATATATATATATGTATATATATATATATATATATATATATATATATATACATACACTGTCAATTCTTTCCAACATTTTTCTTGCAGCTCGATGCACCACTCATGGAGATTTACATCAAAAAAACAAACGGCTCCTTGACATTACAACATGATAAATGGTAATAACGGAAAGTAAAGTGCTTCTCTGTGTACAAGCGTGTTGTGTTGGTTGTACCATCGGTGTAAAGATTCCCTGCAGGGCAGCTTTATGCATTGCCTTTATTGCCAACATATTCAACTTGCATTGTGGGAATTCCTAAATGGAAGAAACAAAAAAGCCCATACCCAAAACAAAATGTTTTTTCCCCAGCTGTCTTGTTGAAATAATAATTTGTTCGGTTGAGCTTTGGGGCTCTGAGCTGAATGGGAGGGTCTTTTGTAAAAGAATAATGCTGCATTCACGTCGCGGGGATAGCTTAGCGAGTGAGTTGACGGATAGAGGCAACACCTTGAACGTTTGAAATGTTTGGAAGCCTCCCCGATGACAGATTAAGGTGTCCTCGGTGAGCACCCAGGGGCTCGACATGTCAGGGTGTCCTTGCACATGGCACTTTATTATGATCAGCTGTCTATCATGTGCTGTAGCTTTATGAAGGATGAAGGACATTGTACAGCTTGGATTGTCTTTTTGGACGGCTTAGACCACCCGTCTCTCACACACACACACACACACACACACACACACACTGGTCGTCTTTCTCATTTAGGGGGATGTCAATTATATGAATTTGTGCTCTTTTTTAACCATTATGAAATAATAGAGAGTACTTCTACCTGACCACCGGTGCTCCGCTTGTGACATTACTACTACTTTTGTTTGATTTATTAATAAAGTGAGAAATGGAAGTTTACTGGTCAAAAATGTGTTGTTTATTTCGACCCTGTTTTAACCCATTTAAACTCTCTCAGATTAAAAGACTTTTTTACGCCTATGCATTTCCTTGCCGAGAGATTTGAGATGTGAGAATATCAATTTCTATTTCATCAGGTGTTATGCACCATACTTTTCTTTTGTGTTTGGGGGGGGATTTCCGCTAGTTTGCAGTCTTTACGCTAAGCTAAGCTAAGCTAACAGCCATATACATAATTCGGCAACATGTAACCACAAGGATGCAATAATCTGTTTTCTCTATTTCACTATAAGATCCTGTAATTCTTGATGCCAAACTTTTTTGGGGGGTTATTATTAGTCAAACAACTTTGTATTTGTTTGTTTTTTACCACTTTGGGTGGCAGAAGTGGTCCGATTTTCTATCCATTACTTGGAGCTGTCTATTTGTCCTTTCTGCTTGTTTGCTGTCGTTGCAATGAAGGTCATTTTGTGCATCATAGTAGTTTAGCCACTTGTTTGAGGTCGCCGGGATCAGCCAATCAGCACCCTCGTTATTGGATTTTGTCTACTAACACTTGAATGTGTTGCCTTGCAGGTTTCGTGGTAGTTTGCGTGGAAAAAAAAAAGGCTGAGAGAGGAACGACATCGGATGGAACATAATTGTAAATAGCTGCCATAACCACAAACACCCGCCTGTTGTTGTTATTAGTAAACAACTCCCAAACAACTACAGTTACAGTCCAAGCAGTCAAGTCTTCATTTCAGTCAACGCTGGAAGATTACAGGTTATTGCAGCAACCAACGTATCAAATATCAGCATCGCAATAGTGACAATCCTGATTTGATTACTTTATTTTCCTCAATAACCCAAATATTTGGATAAAAAAAAAATATATATATACATTTTCTTTTCCTTTTTCACTGAGTTGCTCCCCAGTCATCCCACTTAGCCCCGCTGGTGGCTGCAGAAGGACCCTCTTGAGTGAGAGTACAGACGGTTGGGAATCACCAATAAACCAATATACTATGGAACAAAAAACTAAAATGTGTGGCGTATTAGAGCTGTGATGACAATCTAGCAATGCGTGGCAGAAAAAAGACGAGAAAACCTGAGGCAAAATATATCAAATATACCACAGTACAGCACATCAAAGGGTTTATTTGGGACTTAAGTGTCCACTAAAGGCACCAAATAAAAGGATTGTTCTTTCTTTTCTTTTTAAATGTACACAAATAACATTACTTGCCTCGAAGGCTTCTCCCGGTAGTCACGTGAAAACCATTCAGGTCGATTCATGTGAGATGAATACACGATTTTCTGCCTCGCAGGTGTGTCCTTGGTGAATCGAGGATAATTAAGAATAAACGTGACTCATCGGCGTCGTCTAACGCAGAGCTTCGCCGTTTGTATTTCTAACCTGAAAACGGTGTGTTTCTCGTAATATTTTCCCCCGGCTGAAGGATTGATCAGTACTTTATGAACTTCATTGTTTGACTCGGATGACTTGCTGCACCTGACACACATGTGGATCTTGGGGGGGGGGGTGGACCCGGATGAGAAGAGGAGACACTGGCCGGAGTTGACCGTCTGCCCGCCTCTGACGTGGAAGTAGAAATCGCAGTTCGTGAAGCATCCTGTGAGTCAGACGTTTTCTCAGGGGTTGTTGCAGGGCTTCGTATCCTCTCTGTCTTTCCTTGTCGCTTTCTATCTCCTTCATTTTGCCCCCTGCCCCTCACACACACACACACACACACACACACACGCACTCCCCACCCTCCATGGTGCTAAGGCTGCTTATTGTCTTGGTCTTGCGCAATCACCCTCCGTCCTTAACTCTTTCCCCCCGTTTACCGGCTGACTGTGAGAATCAATAATGTGCCTTCTCCAGACCTCAGACATTTAATTTGACATTTGATCCAATCGTGGAGGAGATACAAATAAGAACCTTATGTGGAGGAGATACAAATGACCCCCCCCCCCCCCACCCCCCCTCCTTTACTCTAAGCCCCCTTCATACACCATGTAATGCCCACAGGACCCCATTTAGAGCGATTGGTGACGTTACAGAGTCATTGGATGGAGATCCTCATTCAGTTTGCGTGACTAATATCTCGCATGACTAGTCACATGCATCCCGCTCTATAGGCGAGGCGAGGCGATTGGCAATTTGGATGAGGCCTCACGCAGTTCTGGTGTCTCTGTGAGTTAACATTAAGTCACCACCATTTTTCGTAATCTGGAAGACTCGCCCGGGGTTACGATCGTGTCGGCTTGTGCGTGCCTCGGTCTGCAATTATTATTATTATTATTACATAAAGCAGGGGGGGGGGGGGGGGGGGCAAGGGGTCGTCTTTACCTTTTTCTCCCTTTGTTGCAATGATATGATACGAGTCAGAACTCTGGGGGGCACAAATGATGTGTCCTCACTACAAATGAGATTATATGGTTTTAATGTCGAGGAAAAACATGTCCAACAGTATTTTCATCCTGTTTTGTCTTGAGGTTAACGCATAACCACAACTGTCCCCATCCCTTATTTTAGTGTTTATTATTCTAACCTAACCTATAAATACTAATTTAAACCCTAACTTTAAGGTTTAGATATACAAAAGACCTAAATCCTACCAAACCTCAAGGTTATCCCTTCGTAAAACAGATTTAATTGTCAGTAGTACTTCCAAGAGAGCTTGGACAAACAACGTGATTTGACGTTTAATCCGGAGGTTTAAAATATATATACATACCTCCTATACAACTCTATTAATTCCCCCATACACAGAAAGCCTACCCAGAGCGAAACGGTGCCATTTTCCAGCCCCGTCACCAGGATTTTGATATCCGTTTCTGCATCTGGTCCGAGCGAGTGTCGTTGCATATCGAGCGCCTGTTATTGAAAGTTGCGTGCTCGTCATGCTTCCTGCCCCTAACCAATTGTTTGACAAACCACAGGGCATTGAGCGTTTCCTGCAAGCATGGCAAGAGGCTGATATGAAACACGTTTTTTTTTGTAAATGTCGACATTTAACGTACCCTATGGTTTGCATAAATGTCCACTGATGACATTTTGTAGAGGCGCTGTGTTGTATTTTCTGAAAGTGTCTCGAAAAGTCATCATAATTAAAGATACATTAACTTTTAAAATCTGACAATAAGAATATGAACTCTGAAGCCGTCTTAAAGCAACCGAAAGGACTTTTTAAAATGCTGTGTTTGTTTTTACTATTTTGAGTCACACTGGAACAATTAGAAGAGTATGTCAGTAAAACAAACAAACAACAGACACATATGAATCACTCTTAACTCAGATTGCGTTTGTGTGAGTAGATTCCAGAAAAAAATGACTTGATAATCAGTAAAAAGAAAAATGTACTTCCTTAAATTTATCCCGAGAGACAAATGTTCTCTAAATTTGGTCAAAGCTATCAAAGTAGTAGAATGCATACATTATTAATGAAGGCTCCTGTGGAAATTGAATTTTGCAGATATTAAATCACTCCCACCGCTCTCCAGTCAGCTAGTCTGAGTTTAATTTAAGATTATCTTTCCCATGGTTAGCGTTGGTTCCTGACCTCCCTCTCGGTGCCAGGCTTTGGCTTTAGCTGATCAACACGCCAGATGTCTTCTTTTTTTTTTTACTTATTCGTACCATTGGGTCTCACCAAAAACTCAAAAAGCGGTCTCTGCTCCCTCCTCCTCCATAAAGCGAGTACAATACTGTAAATAAAAAAAGGCACCTTTGAGGGTGTTTTGCCTTTTTTTAACTCTCCGAAACTAACTTCTAACTTCATTTAATTTCCAGCTCTCTGGATGGAAATGCTCTTTTCGTTCGATCCACCACTTTAATATTTCAACTATTTGACGCATTGCCGTGATGTGTTTTTTTTTTTTAAATGTCCCTCAGAGGATGAAGCCTCATGACTTCGTTATTGACACTGTAATGCCATTGTTTGTCATGACCAAATGCATCATTTCATGGAATGACCTTAGCAAGAGCAACCAGAAACCAGTGAAGATGAGGAAGGGATCAGGAGAGACCACCTGTACCAGTCAGACGGCTGGCACCCTGAGGCCCAGGGCAGGCACCCTGAGGCCCAGACTTCAAAAAGCACTTGCCCATCAGAGGGATTGTAGTAAAGTTTAACGAGAAGATTACTCCACTCCTCAATTGAATTATTACATCAGTAAACCTTGTGAACAACGGGTTCACGGTCTCGATTGCTAGTTTCAAGTCTTCCTCGACACAAAGTGATGATCACTCAGTAGATTATGGTTCAATTAAGGGTCAATTAGACAAGGAACCAAGGTGTGCTTTTGGGGCGTGACTACCTTGTGATTGACATGTTGCTGCCACGGGGTTGCTCAGTGTTATTTGTATTTAAAAGACACTTCAAGGGACTCCGCTGTTCATTAGCATCGCAGGTCAAATGAGCGTCCCAAGAGCTAGCGTCAGTTAGCTGGTGACTTGCTGTTCTCCGGCTTCACACTCTCAAAAAACAACATGAGAACGGACGAAATGCCGAACTCAAGGCTTCAAAACCGTATTACACAAACCAATGGGTGAGGTCCCAGTGACCACATCCACTTCTTACATACAGGCTATGGTCTGATCAGCTGATCAGAAGCTGCTACTTCATAACAAATGAAAGTTAACATTTTGATCTTATCCACTTTATAACTGCACTTTTTCCTACTGAGTGCTTTAGGTGTCTGAAGTCCCATTAAGATGACAGATGGTTTTGTTGAAAGGATACTTCACAATTTACGAACCTTTTATTTTGCCAGTCCTGGACATTTTCACAATTTCTTTATTTTTTTTTATAGTTTTCAAACCAGCCTAGAAGAACTGGGTGTCAAGAGCTGGAAATGTAATTATCAAGAGTGCATGAAGGAGGGTAGATGAATCCTGTTGTTTACAAAAACACATACACATTTATGGATGCACAGACACACACACACACACGCACACACACACACACACAGAACGACACTCTGTGTGTGTACGGGATTCCCTAGCAGCGGTTGAACAACACTCTTCATCACTCCTGGTGTGAGCAGGAAAAACCTACTGCAGGCTTCCCATCTGTTCAACTCCAGAGTTATGGCAGAGATCCATCACACACACACACACGCACACACACACGCACACACACACACACACACACCTCATTCATAAAGTCGGTCAGACTCTCATCCACTGGGAGTAGAGTGTGAAAGAGAGTAGCAGCAGTGTAAGAAAAGCTACTCCTGAAGTCTAGTTTTAACAGTTTAGCTGTGCCATTTGGAGCCGTGAGATATATAAATATATATATTTAAAAATATATATATTTACATGACTATTGTTATTAACTGTTGTCTGTTGGCTTTTAGTCCCGATCAGTTCACACAGACTTGTATATGTCTGTCAATGTGTATAAATGTTAAACAGACTTGTAAAGCACCTTTCTTGTCTTGAGCCCAAAGCGCTTTTACGCTACATGTCACACACCCATTCACACCCATTCATACAGGGTTAATGGCATGGTGGTTGACAGCCACCATGCAAGCTGCCCCCTGCCCATCCGAACCAAGCAATCAATAAAACACGATGTGCACGATGGGAGTCACGGGTTAAATGTCTTGGATCCAGGGATCAAACCCACAATCTTCTGATTTAAAAGACGACGCAGTCACCACAACACACGTTTTACGATACACAACCACATGCACTGCGGTTGTCAGATTTACAAGTTACTTCCAATATTCAACATGCTTGACTTTTCAATTTGATAGTTAGTAGTACGAATATTACAAATGTTGTAATTGTCACAAACAACCACACGACTCGCGGATTTGTTTTGAGTTTTCAAAGTAATTGTGCTGTAACTTCAGCTAATAAATGAGCAGGTGAGGGGGTTCTAGGCCTGATAAAATGGCGTCCAGTCAGCGGGCTCGCACTTAATTAGAAGATGCGATATGTGGTAGAAAAATTATATATAACACTTTTTTAAATTGTACTTATGGGAGAGCCGGTGTGACGAGTAACGCAGTGATTTTCTGCCCCGACGAGTCTCATACACTTGACTGTGTTAACACTAACGGCACGCAACGCAACACTCATGTGGATTTGTCATACTGTGGCGGTGCTTTACGCGGAAAGCTGTTTTAGATCACGGAAACTAAATTCACTCAAGCGTTGTTTTGTTTTTTAAATGCCGGGTTGTGTTTATTGTCTCGTGTGTCGTAATCGTGGTCATTTGACAGATTAATACTTTAACACATCCTTGAAGTTCGCCCCGTCAAAGTGTTCCGGCGAGTCAGGTTTCAGGAGTCACCGTCGTTTTTTTTTTTTATTAGTCCCTCTACAGTAATAATGATTTATTGAAACGTGTATGTCATATTTCACCAACAGAATATGCTTGGGGAAGTGTGGCTGCAGTGTGTATTTATTATCTCCACTGGTCCCATGAGGCGTACTGAGGACGCAGAGCACAAGGCCAGATCTGGCTGGATTACTGTGGCAATACATTAAAAAAAAAAAAGGAAATTAATGACCATAATATGTTTGCAATTACATATTAAGAAGAATGCAACCGTTGAGCTCCCTTTTACCCATCTGTGTGTGTCTTTCAAACCGACTGACACGGTCAAAAGTGACACTCGTGTGAGTCGTTGGTCACAATTAAAAATAGCCCATGTGTGTAATGTCATGTATTGAAATGATGCCTATCTGAAAAGTGTTTTCCCCCCAGTGCATCTTCTCCAAATCGCCATTGATCGACTCCAAATTGACGACTTTGGGCTCCGGCTGAGTTAACTCCCCGTTGTGAGAGGGATTTTTTTTTTTTTCAAGCTTCCAAATTAGAGAAAGTGGTGCCTTCTTGCCCTCGGGCTGTCGTCCTTGATTTCGTGGGCATGGGTTTCTGCTTTTTTTCTCGTTTCGTGATGCCTCGCCGGCCTCTGCTATAGCCTGTTTCCAGACCTGTTAAAGCACATTATCGTCCTCTGACCGGCATTTGTAGGATTCATTTTGAGTAATAAAAAAAAAAAAACAATATATGGGATTGTGGAGAAAAAAAAACTATGTATTCTCTACCAGAACCTAAAAAAAAAACACTCACAGCTGAAACCCCTGAAGCCAATCCGGATAGTTGAATATCCTTCACGTATATTTCTCTTTCCCTGTCCGTGTGTCCAAATGGCCATTTGTGTCAATCTCAATAGACCTCCATGCCACATTCTTGTGTCTTTTTTAAATTTAGCGAACCAGAGGATGCCCAGAATCTAGTTAGCTGTTGCTGTTGAGTCAGCCATTGTAATGCAAGTCCGAGGCATTCAGCACCACGGTCAGCTCCACGGCCGTATTCACCGGGAAGTCCTGTTGAGTTGTTTGTTCACACAACCCAAAACAGCTCAGTGGTTATCATTAAAAAACCTCTCAAGGTGCTTGTTCGTATTGACTTGAATAGACAATCAGTTGCAGTTGTTTTGGCAACACAAGTACAGTTCCTAATTGTCCCACCTTGGATCATACATTTAGAGTTGAACTGAGAAAAGTGCTACCAAACTAAATATTTCCACAAAAAAAAAAAGAGTACAGACAGAAATTCCAGAAACTGCAATTAGGAAGCAAGCGATCAGCCTAACAGTCCGTGGAGGACTATTGCTTTTTGGAGATTTGTTGCACAGTGAGAGGCCACTTTCTGCTCCACAGCAACAAAGCTTAAAGTAAAATAAAAACCCAGCTCAAAACAGTGTGTGGCGTTCATTTAGGAGTATTTTGTTCCCGTGTACAATAATGATGTTTTTTTTTGTGAAAAAGGTATTATTGACAAACAGATGATTGGTTTCACTGGAATCATATCGGCCTCTCGAAAACGTCAGCAGCATTTTCTCAAAGGGTGTAAATAATATTCATCTTTATTGATCTCTGTGTGGAAATCAGACCTTTTGTCGCAGTTGCAAATGTAATAGGATACGCAGGACGAAAAGCGTTCTTGACCTTGGGCACTTTTTGGAGGACTTTCGGTTGATCGAACTTGTTATAGAAATGTTATTTTTTGTGAATGAGTTTGATGGGATCTTTGTCTGCAAGTGCAGCCTGCTTTAGAGTTTTAGAGCTCTTTATGAACACTTTTCCTAAATTCACACTTGTGCAAACTATGCCCAAAGGAATTACCCACAATTCATAGCAATGTGACGTTAAACACGGGATTACCAGTGGAGAAATAAAAAATAGGTAAACAAAAAGGACGGCTTTTGTAATGGCAAATGGGTGAACATAAGGTGGAACATAAAAACAATTGAAATCGGAAACTATATTACGAATATTTATTCATCAAAATGTCATTTTGTCATTGAAGCTGTTTTGATCAAAACAAGTAAATGGATTATTGGAAATGACCTCTCATCTTGCGAGGGAGGAGCCTAGAAGACGTTCAAATAAACCCACAAGTGTACGTAATATTTTGTTGCCGTTGGTAACGTGATATGCTACTGCAAAGTGCTTTCCCATTCGTATTCACACCATGTCAAGCCCTTACAGGTTCTCACACTTAATTAACCCTTTAACAGATGTCGTCAGTCAGTCCCTGAGGGTTCAGGGTTTAAGGCCTTAGGGGGCACATTGGGATTGGGCCCCAGTCTTTCTCACATCGACTAAACTAAACCAAATAAACTGACGACCCCTGACAAAGTTACATATTTTATAAAGGGAGGCTTAAGGGCGGCTGTGGAGCAGAGGGACAGCGAGTCGTTCTTCAATTATCGGCTCCTCCGGTCTATATCGATGTTTAGTTGTGCAAACCACTGGACCACCCATAAGGGTAAGACTAGCAAGTTGCGATACAAGTTTATAAATTTACTGATATAACTTCCAAATTACATTGAAGCGATGCTACTGACGGAAATCATGCAATATTTGATCAAAGTGACAAAGTTTAAGTTCACCAAACCATCAGGATGAACAATTTAAAGAGCCAGGCTCACTGTTTTACTCATTTTTTAACTCTTTATGCTAAGCTAAGCTAACCATGTCCTGGCTCTAGCTTCATACTAATCATATAGATATGTTATTTATAAACCTCAAACCTGTTTCTTCATAGTTCTTTGTAGATTTCGTTCCCCATAATGCATCTGGGAGTGGCCAAAGCCATTTCAACGTACATGCGAGTAAAGTGTTTGAATGGGCTCAGCATCTAGTGGCCATTAGAGGAACTGCATCCAAAGACACATTCATGTCTTTTCTTAATTTGACAGTTGTGTTGCTGTTTGTACCAATTACCATGCTGAAACTTTGAAACATGAAGCTGCAGTGACCATTTCTCAAATAATGCTACTGTGATCCCCCCCAAAAAAATGTGAAACACGCCCCTTTGTCACGCCCCTTTGAGTCTGATACCACTGACAAGGCACCTTTAGCATATGAATCCATGCAGTGTGAACCCTGTGGCATCATTATTAGATGCTCAGAGAAGATGCTCTTGGAGTGTGATGACTTCCACACTGAATGGGTCAAACAAGCAAAGGACTTATACCTTTACATTTTATCAGCGTATGAGTAGTTATTTAAAACCCAACCAAGATATTTTTTCCGAAACCTAACTCAGTGGTTTTGGCTGTCAAAGTGTTTCTATTTGAATTCGGAACTTTTTACTGCAACCACATGCTGGGCTGCCCAGTGCGTTAGAAAGTGACGCCAAAGGAATGCGCATATGTGAAAGTTCACAGACATCAATCCTCATATAGGTTTTATTTAATCCCATCCATTTGGACACGTTATGCATTTAAAATGGCACATTTCTTAAAAGGTCATGAAGAACAATGATTTCCTCGCGATAGGGAAAGAGCTGTCCGGTGATACCGGTTCACATCGGACATCCACTGTGTATTTTTCGAATCACCGGCTCTGGAAGTTTTGGAGGTAAACGAGGTGCGGGGGACGGGGGACGGGGGACGGGGGACGGGGGACGGGGGACGGGGGACGGGGGACGGGGGACGGGGGACTTGTGCGCCGCTGAGCGGACCGACTGACGCCCCTCCTACCCCGCCTGCCCCGGTCGGGTAAAAAAAGGCGCATGTGTGTTATCGCTGTGATGCGAGTTGAGCCGCATCCAGACGCACTGGCCGCTGCTGGCTGATACTCCCCCCACCACCACCACCACACCCCCACCACCACCACCACCCCACACACACACACAGCCCCACACCCCCCTCCACCTCATCTTGGTGGTGTTGTGCGCAAAAAATTTCTCCAGCGCCGGACGGAGGGACGCAGCTTTGACGGCACAAAACGAGCGGCACTGCGGGGGGAAATATCCAAGAAAAACAACATCCAAGGCAGACATGGATATTTAACGGGCATTTTATATATATATATTTTTGTATCACTGCTCTTTTTTTTTTCTTTTTTTTTTTTCTTCTTTTTTTTTTCCAACCCTGGTGATGTTGCTTTTGGCCCGGGGTTGTTAATTAAAACCTGCTCGATGTCTCTCATCAGTTTATAACCGAAACAAAATGAGGATTTCTTCTCGCGACTGGTTTCTGTTGATATTCTCTGGCTTTTGGGGACTGGCAATGGGTGCTTTCCCGAGCAGCGTTCAGATCGGTGAGTGTGAGAGCCTCAAATGTTCATTCCGACCTGCAAATGAATCCTGTGAACGAACGTGAGGACGTCCTGTCCTGACATGTAACACCCCGGCACTACTCAAAGTGGACATTGTTGGGTTTCCTTTCTGCAGTCTTTTATTTTTCTTTAAAATATCACGTGCAGGCAAACCGGGTGCTTTCCTGTGTTGATGCTGTGCATGTTTAACACACACACACACACACACACGCACACACGCACACACGCGCCAGCCCCACCAAATGCGCTTTATACGTGCAGGCTACAGTGTGTATCCCAGTGCACTCCGCCACTGCAGCATATCAGAGCTGCACAGAGTGTGTTTGTATTCCCCATGCAGGCTGCCCGTGTGCATTGACCGCTGTTAACACTCTTGCAGACCCCGCTGCATTAAACCTCTGCCACGGTCCCAGGGGCCAGACAGCTCCACTCTTCTTTTTTCTCTCTGTTGTTTATTCATCCGCATGTTTTCCATTTCACAACTTAACAGTCGTGGGTGGAAATAAAAAAGGTGATGGATTCGTGGTTTTCATTTCCCGAGCCGGCAGATTGACTTGGTTTGATTTTTTTTTTTTTAAAAAGGCATGGGAATTGAAAAGAAGGGCAAACTGTGACCTCCAGTTTGGTGATCATCACAACCCTCCACACAAATAAATACATGCAACAGGAAAGCAGTCAAGTCATGCTGTCTTTTGTTTAGCATTGACTATGGATGTTAAGCATTGACTTTTTTTCCCCTGGCTTTGCCCTCCACTGCATCCCCGCTTGTAGCGGAGTCGAGGCACATCAGGACCAGTCGGACTGATGAAAAATGACACCCTGCTCAAATGATTCTCCCTGTCCTTTTATATCAACGTGATACCCGAATCACCCGGCTTCTCCGGGGGAGGTCAGAGGTCAGGTTCTGTTCCAGACAGCAGTCCTGGAACCGGGGACACTCGAGCCGGGCGGGGGTTTAAACGTGCATCTGTGGAACTGCTGCCATCACGATGAACATTCAACTAATGTTTGCTGCTGATTTAAGCAAAACTACTGCTGTGTGTATGATTTTTTCTTTGCTCACACGTTTTCTGCAGCTACAGACGCATTTTCCTGAGGTTTATTTTAAATACTAAGCACTTCTCAGTATCGTTTGGCGAATGGCATTTATGCCAATGATTGCAAACAGTGCTGATGTAACACCAGTGTCGTCATATTTCCCCTCCACCCTGTAATTGACCTCCGAGAGTGTAGAAATCCACAATGTGAGTCCTCACCCACCAGACTTCACCTAACCCTTTTTAATGTAGTTTTGAGCAGCCACCACAAAGCTTCATCAGTTCTCTCCAATCAACAACTCATCAGCTTGAAACAATTGTCACTGAAAACTCAACACTCATTAGCAGCGGGTTATTTACTGTGTACACACGCCTGCAACACAGATACAAGTGCACAAATACAGCCACGGCAAACACGCTTCACCACTGCCACAGATGAATTGTGACAGCATTGATATGTGTGAAGACGCATCGCTAAAACGGTCTTTCATAGTTCTGTAAGACTCTACAGGTTCTCTTTGAACGATCCTGAAGCTAACGCCACTTCTAAAGAAGATCCTAACAACATCTGAGTGGCTGTGTTTGTGTGTGTGTGTGTGTGTGTGTGTGTGTTTTACTGAGGTGTTGCCAGATTCTTAGACTTAATGAGACCAGTCACATCATCACTGTGCATAAGGAAAAATGCACACGTTGTACCAGAATGCTTCACAATCGGAATTAGCCGGACAAAGCTCATCCGGAAGTTGATGAAATGGACCTCAGCCTGGTGTAAATGAAAGAGTCACCTAACTTCTCCTCTTCTTGCTACCTTAAGCCGCTGGCCAACAAGCTTAATATGGCAAAGAAATGTCCTTGCCTTCTAAAAGAACAATAAACTCTTGGGTGGGACCACTTCGATGTGCAAGACGAGGGAGAGGTGACTAACAGGGGTAGCCGAGCTAGCCCTGTGCGAGCAAGCTTCTCCACTGGCTCTAATGATCTCCTTACAGTTAGTAACGTTAGTGTAGTTAGCAAGGCTGTTGGAAAGTATCGTATAGATACCATCGACAGTTTACATCTGACATCCAACGCTCACTTTGCACATCGTGGCGTCCTGCGGCGGGTATCCTACATCCTGTCTTGATGTAAGGCCCGCTATGTTTGATGACAAGCCTCCCCGGTTTGCATGAGAAGATCTGTTCAAATAGCGAGCTGAGCTAACGGGAAGACGGTCAACAGCTGGTGTAAATTCAAAGGGCTTTGATTGGATGTCATCATTCAGATAACAGGCTCTTTGGAAGCCCGAGAGTCTTATTGTTGGAAAAGCATATGGTAGTCATGACGCTTCGAAGTCTGCCCCCCACAGAAATGCCACACACAGTTATTTTCACTCAAACCCCAGTCTTTTACGAAACTTAACCAAGTACTTTTGTTGCGCAAGCTAACCTAAATCCTAAGTAAACCAACAATGACAGTTTATTTTGAAAGGACACTTTGCATGTAAGGAGCGGAAACTGACACGTCCAGAACCGCCACTAGCGGGGAACCAAGAGCGTCATAGTTTGAAGCTTTAGGCCACTGACCAGGTGGCTGTGTTCGACGAGTCGGGAGTGAAAATGTGTTGGTTCTAAATATGTGAAGGGAATTCCTACTGATCGGTTGCCAAGATGATAAAAATGTTCAATTATTATTTTTTTTGTAAATAAGGAATGAACACCTCCTGTGGGCATTTGGTTGCGAGTGGGAGTCAGTGGGACGTCAAACCACCGTAGTGGAAATTATATGAAACTCATAGCGGCTCCAGTGCTTTTCTACCCGTTACTAGAGTTATGGAAAAAGACGGAAGGGATTTACATGAGAGAGCACCATAAAGGAGTAAAATATTCTAAAGTTTACATTTTAAAGAGGTCAGACATAATAAGAACACACTGGCATTTTGCTTCATGTGACATTCACACTGTCTAATCCCAAGAAATGTAGCCTTAAGTTAGATTTTTTTTTAATGTGAAGCAAACAGTTTCAAACCTAAAACACCGCTGACATTTGCACAACCACGAACAGCGTAGTCAAGATCTCTTTATGTGAAGAAAGCTGTAATGTCAAAAGAAATGAGAGAAAGGAAAAAAGAAAAGAAACCGAGAGCAAAGTCTCATCTCTGGTGCCAAACTGATTCTTGACATTCGAGCGGCTCATGCGTAATAATGTGAATGAAAATCTTCCTTGATCCAGACGGATATTCTGTGAATATTATATCACTTTTTTTCTGCTTGCTTTGATATGAAACAATGGCAATGCATATACTACTCGGACTGCATTGTCACATAGCCCAATGATGCTTATAGGGTCACGAGTTGCTATAGATTAATCATCATGTCAGCTATAGTGATTTACGAGACCAATCGTGGCATTTCATATATTCTCCAGTCAGCTGCGTCCACATCTGATATGATAGAGGTTCCTCTCTGACCGAAGCTAGCTACTAAACCAGTCTGTGAAACCTAAATGCATATTTGACAAAAGCTTTTGCGGAGGTTGTCCTCACAAGACAAACAGCCGATGTTTGTTCAAATACGGCCAATGTTTACCTGACAGGGACCGTGGTTTCCTGTGGCCACTAAACAACGTCTTCGTTTCCCGAAGCTTAACCAATCAGTTTTCTTTTCAACCATAAAGATGACGGTTCAAATAAATAAATGTGGTTGTTGTTTAACCCAAACTACAATGTTGGCCCCCAATCCATAACCAGGTATACTTGCTAGCAACGCTAGCGTCTCAGGATGGCAATGTCAGTTGGTCAACCACTTTGGTGTAGACTGAAATATTTCAATAACCACTGGAAGGATTGCCATGACATTTGGTAGACGCATAGATTGACCCAGAGGATGTAACCTAATGACTTTGATCTCCTGCAGGTTGACATCATGTGTTCATTATACCAGTTTTTCCGTTCGTTTGTCAACCGCATTTTAAGCGAAACACGTTAGGCGCTTTTCCATCAACTGGTTTGGAGCGAATAGATTCGGATACAGCTTAGTTTGGTTAGAAGTTGGCACCATTGTCACATCCTGTGTGCTTCCTGTTTTATTTTGAAGTCCTAGTCTCTTGTGTCCTCTGTTTCCCTGCACTTCCCGTCCCTGTGATTGTCTGCCCTGTCCCTGATCGTTCATTCCCTACACCTGTGTCTCGTTCCCCTGTATATTTAGTCTGTCTTCTCCTTGTTCTGTGCCGGATCGTTTTTGTACTTCCTGTGTTCCTTCGTGTGACCTTTTGCATAGTAAAAGAGTTTTTTCACGTCACCTCGACTCCCGTGGGTTCCTCTGCTCCAGAGTCCCTGCCACTGCCCTCGGGAACGTTAGCGAACGTGACAACTATCGGCTAAGCATGGCTGTACTCTAGTTAACAGAGTAGAAGGCGCTGAAGTTGCAAACTGGAAACGAACCAAAAGGCAAAAACATTTTCAAGCAAGCGGAAAAACTGTTTTGACGAAGTTTTATCGGATTCTTTCCATTTCAATACAGCTTCTCTAATGCAATACTTAAAAATGTGCATGGAAATATGTGAATGGAAAGACTATTGAAACAAAACCAAACACCTTATTCCATCCATTGGTTTGGTGCCCATATTAGTCCAATTCTACTTCTCCAATCAGGACCCTTGAAGAGGTTCCACGTTGCCCTCAGCAGTAATGGAATACTGGTATTCCCCCACAGAGGACGTGTTTTCATTCTCTGAAGTGTACATTAAAGATGGTTTCTAACGAAACAAGAACTATGAACATGGAGACCGAATCTGATCAAATAAGCATTGTGTGTGTGTCTCTTAAAATCTTGTTGGTTTTCCGACTAGTGTAAATCTCGCTTCTGCCTTTCTTCTGTTCAGGCGGGCTGTTCATCAGAAACACTGATCAGGAGTACACTGCCTTTCGTTTGGCAATCTTCCTGCACAACACCAGCCCGAATGCCTCGGAAGCCCCGTTCAACCTGGTGCCTCACGTGGACAACATCGAGACGGCCAACAGCTTCGCCGTCACCAACGCCTGTAAGTCTGTCAAATGGTTTCATTTTGTTGTTGGGTGCACTGTGGTGGGGGGGGGGGGGGGGGGGGGGGTTGATCGCGGTTAAGCAGGAAAACAAGGCTTCCTGTGTGGGAGGTAACCAGACCAGGGTCTTACCAGGATATATGGACAATATTGTCTTTTATTAAATCATAATTCACTTTTGATTGTATCCAGGGTCTTAATCTCACCCTCGTTCCTGTGGATAATAACATTATACTCAAGTTATAGGAATAGTTCAACCATATTTGGTAGTAAGGAGCTGAAGAAAGGACGAAACTTCCACCGTAACGACACATTGTCATTTTAACATTTCTGTTTTTGCACAGATTAAACAATCAAAGCTAAAACAGGCTAATCCCATGAAGGGCTGTGTATTGGCAAGAATCTGGGGATGCAATTATAATTTAGGGGTTACGATCAGAAAAATTGCGATACCTTAAGGGAGGGGATAATTGCAATTTAAAAAAAAATCTAATTTGAGGAAAACCCTTATAGTATAAAGAACACGACCATATACATGCAATCTGTTTTTAAATGTTTTAAATTTAATCATAACTGTACTGCATTTGCATTCATCACAGTCTCTAACATCCAACATTAAAAAAACAAACACAAAATGACCGACCCCTGTCTGCCACAAACCTTTTGCATGTAAACTATTCATTCAAAAATAAATGCAGTATGAGAATTGATAAAGTATCACAAAAAACATAAAATCGCGATACTCGAGTGCATCGATAATTTCTCACACCGCTATTCACGTAACTTGTATGATGCCCTGATGGACCAATTCTTTGTGATTTTGCTGTGTTCCTAGATCTCAGCAATTATTTTGGTGAGTACAATGTTTTCATGATGGATAGAAATGATGATTTATATTTAGTAGTTAACCATTATATTACTAAAACCTGAGTGTTTTAACTGACACATATTTAGGTCGTTTATCCATCCTGCCACTAAACCAGCTCGTTGTGTGTACATGAGCATGAATGCATGAGTGTGCATGTGTGTGTGTGTGTGTGTGTGTGATGATGTGGCAGTACAGCATTGTCTGTGAGTGTCTGCTGGTTCACATCTGATCTGAGCAAAACCGCACACACTCTGAAAGGGGACAGCAGCTGTAAACACACACACACACACATACACACACATACACACACAGACAACAGTCACACACAATCTCCTAACTGTAGTAGGCAGTGGGTTTTTGTTGTTGTTGTTGTTGTTGTGATAATGATCCCTGGGGAAACGTCCTGTTTCTTTGCGTGCGAGTGAGTGTGTGTGTGTGTGTGTGTGTGTTTGTGCAGAGGGTGGGGGTTCCCACGGAGACCATAAAGCACTGCAGCCCGATGTCTTCTGCTATCTGTGTTGTGATCTGGTGTTAGAAAAATCGATGGCTAAATTAAGCAGAGAATGAAGTGCTGTTACGTCGGTTTTGGTACTAGAGGGGTTGCGGTGTGTATGTGCGTGATGATCAAAGACATATTTCAGAAATGTTTTCTCTCTGTCTGCAATCAGACTAGGAGGGCAAGTATGTTCTTCTTCTGTATGACCTTATAGAGCCTTATGAATGTAATTTCCTTTGAATTTACCCTGCGGGGGGGGGGGGGGGTTTCTGAAGTTGCATTTTGATAAATCCGCACAATAAGAAAGAATGCCGAAATATATGTCACCGGTTCCCTGTCTAACATTTATCAACGCCGCCGACTTTCACTTGATTCGCTTTTAGTACTGAAGGAGTTAAAAAGGAGCGCCTTTTTTTTCTTTCTCCCCTTTTTGATTTCTCAACGGATTCGTGGAAGTTTTAATTGACGATATCCTCGGAAACTGAATCTGAAAAAAAACACGTGCATCCTGTCTGCGTGTTAAGATTAGACTGCGTTTGCGACTGAGAGAAGGAGGAATGCACCTGTCCCGTTTCACCTCATGCAGCATCTTTGCCTCTGCACCATTGCAGCAAACAAGAAGTCTCGAATTGTTCTGCAACATTAAATGAGAATCAAATACTTTAATACCTAAAAAAACAATGTATATGTATGATGTTTGCCTGGTAATGACCTCTAAGATGAAATACCATTCAATGAAGCTGTATTGATCTCTGTTGGGAACTGAGTTGTGTGAACAGGGGCTAGAATAATGCAACAACAAAAAAAACATAGAAAAGTGTGTGGATAACGAGAACAAGAATAGAATATATGATGAGCAACAATTGCAGAACGTTATAAACTCTGTATATGTGCTTGTATTTTACTTGCAAGGTTACACCGTCCTCGAAAAACACCCGGTCAATACAGACACTGAAGTGAGGCCGCGAGACAGGAAACGTCCGTTAGAGGAGCTCTCAGTGGCCGTCGCAATAAGAAGGGAGCAGCAGTTGTCCTGGAGTAGAGGCGTGGGTGGGTGTGAACGGCACAATCCCAGGAACAGAAGAAACTATAGGCTTTTTCCACCTCTCGTCTAATGGCTGCATAGTCACAGGAAGCGAGTCTGCAGGTCATTGATTGGCCAAGCCAAATCAGAGCAGAATTACATGAACCAATCAATGGCTCTGATAGCTCAGGGCCAGCGAGGGGGGGGGGGGAGGGGGGGGGGGGAGGAATCTGAGATCGAACCACATCGCTTGCGTTCACTCCCCCTATTATTATTATTATTATTATTTTTTTACATTTCCCAGTGTCTTTGTTCCTTTTTTCTTTCTTTTTTTTTCCCTTCCTCGGCCCCCGCTTTCGCTCCATTATCGGTGTTCCCTGAGATAATGGTTGTGAATAGGCAGGATTAAAAACCGTGTGACGTTTAAGGGCATCGCGTACTTTTGGGAAAAGGGGAGATGAGAGAAGGAGCTCATTTGTGAAGAGAGATTAGTCCATTCAGTGGCTCAACGTGCCGCTGATGGGGACAATCGGTGGGAGGACGAGGATAAATGTTGTTGTATGCTCCCCATTGTCACTGATAATCATTCAGTAGACCCAGACACTGATGCATTATGTTTCATTCGTTTGATTTACTGTACGGTCTCCATATTTTTCACTCTGGGGTTACCAGTGTTACTGGTGTCGTACTGCGACGCGAAGCCGCTAATAGGATTTTTATTACGTTGGTTATCTCACAAAACTTTCAAAGGTCTCCACTGTTGATA
Source organism: Cyclopterus lumpus (assembly GCF_009769545.1). NCBI lineage: Eukaryota > Metazoa > Chordata > Actinopteri > Perciformes > Cyclopteridae > Cyclopterus > Cyclopterus lumpus. The sequence goes on along the minus strand of NC_046979.1, from coordinate 5,184,592 downwards.
GTTCACACAGCAATGTAATGTATCGGTGTGAAGTTAATTGTGACACCTCGGTATAATTATCGTTTATAAATGAGACAACGATCCAGACATTTGTTAGTCTCTGCTTTCCAGTGGTGATATTTAATGCTTTTTTTGTGGTGCTCAACTCTGCGGGGGGGGGGGGGGGGGTTGGGCTTTTGCCCTCAAAAGGAAATATACCAACATATGTAAAAGCATTTATTCAGGTCTTAAATATTGTACTCTTAATATGCACCATATTTGTACACACAATTTTCTACATTTTTATATTAAAAAGTTCGGTAACAATTTATAATAACTGCACGCTATGACGCATTAGTTAAGTATGAGCAAACACTTTAATTCATCATTTATAAAGCATTGTTCCACACTTTAATAAATGATGGATTCCCCATTTGTATATTAAGTATTATATATAATGCTCCATTGCGTGCCGTTATTATAACACTAATTATGTAATACTTCATTTACAAATGGGGAATCCATCATTTTAGTTTATTTGGAGTCGATCCTTCTCATTAGAGCACCGTACATGTATTAATCCGCCACTGAAAATCGTCCCAAACAAAAGCTTCTCTTATGGCCTGTGTGCAACAGACACAATAGGGAAGTTTGAGTCGTATATATTGTTTGTTTTATTGGGATTTAATAAGGAAAGTTTAAAAGGACACCAGCCTAATCCTTTTGAAGCGAGAATGTGCAACACAATCTTCTTCGAACTGAAAGGTTGGATTCGCAAGCATTGAGATTCTGTGCTGTGCACCAGAAGTTTATCTATTAATGGCAGATTTAATAAGATGCATAGAGGTATGGTGCATGCGTTTTATTTACTGGCTGTGTCCTTGTTTAAATGCAGTTCTGGTAAGGAGGGGGGTCTAATCGGTCTCTGTCTCTCCATTTGGTTTCATTTCATTACATTTATTTGTCTGCACACAATGTCTCCCAGACGCAATTATCCGATCTTGTGATAATGGGATGAGCTGCATCTCACTGCTCTCATTTTCTAAAGAGGCCGTCAGGTCCAAACAATGACACAATTGTCTTAAATCAGTGGTCACCAACCTTTTTAAAGCCCAAGATCCCCGACCTCTGCCTTGGTGACAGGCAAGATCTCCCTATTATGGCGTTGAGAGAAAAACACTGTCCAGACTGTACAACTTGAGGCTTTTTATTTGGCCTAATTGTAATTGAATGAAATCAAAACACTTTGGTCCAGCTTTCAAATTACTAAATGACTCAATTTCAGTGCAACATAAAAAGGAAATTAATTGTTGACCGCACACAATATGAAGAAGAAAAAAACACATTTGCAATGAGCAGGCTGGATGAACTCCCAATATTAATGTTGTATTCATCAACACAACACTGACAACATGCTCAGTTAGTTACTAATGTAAGTTCAGTTCAGCGCTGTGTCCAATCACAATGCCATCAGAAGTCATGTGACTCCAGTTAGTGTGATGGCTGTGACTGACTCTGTCTGTGACTGTCTGTGACTGACCACTGTCTGTGAGTTCCTTGCTCCTCAGCACAGACAGCCAGTCTAGTCTGTGAGCTGTCTGTCAGTAATCCGGCTCCTGGACTTTGATTTGGTGATTTTCCGAACTCCACTTTCGCGGTTTTTCGGGACAAATTTGTCATTCATGAACATTTTCTCATCTGGGTGATTACGTTCACATCAACTCTTTCAGATTTAAATAATTATAGCAATAATAAATACGAGAACATTTGTACCATTAACAATTTACGTTTCACATTTATAGTCACGATTCAACGAGGTATCGTGATATCATAAAATAAACAAAAGCACTACACGAAAACACTGCAAATGTAAGTGAATAAATAAATAAAGACTATATAGCCACGGTGGAATAGAATGGACACATTTACATTCTGCAGCAGTATCTGCACCTCTGCCCCGGTGAAGTTAGGTCTCAGTTTACTCGACCGGCGCTCGCTTTCCGCTCTGACAGTTGCCTTCGCGTTGCCTTCGCGTTGCCTTTGCGTTGCCTTCGGGTTGCCTTCGCGTTGCCTTCGCGTTGCCTTTGCGTTGCCTTCGCGTTGCCTTTGCGTTGCCTTCGGGTTGCCTTCGCGTTGCCTTCGGGTTGCCTTCGCGTTGCCTTCGCGTTGCCTTCGCGTTGCCTTCGCGTTGCCTTTGCGTTGCCTTCGCGTTGCCTTCGGGTTGCCTTCGCGTTGCCTTCGCGTTGCCTTCGGGTTGCCTTCGCGTTGCCTTCGCGTTGCCTTCGCGTTGCCTTTGTGTTGCCTTCGCGTTGCCTTCGGGTTGCCTTCGCGTTGCCTTCGGGTTGCCTTCGCGTTGCCTTCGCGTTGCCTTCGCGTTGCCTTCGCATTGCCTTCGCGTTGCCTGTGCAGTCTGTCGATTGTGCACACGTCTCTTCGGTTGCACGCCCTTCTAAGGAGCTGACGGCGGCGTTTCTGTATGCTAATCCAGGTGCACGTAAAACGCGTGTTCAATTTTAAGAATCCTCATTCGGGGGGGGGGGGGGAACGCACAGCTGAGAACACTGAAGACACTTCAGACAGTGTTTGAGAATGAGGCCCAATGAGTTTCTGAATTTATTTCATTTGTATTTTGGAGAGCGACAGGGAAGGTCAACACCCGATCGACGGGTTGGCGACCACTGGTCTAAAAGATGGCGCTGGATGCAGATTTCAGTCCATCTGTGGCTTTTTTTGGTTGTTTTGATGGTGCTCTGGACAGAACATCCCTCGTTTCTCTCACGTGTGGAAAGGGCAGGCGGTAAAATGCCAAAAAACAACAGACTGCCCGGTCTATAATAAAACAATAAAGGCAGCGTGCCGATTATTTCACGGATCACCGCCTCGCTGTCAAGGTGCCGTCGCCGGTAATGTGCTCAAGTTCAGGACAGCCGGTCACCTTTTTCAACTGGAGAGACTTCTCCAACCATTTGTCACTTCACCTCCCTTGGAAGTTCAGACTAAGAGCACTCGGCTGTTTCTGACAGCGGCTCGACGGAGAAGATGACCAGAGGATCGATGCCCATGTGGCTGCTGTACTTGTGTAACACTTAAGAACGTGGGATATCCCATCTACAGCGCAGGATGACACCTCAACAATACTTCTCGAAACGCAGGTCCTCCACATTGAAGTGGAGTCTTCCATCTTGATGACTGGCTTCATGTTTAGAAGTATTGTTACGTGATAGTAAGAGTTAGAAAATCTGAAAATGGCATCATTCACCCGTGTAATAATAAGTGAGAAGAAATAATCTGAGGTTTGCATACTGGTCTTGTTTCAGTGCATCCATGGGTGGTCTGTAGCATTGGATGTGGATGGTCTCCTTCATCTCTCTCTGGCCTAACCATTTGTGAAAATAACATTGTGTTGACAACATTTGTAAAAAAAAATAGGTCAACAGGGTGACGAGTACGAGCAGCGGGCGACCAGACAAATGGGCTCACTTATTTGGAAAAGAAAAGGAATAAAAGCAAACGGCAAAAATGATTACCATAATTGTTTGCTGTAAATATTCATCACGTTTTACAGACAAACCAAATTAGGGGCTGAGCTTTTAATCAAATTATCGCGATCACAATTTGGACAACCTCCTACAATTACATGAAGATGATTGACTGCAACGTTCACGTTTTAAAAAACTCTGTTGCATATTGAATCGGGTGCTTCCTAAACTGGCAAAAAATGTCCTCAATGTTGAACAGAAATATTTTGGTACAATTTTAATTAATATTTCCCTCCTAGGAGAGGCACTGTGAATAAGGACCAGTCTGGTTTTGATGCAGACATATGTTCACTGGCACGGAAGTGAAAGCAGTGCCATGCTCATTTAAATGTGAAAGTATGTTGCAATTCAAATCGATGAATAATCAGAGTACATAATCGTGATCTCAGTATTGATCATAACATTGATGATTGTCATTTGATGACCGTTGTCACGCCGAGTTGCCAGCCAGCGTTCGTGCCGATGATCTACGAGTTTGTTTTAAAATGAGGTATGTTGACTAATAAAAACCATGTGTACTCCATCCATAACTTTGGAAAAATCAATGTAAGGATCATTTGATGGGAGAGTTGAGTACATTTGAGGATAAAAGGTGAGATTATGGAGGTTGAAATCAGGATACTGAATAAATGGACTCATTTTGTGAGTATTAGATCTCAATGCCTTCATTGAAAATCTACAATTGAAGATTTGGATCCACCAAAAATCAAAATCAATACGTTTTCCAGTCCTCAGCGGTGTTTCATCCGCAGTTTCATTCACACGCGGCAGATCCATGGTGGTAACCTCTTCACCGCGAAGCCAGACAAAGGTTTTCCAATGTGTGTGTGTGTGGGCGCAAGGGGTTAATTTGACCTCCTACACGCCGCCCCGGCCTTCGCCTTCATTGAAACAGTGACATCTTAATCTCCCGTTGAGTCATTTATATTCAGCGAGGCGCTCTGACTCACTCCAGATCCAGATAGCGAGCAGCCGGTGCTCCATATGCACACGTGCAGCATCGGAGAACCTATATTCTCTCTGCGCCGCTCACACGCGAACACATGCCTTCCTCGTCTGTCCTCGAGGATGAGGAAGACACGTTTTATGTGTGTGTGTGTGTGTGTGTGTGTGTCTGAAGCATAAATAATCTGGCTGCGTGTAGCATGTTAGCTCTATTCAAGTCTATTATCTCTCCCTCCACGGGCTCCACCCAGAGGGGCTCTTCTGCTCGCGGGCGCTGCCCTTTAAATGGCGGCCCGTGCCCCTCATTTGTCTGAGGATTCTGGTGCACATGTGCAGGCCTTTTCAGAGTTGTATACACATGTGTGTGTGTGTGTGTGTGTGTGTGTGTGTGTGTGTTTGTAATGGCTGGTGTTAGGAGAAAGAAAGGATGGAGAGAAAGAGTGTGAGGGGGCAGCTAATGAGAGATTAGTGTGGCGAAGCAGGGAGGAAGAGGAAGGATGGAGGGGTGAGGAGATGTGGGAGTTGAATAGTTGAAGACAAGGTCGAGGGGATTTTCACAAGGGGAGCTTCATTATCTTGGTAAAAAAGGTAAAATGTGAGGATGATAATGTGAGAAACTGTCTAAGGAAGAGACGACTTTTGTACATTCAGCTACCCCCCCCCCCCCCCGTTTGTGTTGCGGGCAAAATGCAAGGACGTCCAATGAAAAGAGTTGACTTTGAGGTCGAGAGGAACAGCGCAGTCCTTTTTACTCTAAAAAAAGTTTCTACCAGTAGAAGTAAAGAAATACTGAATTTCATAACCTAGCTTCTTAATCATTTGACAAGAATAGTATTTTACATCAGTGCGACTCATTCGGCCTTTCTGCTTTTGTAGAAAAACTAAATTGAGGAAAGGTGAACTGCACAAATGATGCACGTTTTGGCATTTAAATCACACAAATGCCGATTTCATTTCATTTGTAACCGTACAAGCAAGTGTAGAATATCTGAAAACATTTTGATATCTGTGTTGAATTCCTCTCATTCAACGTGGTCTCCTCCCCGTCTTTCCGCCTCCCTGCACCTCCCCCTCCTGATCCGTGTACTGGTTATCTAAGTGGCCCCCTGTGTGTGTGTGTGTGTGTGTGTGTGTGTGTGTGTGTGTGTGTGTGTGTGTGTGTGTGTGTGTGTGTGTGTGTGTGTGTGTGTGTGTGTGTGTGTGTGTGTGTGTGTGTGTGTGTGTGTGTGTGTGTGTGTGTGTGTGTGTGTGTGTGTTAGTGAAGGAATGTATAGGAAGAACTCTGAGGAGACATCCTGCACGGAGCATCAGTTAACTGTTAATCTGATCCTTCAGACGTGGTTTGATTCATGAAATCAATGGAACGTCTGAGGAGCTTCGGCTTCGGTTTGAAACGTTTTCAGCGCAGAATTTACAGTAAAGAGAAAAAAAAGAAACAACTGTGAGACACTTTACACGAAAAGATGAAGCTCAACATCTTTAACGCCGGCTTCATACCAAAAGTTAACAGATTGCATCATTAACGTTATCGGGTTACCTCTTAACTTTTATAATATATAAATAATATTTCCGATCTAAGGGACTATGTATGTATCGGAACTTTGTGTAACACCGCGTAACACAGTACAAGTACATCAGTATGCCATTATCAAAAATAAAAGATTCCATCTGCAGATTATGTGTGTTGTACTATGATGTTTGAATTATTATTGTTGCGCTAACGTGTACATAGCATGTTGCTGTCGCAGCTAATTTGACACCATTTAGGAAGTTTAAGCCGTAAAAAAAAAGCATCACGTTTTATAAACTATAAATATGTAGCTGAAAAATACATGTGGCGAAGTAAAAAGAAGCAATTCCTCAAATTTCTATTTAAATACAGTACTTGGGTATTTAAATTTTTTTTTAAAAAGCACGACTGTGGTGAGAGTTAAGCACCAAAATAATATTCTACGATTCTGAAACAGCATTTTTAGGCCTTCAAGATTCAAACACAAAGCAAGACATGGAGGCTGTAGATGAGGGTGCATTTTATTCATTATGAATTCAGCTGTTTATTTGTACAGAGACAAGAATGTGTTCTTCCTTCCACCAGAAATTACACTCTTGTCTTTTTCTCTCGTCTATTGTCAAGAGATCCGTAAAAAAAGGGCTCAAAAATAAACATCTCAAACTCAAGCAGAGGATAAATAGTTTGAATATTTAAATGCCGAGAGGGGGGCGCGGTTCGGATGCCATTGTTTAAAGAAAGGCTGTGATGGTTTTTAATCTTCAACGACACAAACGGAAAGCACTCGACAACATGCCGAGGTCATATTGTTAAACTGCGCTCACCTTCTTGATCTAAATAAGCCACATGCGTTTTCAGAGTGACAAAAGGGTTAATGAGTTATGCCCGCCCGTCATTTAAAAAGGGAATCAGTGAACATTTAGAAGCCATCGGGGGATGGGAAGCGGAAGCAGCCTCATCACCTTCTTACTCAATTAGGAATCTATTTTTGGATACGAGGATGTTCGGATGGATTTTCTCCAAACTAACTAGGACAGGAAGTCATGTCAGTCACTTTGTGTTAATCGTTTACAAGATATCTGTTCCACGTTGGAGCATCTCTGAGCTCCCGTTTGATTTTTAATACGTCACTTTGCACACAGAGAGAGAGAAAAAATCCGCAGAAAACACAGAATTGGGTTAACAGGTGCGTGAGTCGCCATAAATTAAACCACGGGGGCCTGAAATCACCCGATTTTAAGATTACAACATGCATGTGCTCTGTGTTTAGTTATTGTTTCCAGTCGGAAACTGTGTGCTAGAAAGTGAATTGTAGCTTTTTCTATGATCTAAGCCTTGTTTCCACAGTGCAGCTTCACAGAGATAGTTGGGCTCTCCCGTGGTCAAGACCTCACCTTCACCTGAGGAAGACCACGTGAGGTCGAAAAACATTGTTTTGTACATGCAGAATAAAAGTAGCATCACTTCAAATGCCACCGGTTGGTCAATGACCGAAGTTTCAATGTATGTCTTCAATGTACTTAAAGAAAAACATTGTGGTTGGGTTAAAATAAGTATTTGTTGCATAACTGGCGTTAGTTGAGTACAGAAGATACGGAACAAACATATGGTTAAATAAGTCACCCTCTAAATAAGAAGAGCTGTAATGTAATGGTCAGATTTTGCTCAAAAATAACAATTTTTCTACATTTTTGGTGGAAATGTAAGCGTTTATAGTCGGAAGCTGTTCGACCATCTAAAACCTTTTTTTTTCTTTCTTTTTTTACTTTTGAAGAAGCGTACAAGCAGTTTGACGTCTTTATGTGGAGGACGGACATCTCAATCAATCAATTATGAGAGAAAACATTCATGAGTTTGCTAACAATGAAAAGTATTTATTTGCTCTGTAAACTAAATGGCAGTCTTATTTTAAATGTTTTTTTGAGTTATTAAGTCGTGTCCAATTGGAAATCGTGGCCTGATACAACATGTGTGTGTATGTGTGTATACATACATATATATATATATATATATATATATATATATATATATATATATATATATATATATATATATATATATCCACAGCTAATTTAAAGGTCCAGTTTGTAGGATTTTGGGGGGATATTCAAAACTAGTTTTCAATGGTGCATAACCACCTGGAACGGAGAATCTTAATCATTAAAAAAAAGTCTCAATGGAAAACCTTTTTCAGTCCATGTCGACCTTTAAACAACCGTATCAGTCAATTGCTAATATCAACATTGTTCATGCAACATTAACGCTAATGAAAGCCTGACGGATTGAAGGGAATTGCTTTGCGAGACAGAGACGCCCAGAATATTTTGAAGAGACGGACAGAGACAGAGAGGGGAGGGGAGTAGCAGGAGGTCCGCTCTCGGATCACCGCGAATGAGTCGTGTGAATTCACAGATGGGTTTTTAACGGGAACACACTCTGGCCAGGGGAGTTGTTCTCACACACTGGAGGATGCTGTCACAGCTCACACACACACACACACACACACACACACACACATACTCATGCGTACTGCACGCATGAGCCGCTATCACGTTTTTTTTTTTGAGAGAGAGAGAGAGAGAGATTTGTTTGGTATGTGGAACGGACATAACTGAGGAGATCATGCTCGATAGTAAAAAAAAAAGTACAAACCTACACGCATGCGTCCTCGTGAGTATGTTGTGAAAATGAGCATCTTGCACCTCATTTCTGAATTGTTTTGTCAATCTTTATTCTGAAAAGGTTATTTGCATGCTTCTCCGCCGGAGGGGTCCGTCTGTCCTGTCCTGTCCTGTCCGGTCAGGTCCGGTCAGGTCCGGTCCTGTTCTGTCCTGTCCTGTTCTGTCCTGTTCTGTCCTGTCCTGTCCTGTCCGGTCCGGTCCGGTCCGGTCCGGTCCGGTCAGGTCCTGTTCTGTCCTGTCCTGTCCTGTTCTGTCCTGTCCTGTCCTGTCCTGTCCGGTCCGGTCAGGTTCTGTCCTGTCCTGTCCTGTCCTGTCCTGTCCTGTCCTGTCCTGTCCAGTCAGGTCCGGTCCGGTCCTGTCCTGTCCTGTCCTGTCCAGTCAGGTCCGGTCCTGTTCTGTCCTGTTCTGTCCTGTCCTGTCCTGTCCTGTCCTGTCCGGTCCGGTCAGGTCCTGTTCTGTCCTGTCCTGTCCTGTCCTGTCCTGTCCTGTCCTGTCCTGTCAGGTCCGGTCAGGTCCTGTTCTGTCCTGTCCTGTCCTGTCCTGTCCTGTCCTGTCCTGTCCTGTCCGGTCCGGTCAGGTCCTGTTCTGTCCTGTCCTGTCCTGTTCTGTCCTGTCCTGTCCTGTCCTGTCCTGTCCAGTCAGGTCCGGTCCTGTCCTGTCCTGTCCGGTCCGGTCAGGTCCTGTTCTGTCCTGTCCTGTCCTGTTCTGTCCTGTCCTGTCCTGTCCTGTCCTGTCCAGTCAGGTCCGGTCCTGTCCTGTCCTGTCCTGTCCTGTCCTGTCCTGTCCAGTCAGGTCCGGTCCTGTCCTGTCCTGTCCTGTCCGGTCAGGTCAGGTCAGGTCAGGTCAGGTCCGGTCAGGTCCGGTCAGGTCCGGTCAGGTCCGGTCAGGTTCTGTCCTGTTCTGTCCTGAACATTTCTGTCTAGTCCTGTCCGGTCAGGTCAGGTCAGGTCCGGTCCGGTCCTGTTCTGTCCTTTCATTTCCTGTCCTGAACATTTCTGTCCTGTCCGGTCTGGTCCTGTCCTGAACATTTCTTCACTTGTGGCACAAATGTCCACCTCGACTCAAAGTTGAACTGGTGAGAATTTGGTGCTCGACGGGGACGATATCACCGAGAACAACTGTAAGTCAGTGGAAAAGTAGTAAAGCCCGCCTCTCTTGCTGGCCTTGCTTGATTCGATTGGCTGCCTCGGTTAAATTTTGACATTGACGAGCGGTGCGACTCCGCGCCCCCGGGGGGGCGTCTTGGTGTCGTGGAGGTCCCTGTGGCCTCATAAAACACGTGCTTTAGCAGCTCTGATAGAAGTAACACCCCCTGCTGCTCCGGATGCCATTCATAACAGATCCGTTAGTTAAAGGAGTAGCTGTGGCCAAACAATTAGCAGTTATGGTTTAATGGCCATTACATTTTCAGTGTGAGTGGATGAGGCGCTTTGATGGAAAAAAAAAAAACCTTCGAGGACTTGGTTCATTCGTAAGGGGTCAAACGGTCAGACTCCCACTGGAAGGCCTGAAGAGGGAATGATTCGTTACCTGGCCCTTCAGCCATGACCTCTTGACCTTTAAGCCCTCCTTCTCGGCCGATAATAAAAGATGGAGAGGAGCTCATTCTCGATCATTGTAAAAAGGTTTCTAGACGTCAAGGAATTACTATTATGGGTTTTTAAGAATCACAGCTTGACGTGTAAATCTTTTCTGGATGGGAAACATTGTTTAGGCCTCTTTAAAACACTTTAGAATCACATAACCAGACTATTATACTGTATTTAGATGCATACATGTGAAGAATCAGTTATATCAAAATGTCACACTAACAGTTTAAGGACTTTTGAGATTCTGGGCTATTTTGATTCCATATTATGTTTTCTTTTCAGGCGAATGGAAATAAACATCCAAAATAACACAGCAAAATAAAAGCCTGCATTGTCTTGGTGTATTAGGCGTGACCCGAGAACAGGAAACATTCAGACAACCAGCATAAAAGAGACAACAACACACATGAAGCAGACGCCGAGCGACAGAATGGAACAAATACAATCTCAAGAGCCATAAACACATCAGATGGCGACGCTCTGAAATCTCCAGGGAGAGTAACTGGTTGCCTTTTGAAATGTTTCAAACCAAAACACAACACGTGTTGAATAAATTGTCTTCACGATAAAAACATTTGCAAAGCCTAAGAATCTTTCCCCCTTGTTGTCCATCCTTTTCTTCTTCTTCTTCTTCTTCGTTACATTTCTTGGCTCATTAAGGCAACAAACTGTCCGCAGAATAAACCGTCATTAGGAATGTGTCTCGCGTGACACGGCGTGCTCTTTTTTTTTTCTCCGTTGTGAATTTGCATCCTTTTGCGTATAAGATTATAAAAACACATTTTAACCAGCCATGTTCCATCAGTCCGTAATGATTGAGTGGAACGGTTGGACAACCGGCTCACAGTCCACTGCACCGTCCACAGTCTGCTCACGTATACGTCTCTCTGTGGGCACAGACGGCGATGAATCACGGGACGGCAATTATGAGGGGCGAAGCACATTAAAAATCACGCACGCCAGTACGTCAAACGCGTACCTATACTGCACTTTCACTCACCTAGCTGGGTGTAGGTGTCCGGCGCGAGTGAGGGGTTTAAGATGGTGGCGCGCATGAATTTTCACATGATTCAATCGCCATACAGTAATTAAAGAACACACACACACACACACACACACACACATACACATACACGTACACATACACACACACACTGTCCTTTCACCCTATCCTACTACTGCTCCGTCCAGTGATGAGACTATTATTAGAGTGGATCATTACTAGTTATCAGTTCTCTGAAAGCCTTTCACCCTCTGTGCATCACTGTACAGTATATGTGTGTGTGTGTGTGTGTGTGTGTGTGTGTGTGTGTGTGTGTGTGTGTGTGTGTGCACTTCAGCTTGACAAAGCTGTTGTTGGATGGTCTCAGCATTTCAGCTCCAACTCGCTCTACTAGTGAAGAGACCCTGATTGCAACATGATTGAGCAATTATTGCACTTTTATCCCCCCCCTTAGTCGGTGGACGGAGGGAATGGATGAGCCGATCTGGAGAAGCTGGACATTTTTAAACTCCATAGAAAATTACTCAAATGACTGTGATTGAGTTCAGAATGCTCGCGGTACGATGAAGGGAAGGGCCTGCTGTGGCTGAGAGAAGGCAACATCTAACAAGAGTCTTTAAATAATAATGTCCCTATGTGTAAGCTTCCCCTGCTCATCAGACATTGATTTATCTGGTGTAGCAGCCAACAATCTGAACTTTACAACAGACATGTACCTTAAAATGTCCTAAACATAAACCTAATTGGCGTCAGCAGATACTGTTTTATAGAAACTGCTTTAAAACCAATTAGCCAATAAGGTTGCTTCGCGGTTTCATTGCATTGAACTGAAAACCTCAAATCTCATTGGATCACTTTATTTAGCAACCACGTAAACGATTGAGTTGGGAACTCTAAGCAGAACGACTTATAATCTGGTTAAAGAAATATTGTCAACATATATACGACAATATTTATATGTCTCTTCTTGTTTTTGAGTCCGGAGGGTCAATGGAACCGATCATACGACACAAGGCAACAACTCTTTCCTCAGTAGAAATGTCTCAGGCTGGTAGTTTGGGGTAGTGGAGTTGTCTGTGGTTATAACATGTGTGCTACATCAATGTAAACTGAGAGATTAAAAGGTGCTATATGGATAACGCACGGTTACAGTACGTTAGCAGCAGCAGTGGGCCGCAGCATGAGTAGCATTAGCACCAGCAGCAGTGTTAACCTTCGGTTAGCGATAATTGTAAAGGTAAAAGGAGAATCGTACAATACGAGAGATTATATTTTATTTTATTTGTCTCTCTCTTCTCTATACACACAGATGCACATTCACACAGCTGACGTGGGGGCTTATTTTTCTGAGACAGCATGCAGTGGATTTGGAGAGCGAGCTGGGAAGCGACTCGTTTCCCCGCGATGCCCTTGACATTTCCCCGGCTCCTCACTTTAGCTCAGTCACCGAATCAAAAACGCATATTATTGAGCCGCGGTCCTACAGCACACCACTAACCCCCACCCCTTTTTTTTTGTGGCCTGCCGCACCCTTGCGGTGATAATGAATTGTCCTTGAATCCTGACTGGGGAACTTAAACCCCCCCCCCCCCCCCCCCCCATCTCTCCTCTCGGAGTAAATCCGCAGACTTTTCGGGAACAGAGGCTGCGTGATGATGCACATTAATGGCTCAGGGAGAAAAAAATATATACATTTCCCCTCCGACGCAGCACGACTGCGAAAAACGATGAGATGTTTGATTCTGTGAGAGCAACAAAGGAGGATGTGGACGTGAAAAAAGGGAGACGGGGGGGGGGGGGTGAAGGACGAGGAAAGGAGAAGTAGTGTGTGTGGGAGAAAACGAAAACCCTGTTTGACTTGTGATTTGTCATATCGTCAACGCTGAGTGAAATGTTTAAAGACAGACAAGGTGGTGCAGGATTCTGTAAGAACAAAGCAAAGGCAAATCTTCTCGACATGCACTAGTTAAATGAAGCATGTGCGACAGGAATGCCTGGTCCCTGTTGTGCTACTGCCCTGAAATGTTGCCAGTAGCAGTTGTTTGGAAAAATTCAGACTTTGTTGTCAGTTGTCAGGCGGGACACGGGTAATCATTTCGAGATGCAACTCTTTAAGTTGTTCAAATTTTGAAAGAAGAGTTTCTCGCCGCGCATGACAGGTGGATTTACATTGTTTTCATCACGGCTTTAACAGCAACATTAATTCCTTCTGCTCAGTGCAGGTATTTCATATGAAAACTACTGCTTTTTTTTCCCCCCTGCTGTGTGCTAGCACAAAAAAAATGAAATCCTCATCGAGGATATATCAGTTTGAAGTCGACCTTGACGTCAACTAATTTGAGACGTCGTCAGAGGGTATAGTGCGAGGTAACAAGTTACAGTCACACGTTGCAAGAAAAGAGTTTTCTTTTTTAATTTGACTCCTCCTTTTGTGCGTACGGTTCCAATTCACATTATGATACCTGAGTGAAAAGTGCTGGAAAAAGATTAAAAAACTATTATTCAATATTATTATATTAGTCAGTCCCGAGAGCAAAGCCAAGTGTGTCAGGAGCACACTTGGCTTTGTTGATGCTGATAACAAAATTGCAAAATTGCAACAAAAAAAACTATTGGCATGTTGTGACTACAAAATTATGAAAAGATATTTATGTTTTGGAACCAGCAGCATTTCAAACGGGGTTCTTCAGCATCCGTTGGTTCTTCCGGCGTTAGCTAACATTTCCCTTCGTCTTTTCCGTTGCACAGTTACTCCCATTCGTTGCCCAGTGGAGACGACTT